>NC_042970.1:49208368-49521920 GCF_901001165.1 Salmo trutta | reverse complement strand
CGGCTTGTAACAAAAATAAATAGGCTTTAACGAAACACGGCTTGTAACAAAAATAAATAGGCTTTAACGAAACACGGCTTGTAACAAAAAATAAAAAATTAGCAGTAAGCTTGAGTTGTCTTTTTGCACTGAGTCAATTCCTCACGCTGCTGTTTCCAACGTCTTATCATCGACTCATTAAGACCAAGCTCCCGTGCAGCAGCTCTATTTCCTTTTCCAACAGCCAGATCAATCGCCTTCAACTTGAAAGCTGCATCATATGCATTTCTCTGTGTCTTTGCCATGATGAGGGTGACAAAATGACTACCGTAATCAGAATGATGGGAAGTTTGAGCGCGCGCGATTTTATCTAAACAGTAAACTAAAAAGTTGTTTGACCTTAACCCGTTCGGCAATTTCATTGGTCTAATGAAAGCTTCATGCCATCCAAAAACTGCCAATCCATATATTAGCCACGTCATTGTTTAAGCCGCGAGGTTCAAAGCGTGGGAAAAAAGTTGCGGCTTATAGTCCGGAATTTACGGTATATTATTTAGCATATGTAAAGACAAGATTAAATCAAGAATAGTCTGATGGGTGACAATATTAGCCTATCACTTGTGAATTATATATTATTACTTGTGAATGATGCCCAGCATAAGAAACAATGGCTTTTTTTGTGACTTGTTCAAATCATAGTCACACACCTCATGTAGCTTAGCCCATAGGCCTACATGTTTTAATAAGGTTTGTATCACAACTAAAGTGGCCAAATAACTTCTTACAATTAAGCACATTAATCCGCAAACTGGCATAGATAAGCAGCGCATGAGTTTCACGTTTGGGGAAGATAATTTTCACCATAAAAATGCACCTTTATAATAAAAGATTTACATGCATAATCGAATTTACGGTCCCTTTTGATAATAGTGTTTTCCGGTAATGGGTATTTCGCGCTTACAGCCTACTGCCGTTTGCGCACTGCTGCACTTATAACGTGAAGAAATAGACAAATAAATAGTTTATCAACATTTTAAGCTAAACGTTCTGATCTGTTGCGTCAGCCACATTGCATAAAAAATGTTTTTTTGATGCTAGTGGTTGTCCCAGACTATGTTTGGAATATTTATTTCTCGCACAGAATAGAATAGGTCGACTTTTGTACTATGGGGGATAGCAGACTGACATAGGCTAGTGCTTTAGCTGTTCATAAGGCCTACTCATCTTGTTGGCTGACGAAAAGTAAATGTGGACAGTTGTAATATCTTCAATATGCACCTCGGAATTGGATGAGGACGCGCGCAGTTGCGTCCCCGATGTGTCTGTCTTAACTTGTAGCCTGGGAGAAAGACCCGATCACGTGACTGAGAGCCGTGTGAGCATCTCGGATTGGCAGCACACTCAGGGAGAAGGGCACAATGGGCAGCACTCCGGGCCGCAAAAGGCATGGATTTTTTTTAGGGTGCATTACGGCCACAAAGGGGATGCCGCCGTGGAATTCGAGGCATTATCAGGTGCTTGTCAAATTGTGAATGAGAGACTATTGGAGTGTGTACAGCCTGCCTTTCAAGCTACTTTTTTTTGCAGATATCATTAGTCTCATCATGCAGCCTTACAATGTATTAAAATCAAAACATATAGCCCAAAGTTTGTAGAACAACTAAAGTTACATCAATAACTCTAAATGAAGTTTATAGGAGTAGCTGTTTCCTTGTTAACCGCTCAACACAGAATAGCCACATGTGTGCACTCCCTCAAATCGTTTGGAGAATAAAAAAATGTATAATATTCAGCTTTGTTCAATTGTATTCTTCATACTATAAAATAATATAAAATAATGCCACGGAATTATAAGCAAATCTTGCCTGCTATATGAACTAGCCATTTGGCAGAGCCACATCAGGACCCAACATAAGGACAACTCAGAGTATGCTATTCTTCTCTTCCCGAAATAGACAACATTTTCTTCATATCATGCTTCTTTAGACCTGTCTAAAATAAATAATGGATTCATTGCGAAGGTGTAGGCTATATTTACATGGATTTATAAAAAAAAAAAATTAAATGGCTTCTAGGCTATGCGTGGAAGCCAGGAGATGTGTTTATGTTAATTGATGGTCTATTACCTATTACCTATATGCGTGAGTGTGAGTGAGTGTGAGTGTTTGACAATGAGGTGTGTCAGAGCGGTGTGTGTGTGTGTGTGTGTGTGTGTGCGTGTGTGAGTGCGTGCGTGCGCGCGCGTGTGTGTGTGTGTCAGTGCATGCGTGCGTGCGTGTGCGCGCGTGAAGATGAGCGTGCATGTTTGTGTGTCGGTGTATGTGTGAGAGAGAGAGACTGAGCGCGTGTCGCACCAGCCAGCTTGCGGTTGTCCAGTTTGAGGCGGTTGAGTGGGTTGGTGCCGTACAGCAGGACGTGTTTCTCAGAGTGGACAGACTGAAGCTCCTCCAGAGTTGCCTTTCTGCTCCGGATACACTGGAGGAGCGCGCACACACACACACACACACACACACACACACACACACACACACACACACACACACACACACACCATGCCATTTAGAATTAACCAACGCACCACACACACACACACGAGACACAGGCGCATACATGCAGGCACATACACACACTAGTCCACACGCATACACTCACAAACGCACTCACGAATGCACACACACAGCCATGAACACGCACAAGTTACAGCATAGGTACACACACAGGCCTCCCTTGGAAAAGAGGTATTCTGACCTCAATGGGACTGTTTAAAGAGACAAACAAAACACAAAGTTTGATCTTGGAAACCTGGGCCAGGCCAGGGGGGGGGGGGGTGCAGTGCTGGCGTGTAACCCTAGGTGGCAGCAGTGTTCATAACAGGAGTTTCAACCAACATATTTAGTTCTGTGATGTGTAGAAAGGGAAAGGGAGATACCAAGCATGCATTTAACTGAAATGTGTCTTTCGCATTTAACCCAAACCCTCTGAATCGAGAATATTGTAGTGTAGTATGTGTTGCTGTATAGTGCTTTATATTGTACCTACCTCACACTGGTTCCTGAGGCCTCTCTCCTGAAGTCTGGACCAGATGCTTTGGATTCTTCCAGCATGCTCGGGGTGTCGGCTATTGTCGCCACAGGTGCACTGGTGCTTCAGCATCTGAGAGTCATACACCAGACCTACACACACACCGACACACACTGTAGTTTAGAGACCATACAAAATAGGTAGAAAGCCAGCCAGACAGATAGATAGTAGACGGGACCACAGAGACCCTAATAAATGAAGTGCTAATAATTCCATGGATGGGACATACAGCACCTTCTGAATATACAGTATGTTGTACATGAGATACAACAAGATACAACAAGCACTGTGTACAGTACAGCACTCCCCAAGTGTCTCTCACCAGTGGTGAAGCGTAGCTTGGCGGTGGTCTCCGAACCAGGGCCGGCCAGAGACAGTGGGGTGTCCTTGGGCTGTGGAGGAGGGGGGAGAGAGGTGGAGGCGGGGGAGGACTGGGCGCGACCGAGGGGGCGGTGGGCAGGGCCCAGAGCCACGGGCACACCCAGGGGGTCCAGGTGGGTCGCTTGTCTACGCCTGTCTGTCAGGACCTGGAGGTGCCTGGACTGCTCCCAACGAAATGACTGGAGGGAGGGGGGGGGGATAGATAAAAAGATAGAAAGGGAGGGAGAGCGGGAGGGGAAAAAAGTAGGTGAAAAGTTAAAAAACAAACATTTAAAGGCTAAATGTTTGTTTACTTGTTTACCCAGATCGTTATTAGGAGTTACTTTAGCAACAACATAAAACAGTCCAACTACAGCACCTTGTAAAAGCCATGACTAAGGGATGACTAACAGAGTGAGCCGTAATGCCATGGCACCCTCTATTGGAGAGCCAGAAAGGTGTCCTGAACTGAAGCTACAAATCCAGACTAATTTTATTGGTCACATACACATATTTAGCAGATGTTATTGCGGGTGTAGCGAAATGCTTGTGTTCCTAGCTCCAACAGTGCAGTAGTATCTAACAATTCACAACAATACACACAAGTCTAAAAGTAAGAGAATGGAATTAAGAAATATATAAATATTAGGACGAGCAATGTCGGAGTGCCATTGACTAAAATACAGTAGAATAGAATACAGTACATACATATGAAATTAGTAAAGCAGCATGTAAACATTATTTAAACATTATTAGAGTGACTAGTGTTCCATTATTAAAGTCAACAGTGATCCCATGTCTATGTATATAGGGCAGCAGCCTCTAAGGTGCAGAGTTGACTAACTGGGTGGTAGCCGGCTAGTAATGGCTATTTAACAGTCTGATGGCCTTGAAATAAAAGCTATTTTTCAGTTTCTCAGTCCCAGCTTTGATGCACCTGTACTGACCTCGCCTTCTGGATGATAGCGAGGTGAACAGGCCGTGGCTCAGGCGGTTGATATCCTTGATGATATTTTTGGCTTTGCTGTGACATCGGATGTTGTAGGTGTCCTGGAGGGCATGTAGTGTGCACCCGGTGATGCATTGGGCAGAGCGCACCACCCTCTGGAGAGCCCTGCGGTTGCGAGCGGTGCGGTTGCCGTACCAGGTGGTGATGCAGCCCGACAGGATACTCTCAATTGTGCATCTGTAAATGTTTGTGAGGATCTTCGGGGCCAAGCCAAATTTCTTCAGCCTCCTCAGGTTGAAGAGGCACTGTTGCGCCTTCTTCACTACACTGTCTGTGTGGGTGGACCATTTCAGATTGTCAGTGATGTGTATGCCCAGGAAGTTGAAGCTTACACCTTCTCCACTGCGGTTCCGTCGATGTGGATAGAGGCGTGCTCCCTCTGCTGTTTCCTGAAGTCCACGATCAGCTCCTTCATTTTGTTGACGTTGAGGGAGAGGTTATTTTCCTGGCATCACTCCGCAGGGCCCTCACCTCCCTGTAGGCTGTCTAGTCATTGTTGGTAATTAGGCCTACTGCTGTTGTGTCGTCTGCAAAGTTGATGATTGAGTTGGAGACGTGCGTGGCCACGCAGTCATGGGTGAACAGGGAGTACAGGAAGGAGATGAGCACGCACCCTTGTGGGGCCCCTCTGTTGAGGATAAGCGAAGTGGAGGTGTTGTTTCCTACCTTCACCACCTACAGTTGACTGGGGCAGCTCTAGCAGAAATTTGACTAAATTACTTTTTGGAAAGGTAGCATCCTATGCCGGTCCCACGTTGAAAGTCACTGAGCTCTTCAGTAAGGCCATTATTCTGCCAATGTTTGTCTATGGAGTTTGCATGGCTGTGTGCTTGATTTTATACACCTGTTTGTAACGGGTGTGGCTGAAATAGCCAAATCCACTTCTGTATATAGTGTATATTTGAGAGTGGGACTAATATAATAATTGTGTGTATGTATGACCTATAGGTCTCTTTGTGTGGGTTTGTATGTGTGTGTATCTGTGTTTGTGTGTGTGTACCTGATTCATCAGAGGTGTGTGTTCCATGGTGTGATCTCCTAGGTAATCGCCTGAGGAGGTGGACTCTGTGTCCCACATTGACTCAGTGCTACTGGTCCCACTCTGTCTCCTCCTCTGGTAGCCGTCCCCAGGCCCGGTCTCCGCCGGGTCCATGTCCTTCGAGGGGATCTGTGTGACACGAGGCTTCTCACTGGACTTGGTCATGAGCTGATGAGGGAGGGACACAGGCACACTCTTAAGGTCAAAGGTCATGCATCAGTCTTCCCTCTTCTTCTTGTGTTGGTGAGCACTATTATGCGGTATCTAGATGTAATATGTATTGTGCTGTGTGTGTGTGTGTGTGTGTGTGCGCGCGTGTGTGCGTGTGTGTTTAAGTCCCCACAAGAATAGTAAACAAACAAAAATTTGACCAACTGGGGACATTTGTTCGTTACATCGAGGTCAAATGCTATTTCTAGGGGGTTTAGGGTCAAGGTTAGAATTAGTGTTAGGGTCAGAATTACGTTAAGGGTTAGGGTTAGATTTAGGGTTAGGAGCTAGGGTTAGGTTTAGGGTTAAGGTTAGGTTTTGGGGTTATGGTTGGGGTTAAGGTTAGGGTAAGCGTATGGGTTAGGGTTAGGTTTAGGGTTAGGGAAAATATGATTTTGAATGGGACTGAATTGTTTGTCCCCACAAGGTTAGCTGTACAAGAACGGAAAGGGGAAAGGGGGAAAGGGGGATACCTAGTCAGTTGTACAACTGAAATGTGTCTTCGCATTTAACCCAACCCCTCTGAATCAGACTGTGTGTGTGTGTGTGTGTGTGTGTGTGTGTGTGTGTGTGTGTGTGTGTGTGTGTGTGTGTTCTCTCACCTTGCCCAGGTGTGTGTTCTGTTTGAGTCTCTCCAGCAGCAGTGCGTTGTGGTACTGCTGCATTAACTGGTGCTGGTGCTGGTGGTGGTGAGAGTGCAGGGGGGGCTCAGAGCGGGTCCGACCCAGGGGTCTGTGGAGGCCCGGGGGAGCCAGGCCTTCCAGTCTGGAGGAGGGGTACTGGAGAGGGCCCGGGCTCAGGCCTCGCACTTAAGGAGAGAGAGGTGGGGAGAAGGGGAAGGAGAAAGAGGAGAGGGGGGGGAGAGGAAGCAAGGAGGGTGAACATAGAGAGCGATAGGGAGGGGGGAGAAAGAGAGGGAGTGGGAGAGAGAAATAGAGAGAGGGGAGGAAGGAGGGAGAATGTGGAAAGGGAGAGGGAGTGAGAATCAGAGAGGTCAGGATCATCATGTTTGACTAAAACGTTATAAAAACGACCAGAGAGGAAGCAGACAGTGTTGTGGAATGTTTTGATTAGCTAGGTCTGTGTAGTCACTCCCAGATCAACCAGATCCATTATAGATTAGTGAAAGTTCCACATGCCTAGATTAGTAGGATAAGTGGCATTCAGTCAAACGATCAATAGAGGGCAGTGTCGCTCCGAGTGTGTTTCTCTTCGTGTGCAGCCTTCCTGAGGGCTCCAGGATGACTGCAGGTGTGGTGTGTGTGTTTGTGTGAGTTTGCATACATATCTACACCGAGTGTATAAAACATTAGGAACTACTAATATTAAGTCGCACCCCTTGTTGCCCTCAGAACAGCCTCAATTCATCTTGGGCATGGACTCTACAAGGTGTCGAAAGCGATCCACAGGGATGCTGGCCCATGTTGACGCTAATGCTTCACACAGTCATGTCAAGTAGGCTGGATGTCCTTTGGGTGGTGGACCATTCTTGATACACATGAGAAACTGTTGAGCATGAAAAGCCCAGCAGCGTTGCAGTTCTTGACACATTCAAACCGGTGCGCCTGGCACCTACTACCATAACCCCGTTCAAAGGCACTTCAGTCTTTTGTCTTGCCCAATCAAACTGTGAATGGCACACATACACAATCCCTGTCTCAATTGTCTGAAGCATTAAAAATCCTTCTTTAACCTGTCTCCTCCCTTTCATCTACACTGAATGAAGTGCATTTAAGTGACATAGCTTTCACCTGGATTCACCGCATTCACCTGGTCAGTCTATGTCATGGAAAGAGAACCTAATGTTTTGTACACTCAGTGTACAGTATATGTACGCTATGAGTGGGTGTGCTTGTGTATGTGCTTGTGTATGTGCTTGCTTGTGTGTGTGTGTGTGTGTGTGTGTGCATATCTGTGTGTGTTTCTCACCATTGACTAGCTGTGTGTGCAGCAGCACTGAGGGCTCCAGGATGAGCACGGGCTGGAGGCGTTGGTGGGCCAGCTGGGCAGCACTGAGGCCCTCCATGGGTAGGTAGACATGGGGCAGTACCCTGGCCACCCTCTGATGGCTACCCGACTCCCTGTCACCCTGGGCGGTCAGCCTGGCGCTGTTGGTGGGCAGGGCGGTGGAGCAGGGCAAGGAGAAGTGGGCCAGTGTGCCATCCTGGAGCAGCAACCTCTGAGCCTGAGAGGGAGGGAGGGAGGGGACACAATAGGTCATACACACTGTAAAACATAACTGCCAAACTCGCCTGCCTTCATGTACATATCTATAATAGCTTGCACCCCAGCACATTGATCTGGTACTGGTACTCCCTGTATAGAGCGCCATTCTTGTGTATTTTATTCCTCGTGTTACTATATTTATTTGTATTATCATGTTTTAGCTCTGCACTGTTGGGAAGGGCTCGTAAGCAAGCATTTCACGGTAAAGTCTACACCCATTGCATTCGGCTCATGTGACAAATACAATTTGATTGGATTCAATTTAAATAAATTGGCGTTGACTCAAACCACTATAGTCATTGGAACTTGATTCAGTTAAGTAGTATGTACTCAACTACTAACTGCTGGGGTATCAAACGTCAGTCCTCCGGGATTCAATGTCTGTTAGAATAGTTTGAAAGTTTCATTACTGTACAGCAAATTGGCCAGTGTTAATTAATGTTGATTTTTCCCTGTAAGTGTTTAATTAACACTCGTTGGTGTAAAATAACCCTAGGGTTAATACTAGAGTTGAACCAAAACCACGCCCATCATTATCATATTTCCCAGCATGACATACATTTTCTAAACTTATCCAATATGTTACTTGGACTTATTGCATTTGTTACTGAAATGGTTGTTCCAGTTTAGTTGCTTTAGGTAGTTTTATATCATAGTTTTTCCAACCCTTGTAGTTAATCTGAATGTAGATTGCGGTTAGGGCTGGCACAATTACCGTATAACTGTGTAACCTGTGAAAACTGCAATACAAATAAATTAACAGTCATAACCAGCCTTCGTGTGGTTGAGTCCGTTTCTGCGGTAACATGGACTCTTAAAAACGTGCTAAAACAAGCAAGGTGTTATAGCAAAAGACACTCCGGTTGCCTAGGCAACACCCCCTCCCTGCAGCAGCAGCACACATAGAAATAGAATGAATATAACGTACTTGGAACCTCTAACCCTGTCAATTTCACTGGTAAACTCTTGGGTACACTCCCAATGGTTGCCTGGTATTGTGATGCAATAATTTCCTTGGTAATGTAGAATTTTCATTCAAATTATGTTAACTGATGTGGCTCATGCAATGGAATGTGGCTCATGCAACACTTCCTGCTTTGCTTCTATGGGTACACTCGCAATAGCCACCAGTCCACCCATTATGCCATCATAGACTTGAAATGGGGATTCCTGTTCTATTCTTTCTATTTCTATGGCAGCACATGCAGTCAGGTGCGGAGGAGAGGTGAAAATGTGTGTCTTCAATTTATTTGTATATTTTTTTTTATATTCAAACGTTTATTATGGTGACCGCAGTCATTTGGCTAGCCAATAACCATCATCCAAAATTCCATGACTGTAACAGCCCTAGTTGCAGGTCGTTCCAAAGGTTGGATATCCCCACTCTGGCTGGATTCCAATAGGAATTACACATCACTTTGCAAGCCAGCATAATGGTATACAGGCCTGTTGTGGCCTGTATACAATGAGTTTCAGGCCACTGTATTAGGGTAAAACTAGGCCCTCAAAATAAGGCCTTATGAAATACTGTACGTTTTGTATTGTGTTAAAGAATGTAATTTTAATGTTAACGTGTTAGCTTCGGATCTCACATGGTGAACTCCACAGGACTGAAAATGGAGGAATGCAACAACCATGTCTCTGTCACTAACAAATACAGTCATTGGTAGTAACTCTACAATTCACTCGAAAGGCAAGGCACTATGGGAAATATGCAAATAAGTCTTTACACTAGGCAGTGTGTTAATTTAACACTGTTCCAGTGTCTATACAGGTCCACGCTTAGTGTTGATTTAACACTGAAGAATTTGCTGTGTGTAGTATAAGTGTAAGCAGAAAAAATGTCAGATTGCTGAAATCTGAGTGATGAAAAACCATTTTACAACATGTTCTTGGGAAACTGAAAAGGGCATGTCATTTGAACATTATTCCAATGTTAATGTGTAATGTGTCATGGTACAGTACAGTCGGGTGGCCAAATGTTTTAAACTGGCCTATTGAAGAGAGAGAGGGCGAGAGAGAGACAGAGAGAGAGAGAGAATCTGAGAACAGGAACAAACAGGCGGACAACTGTACTGCCATGTTATTCGCTCAGCCCTTATTCAATTAAAACATTCCCAAATGTGCTCTTTATTTGAAATGGACAGTCTTCAAGGATATGACATATCTTTGATGCCCATTACATATCTGTTGTAGTAAAGGAATACAATTCCATGGGAGGAAACATGTTGAATGCCATTTAAAGCTAATAAAGTTATTTTAAACCTGAACACACAGACCTCACTAAACTTCGTGGGAATCCAAAACCAATTCTGGCCCAGACACTCATGTTGTTCTTATACTGTGATTCTGAAGAAACTGTGTTCTTGATATTGTATCTAGTGTGTGTGCCAATATGATAGTAAATGTAACATTATGTGTGGTACGAAATGGCTCAATCAAGTATGGAAGTGTTAATTCTGTTGATGCCTGTTGGATAGAGGGGGAGTTGAGCAGAACAGGCACATACTATACTGCAGGGGTAGGCAACTAGATTCAGTCGCCGGCCAATTTTTGTTGGAGCGGATGGTCGTGGGGCCGGATCATAATTCTAATAATTTGTACACTGCAAATTGACCACAACTAAGCCCAAAAATAAATTGTATTAGAAAATAACAATTATTTCATATCTTGATTGCATCGGGATACGATCACTTATGTCTCTTTTTTTTATTCATGGGAATACTTTGGAACAGATTTCATGAATTAAAATCAGTTTTAGCTGAATTCCAGGTGATTTTACAGTCTTTTAACCAAAAAATACCCCCCCCCCCAAAAAATATTACAATAATATATTGTATACATAAACTGGGTCACACTTAACATTAGTGTGATCATTTTTACTGTGAAATGATTCTTATAGTTACCAACATTGTAATTACTCATTGTTACAATATACTTACACTGTACTTGGGAGTACAGTGGGGTTGGAGGAAAGAGGGGCGAAGGGAGGAGGGGGGTTGAGAGGGGCTCACCTCGTGGGCCAGTCCGGTAGTAACTGGGCTATCCGAGAGGAGGCTGTCATTGGGCGAGCTGCACCCCGACACTGGAGTGCTACTGCTGCTGGGGGAATAGTCTGCAGGATGGAAAGGAGGGATAGCCAATCAGCTAAAGAGATACTGACATACAGGATAACAGATTTGTGTGTGTGTGTTAGTGGCGGTACACAAACACTAGTCCACCCAGCACTAACACACCTGATTCAACTAATCACTTCATCAACAAGACCCTGGCCGTATTCATTTGGCACCAAAGGGATGTTAACTCACTGAAATTGTCCAATTGGAAATGCTTGTTTACATTTACCGCTGAACAAAAAAAATATATTCTACTTTGGGCCCTAATGAATACGACCCAGGTATGTTAGTGTTAGGCCGAGGCCAAAGTGCTCAGACACTGTGGCTACAGCACCAGGAAGAGATAGAGGTTGGTTTGATAGACGGTGGACACAACAAGGCAGGAAGGACTACGTTACCCAGAGTGTCCGGCGTTCTGTGCTTGACAGTAGGGGGAGCACTGGTTTTGCGTTGGAGAGGGTTCTGTCTGGAGTTGATGTGCTTCTTCAGTTTACTCTTCACCTTCAGGATGGGCTCTGAGGCTGAACACACACACACACACGAGCAAACATGCGCGGACGCACACAAACACACGCATTAATTCTCGCACACACACGTACATGCAAATACACACACAAAGAATGTATATTTTTTGAGTTTGACCAATCCAAGACAATGGCGAAAGTGTATAAAGATGGCGGCCCCCATGTACTTAACACAAATGCTTTGTTTGCTAAGTTCGCTGTATTGTACATTGCTCTCTGTTACTCTTTTTTTGTATCGTCATGATCCCAATTCTAGCTCCAAGACGGCGGCAATTAAAAAAAACGAAAAAGTAGATTGCGCCGAATATCTGAATTCCTCCTTTGCCATTCTATAACAGACCCCAACAGTATTAAATTACAAATGGCTACAAATCCATAATGTGCTATGTCATCATAAAACAATCCCTTTTACATAACAAAACCCAAAAGCTCTTCTACACCCCCAGCTGAACAAATAACAAAAGAGTTGACAGCAGTGCCAAAAGTTTCATGTTTACTTTGGCAATGACCACAATAGGCCTAACCAAGCGATCAATCAGCGAGCGGCTTAGCACAGACAAAAGACACCCATGACAGTATGGTATTGTTGTCGGATATTAATACAGAGACAGAGGGGTGTGTAGCCGCAAATGCCCAATGCTGCTAGGGTAACACAGGTAAATAATGGCATTGCAATAGTCCTCCCGGTGACGTAGTTTAGTAGGGACCACTCCTTAGTAGTACTTATGCATATAATGGAAAGAGGCCACACCTACCATCTTTGCAATTGTTCAATTCTGTGACCATGGCATTGAGGGCTATCTCTATCCTATTAGTTCATTTGTGCATGGTGGAAAGTTTGGCCTCTATTCACCCCTATGTCCGCACGTCATTCACACGTCCAGTCAGTCAGACAGACGTGTCTGACATTCTCACACATGGTTCATTTTACACATACTTTAGTTACGTAATAGCTTTTGGTCTCTCTCTCGGTCTCTCTCTCTCGGTCTCTCTCTCTCGGTCTCTCTCTCTCGGTCTCTCTCTCTCTCTCTCGGTCTCTCTCTCTCGGTCTCTCTCTCTCTCTCGGTCTCTCTCTCTCTCTCCGGTGTTATTTTTCCTTCCTTGTAGGCTTGGTGCCTCCCACTTTGTCTCTGTCTCTTTCTGTGTCTTTGTCTCTCTCTACATCAGTGTTCGGTATATGTGTGTTAACATGTATCTAACTGCATAACTCACCCAACAACTACAAATGGAAGTAATGTAATATGGCTCCCTTTAAAATGAATCTGTATTGCCTTCTTGAGGCTTTGTTAAAAGGCATGTAGTACCTTCATTTGCTCTGGAGACCTGGGCCGGTATTCATAAAGTGAGTATATGAGTGCTAGGATCAGGTCCCCCCCTGTCCATGTAATCTTATTCATGATGTACTAAAAGGCAAAACCGATCTTAGATCAGCACTCCTGTGCTCCAGTTTAGCTCGTCATTGATGGCAGACCCCAAACCATTGTCAGGAGTCAACTGCATTTCGTTTACAATGTCACCTCATGACACCATAGTGAGAACAGGAAATTATCTTGTTCTAACTGTGCTGTACAAAGTACAAATGTCTCTACATAGAAAGTACAAACTACATTAAAATAATTACTCACCTGTTCTTCTGAGGGGCGTGTCCTTGCTTTGGTCACATAGTGGATGATGGACATCAGGGGTCACCATGTGAGGCTTTGGGGTCATGTCAGGATCTGGGGCCAATTCCCTATACAATCAACACAGCCAGTTGAGAGTCATCCACCAAAACCATGAACAATCATTGTTAAGTGTTTGTTGTATTGTGCTGTATCAATTTTGTGCACGTACTGGTGACCTCACAACAATACTTTTGATGAAAATGGACAGTAAAATATTGTATTGTGAAATAATGCTTCACCTGTGGCACAACCATAGATTGAAGTTAGTGAGTCAGTCAGTCAGTCAGGCTTATGTTTCACCTAATCTAAGGAGTCACTCGGGCTTATCCAAATTGTCTTAGAGGTAAATCTTCCTTACTTCCATCTCTTAATAGGATAATTCGTGGGACAAAATTGGGAAGGTGAAAAGAACAAGATGGTACTCCCACCAAATCCACGGGAGTCTAATAACTGTGTATTTTCATGAGTGGACACAGCTCTCTCGCGGTCACGTTTTTTCTTTTTTTTTAAGTCGAATGCAACAAGAAAACAACCTTTCTGTAGAAACTTGAATCGAAGTCTTTACTGGGTTGTCTCTCACCTGTAACCCCTGGGCGTGGTGCTGCTGAAGGGGTTGGAGACGGTCCTCTCCAGGGCAGCCTGCTCCTTCCTCTTCAGGATTTGGCTTCTGAGTTTCTGTTTCACCAGGGGACTGGCCACAGCACCTGTCCGTCAACAGAGTCACCCAATCAGCGACAATAACCTGGAAATTAACCAAAGCCAGGTGCAGCATTCTAAGCTGACTGAATCTGAATCTATTGGTGTCAGCGTAGGGATATAAACAATATATTCCAATGCACCGATTTTATCTGTATTGTATAATAACTGACAAGCAGTTTCACTATGAGTCAAATATCTATAATCTACTAAACTGAGTATTCAATGTGCCTTCCTGAGATTTCAACATTAGAAAAAGTGGAAAGACGCTAGGCATTTCCCTTGTAATTACTAGTCAGACAAATGTCTGACTGCTATGACTTGGATAATGCAAGTTATTCAAGGACAAGTTATTGAAGCTGAACTTTGAAGGGCAGGTTCTTTGGAATTTGGTGATTGACAGATTGCTAGGTCGCATTCTTTAGTAGGCACTTCCTTCCCGAAAGTAAAAGACAACAAACAACATGACATTTACAATTATTAAGTGACTTGCTTCCTTTTTTTTTATTTAGGTTTCATGTGAAAATAGACTGTGACTCATCTTAAGGAACTCCCTCTGTTACAGACAACAACATTCGGAGGATCATATTGGGGCCTCAAAAATAAACAACCGAAACCCATGCACACAAACACCTAAACTACCTACAAGATCGCACTGCTGTCATCATACATTGCATTTCTAAAAAGACATTCATGGTCATCATAGTTTACATGGAACTGTAAGCGATCCTGACACATAACATACTGATAACATTGCACTCATTTCTATTGCATGCCATTTTTCCTCCACACGGCTACGGGGCGTTGTAACTTACTCTGCTCGCTCTTATCCTTGTGCATCAGCTGCTGCAGCTCCTGTCTCTTCTCCTGCTCTTTCTCCTGCCGACTCTGCTCCCTGTCATACTCGTACTGAAACGAGACCATTAACATTCCCATTCACTTGGGTGCAGTGAAGACTATATTTAGGAAGTGATATCAGTCAATGGAAAGAGAGGGATTATATGGAAAGAGGGCACACCTATCTTTTCCATTGATTGCTTTTGTGGCAGCTTGGGCAGCGCAGTTGAGGGCTATTTACATTTGAAAGCAGGCTATGTTGGAAGTGTGCTCTCTGTCCATCTCTATGGAAGGGATGCTCACCTGGATGTGCTGTGGCAGGTGCTGCTGGGAGTACTTGGCACAGTGCTGGGCTGAGAAGGCCCCCAGGAATGGGGGGAGGTGGGGGGCCAGCATGGCTGAGTCCGGCCCGGGTCGCACCAGCCCCTGGGTACGCAGGTCCATGGGCCGCACCGGCCGGAGTGGTGACGAAACCTCGCAAGGGATTAGCCCATCCACTATGGAGAGAGAGAGAGGGAGGGAAGAAGAGAGGAGGAAAAAGAAAGAGGGAGATTATTAGTGATTAAGATCCAAGGCTTTCTTTGTTAGATTGGACAATTAGATTGGAGAATGGGTAAACTAGGAATGAACCGAAGCGGCGGTGCTGCATTCTAAGCGGCAGACTAAACTTCGTCAATTGGTCTCCGGATAGTCCCTGCTATTGGGACAAAATCCCCCAAATGGAAAACCCTGCCATGACTCTCATGCTCTCCCTTTCTGTCCTCTCTTTTTCTCTCTCATTCTTTTGTGTTGTTTCTTGTCACTGCCCAGTCAAAGCCCCCATGCTGATGTCCGTACCGGGCCACACTTGAAAAGGGATGACTGACCCCATGGAATAGTCTAGACTTGTGTGATGAAAACATACCAATGATGGTATGCACACACACACACACACACACACGCGCACACATAAACCATAGCAACAACCATAACCCTATCCCACACCTGGTCTTTGTCCAAGTATTTAGATGATTCAGGGCAATGAACAACTAGCTTAGATCAAAACAAAACATGGGCTGATTATGAAGTGTAAGAGAGTGTCTACTAGCTAGGCATAGTCCTTACAACAGACCATTCATTGTCGGATAACGTGATTCAGTGTATGGAAAGTTTGTGTGTTGAGAGTTTGTCCATACGTGTGTGCATTATGTACTTGACTTTAGAATAACAGTCATACTTCATTCACGTCAGCCTGCTCTAAGGGACTTGGCCACTGTCCCAAAATTGCATTCAGTAAAAGGAGAGGAAAGAGAGAAAGTGAAGAAAGAAAGGTTGCCACAAAATAACGAAAGAACTAAGGAAGTGAGGGGGAGAAGAGGGGATTAGAACATTGTGTGGCAAAGGCATTTGAGTCATATGCATGCATTTGTCACCTCTTTTTTTACCAGAAACAAGGCTACATTTAGCCAGAAAGTGCGAGACAATAAAACCAAACTCAGTGTCATGACCCGCAACAATCGTCCCAGAAATCTTTTTGACTTATTTTGAGTCACGGGTTATTGAATGAACATTTAGTGCGCATCAAGGTTAACTACTTGTCAAAACATTATGTTCATGAACTGTTGTTCCTTATTTTAGTCAGGAATTGGCACCAGATCCTGACATGAACACAAAGCCTCACATGGTGACCCCTGATGTCCATCATCCACCATGTGACCAAAGCAAGGACATGCCCCTCAGAAGCACAGGTGAGTTATTTTTGTTATGTAGTGACACGTTCGTGTGTAGTTAGTGTTGGCATATAAATAATGTAAATCAACCATAAATAATGTAAATCAACCATAAAATGTGTATAGTGCATTGATGGAAGAGAACCTGACTGTGACAAATCTTAACAAATATTGCCCATGATGGTAGCTAAATTCACGGGACAAAAAGTCGCCATATTATACTAAACACAAATATCAACACAACATGTAAAGTGTTAATCCAATGTTTCATCAGCTGAAATAAAAGATCCCATAAATTTTCCAAACGCACAAAAAGCATATTTCTCTAAAATGTTGTGCACAAATTTGTTGACATTTGAGCATTTCTCCTGTGCCAAGATAATCCATCGACCTGATAGGTGTGGCATATCAAGAAGCTGATTAAACGGCATGATTTTTACACAGATACACCTTGTGCTGGGGACAAAAAAAGATCACTCTAAAATGTCCAGTTTTGTCACATAACACTTCACATACATACAGTACCGTTCAAAAGTTTGGGGTCACTTAGAAATGTCCTTGTTTTTTATAGAAAAGCACATTTTTTGTCCATTTAAAATAACTTCAAATTGATCAGAAATACAGTGTAGACATTTTTAATGTTGTAAATGACTATTGTAGCTGAAAACGGCAGATTTTATATGGAATATATACATAGGCGTACAAAGGCCCATTATCAGCAACCATCACTCCTGTGTTCCAATGGCACGTTGTGTTAGCTAATCCAAGTTTATCATTTTAAACGGCTAATTGATCATTAGAAAACCCTTTTGCAAATATGTTAGCACAGCTGAAAACTGTTGTTCTGATTAAAGAAGAAATAAAACTGGCCTTCTTTAGACTAGTTGAATATCTTAAGCATCAGCATTTGTGGGTTTGATTACAGGCTCAAAATGGCCAGAAACAAAGAACTTTCTTCTGAAACTCCAGCCGCGCGCTGACACCAGCCTCGGGGACGACCCGGAGGGCGAGGTGCAGGGCGATCCGGATGGAGACGGTGGAACTCCTGCAGCATTGAAGGGTCCAATACGTCCTCCAGCGGGACCCAGCATCTCTCCTCCGGACCGTACCCCTCTCAGTCCACGAGGTACTGAAGGCCCCTCGCCCGACGCCTCGAATCCAGTATGGCGCGAACGGAGTACGCCGGGACCCCTCGATGTCTAGAGGGGGCGGTGGAACCTCCCGCACCTCAGACTCCTGGAGCGGGCCAGCCACCACCGGCCTGAGGAGAGACACATGGAACGAGGGGTTAATACGGTAATTGGGGGGAAGCTGTAACCTGTAACTCACCTAGTTCAGTCTCCTCAGGACTTTAAATGGCCCCATAAACCGCGGTCCCAGCTTCCGGCAGGGCAGGGGCAGGTTTCGGGTCGAGAGCCAGACCCGGTTCCCCGGTGCGAACACCGGGGCTTCACTGCGGTGACTGTCTGCGCTGGCCTTCTGGCGCAGCACAGCCCGCTGGAGGTGAACATGGGCGGCGTCCCATGTCTCCGCGCCTGAACCAGTCATCCACCGCAGGAGCCTCAGTCTGACTCTGATGCCAAGGCGCCAGAACCGGCTGATACCCCAGTACGCACTGGAAGGGGGAGAGGTTAGTGGAGGAGTGGCGAAGCGAGTTCTGAGCCATCTCTGCCCAGGGCACGAACGCCGCCCACTCCCCCTGGCCAGTCCTGGCAATAAGACCGCAGAAACCTACCCACATCCTGGTTCACTCTCTCCACCCGCCCATTACTCTCGGGGTGAAAACCCGAGGTAAGGCTGATCGAGACTCCCAGACGTTCCATGAATGCCCTCCAGATCCTCGAAGTGAACTGGAAACCCCGATCAGACACTATATCCACAGGCACCCCATAGTGCCGGAAGATGTGTTTAAACAAGGCCTCCGCAGTCTGTAGGGCCGTAGGTCGACCAGGCAGAGGAAGGAGACGGCAGGACTTAGAGAAATGATCCACAACAACCAGCATCGTGGTGTTTCCCTGTGATGGGGGGAGATCGGTAAGGAAATCGATCGACAGGTGCGACCATGGCCATTGTGGAACAGGTAAGGGGTGTAGCTTACCTCTGGGCAGGTGCCTAGGAGCATTACACTAGGCGCACACCGAGCAGGAGGAAACATAAACCCTCACGTCCTTAGCCAAAGTGGGCCAGCAGGACTTCCCACTCAGACAGCGCACTATCCGACCGATGACTGGATGACCAGAGGAGGGTGACATGTGGGCCCAATAGATCAGCCGGTCACGGACAGCAGACGGAACGTACAGACGCCCAGCGGGACACTGGAGGGGAGCGGGCTCTGCATGTAACGCCTGTTCAATGTCCGTGTCCAGCTCCCACACTACCGGCGCCACCAGGCAGGAGGCCGGGAGTATGGGGGTGGGATCCATGGGCCGCTCCTCTGTGTCATACAGCCGGGACAGTGCGTCTGCCTTCACGTTCTGGGAACCTGGTCTGTAAGAAAGGGTGAAAACAAAACGGGTGAAAAACATGGCCCACCTTGCCTGACGAGGGTTCAGTCTCCTCGCCACCCGGATGTACTCCAGATTGCGGTGGTCAGTCCAGATGAGAAAATGGTGTTTAGCCCCCTCAAGCCAATGTCTCCACGCCTTCAAAGCCTTGACGACAGCCAACAGCTCCAGGTCCTCCACGTCATAGTTTCGCTCCGCCGGGCTGAGCTTCCTCGAGAAGAAGGCACAGGGGCGGAGCTTCGGTGGCGTATCCGAGCGCTGAGAGAGCACGGCTCCTATCCCAGCCACCTCCACTATGAACGCCAAAGAGGGATCCGGATGGGCCAGCACGGGAGCCGAGGTAAACAGAGCCCTCAGGTGACCAAAAGCCCTGTCCGCCTCAGCCGACCACTGCAAACGTACCGGGCCCCCCTTCAGCAGTGAGGTAATGGGAGCCGCTACCTGACCAAAACCCCGGATAAACCTCCAGTAGTAATTGGCAAACCCTAGAAACCGCTGCACCTCCTTTACCGTGGTGGGAGTCGGCCAATTACGCACGGCTGAAATGCGGTCACTCTCCATCTCCACCCCTGAGGTGGAAATGCGGTACCCTAGGAAGGAGACGGACTGCTGGAAGAACAGGCATTTCTCAGCCTTGACGTACAGGTCATGCTCCAACAGTCGACCAAGCACCCTGCGCACCAGGGACACATGCTCGGCACGTGTAGCGGAGTATATCAGAATGTCATCAATATACACCACTACACCCTGCCCGTGCAGGTCCCTGAAAATCTCGTCTACAAAGGCTTGGAAGACTGATGGAGCATTCATCAACCCGTACGGCATGACGAGGTACTCATAATGCCCTGAGGTGGTACTGAACGCCGTCTTCCACTCGTCTCCCTCCTGGATACGCACCAGGTTGTAAGCGCTCCTGAGATCTAGTTTGGTGAAGAAGCGCGCCCCGTGCTTTGACTCAATCGCACTGGCTATGAGAGGTAGCGGGTAACTGTACCTAACAGTTATCTGGTTGATACCTCGATAGTCAATACACGGGCGCAGACCTCCATCATTCTTCTTCACAAAAAATAAACTCGAGGAGGCAGGTGAAGTGGAGGACCGAATGTACCCCTGAATGTACGCTGTCTCCGCCTGTGACAGGGTATACACGTGACTCCTGGGTAGTGCGGCATCTACCAGGAGATTTACCCGCTACCTCTCATTCCCAGCCGCGCCATCCCCTCATCGATGAGGTGGTAATTGAGTCGCCTTCTTTTTGGAGAAGGCGAGAGCCAAATCTGCATATTCGGGGGAATGCGCACGGTGGAGACCTGGTCTGGACTTTCCACCGTAGTAGCACCAACGGAAACCCCTAAACACTTCCCCGAGCACTCACGCGACCACCCCGTCAGAGCCCTCTGTTGTCATGAAACAGTGGGGTCATGACAGGCTAACCAGCGTAAGCCTTGCACCACGGGAAATGCAGGAGAGTCAATGAGAAAGAGACTGATTCTCGCCTTGTGATTCCCCTGCATCACCATGCCCAGGGGAGCGGTGGCCTCCTTAATCAACCCTGACCCCAATGGTCGACTGTCTGGGGGATGGAACCAACAGAGCCCGATCTGGACATCTTCGGGTGGCCAGCAGGTTATCCAGCCGGATGGACAGGTCCACCAGCTGGTCAAACGTGAGGATGGTGTCCCTGCAGGCCAACTCCCGACGGACATCCTTGCGCAAGCTGCAGCGATAGTGGTCGATCAGGGCCCTGTCGTTCCATCCCGCTCCGGCGGCCAGGGTCCGAAAGTCCAGAGCGAACTCCTGGGGGCTCCGCGTCCCCTGCCGCAGGTGGAAGAGACGTTCACCCGCCGCTCTACCCTCGGGCGGGTGGTCGAAGACTGCCCGGAAACGATGGGTGAACTCCTTGAAGTGGTCCAGCACCGCATCTCCTTCCACCCACACGGCATTGGCCCACTCCAGGGCTTTCCCCGAGAGGCATGAGACGAGGGCGGACACCCTCTCACGGCCCGAAGGAGCCGGGTGGATGGTCGCCAGGTATAACTCCAACTGCAGCAGGAAACCCTGGCAGTGGGCAGCCGTCCCATCATACTCCCCGGGGAGGGCGAGGCGAATCCCACTGGGACCGGGTGCAGGGGGAGCGAGTAGTGGAGGTGCTGGAGAGACTCCCTGTCTCTCCCAGCGGTCCATTGTTTGGACGACACGGTCCATGGCGGCGCCGAGATGATGGAGCATCGCTGAGTGTTCCTGAACGCGCTCCTCTACCCCTATAACAGGGGCACCTGCTCCTGCTGACTCCATCAGGGGTGGGGTATTCTGTCATTGCTGGGTGTAGCTGGTGCATGGAAGTCAGGCGCAGGAGAGCAGAGATGAGTGGACAAAGCACTTTACTGAGGCAATCATTTGAAGCGAATGCAACAGCGTCACAAATACAAATGCCCAAAGAACAAGTGAGGCAGCACAAAGTACAATAACCAAGTACAAAGTATCGGCTGCCACAAAGCACGGGTGTAAAACAAAACCCGGCACAAACCAGCCGGAAGCGTGCCAAGCTGACAATAAACAATACCCCACACAGACATAGAGGGAACAGAGGGCTAAATACAAATAGTAATTATGAGGAGATGTAAACCAGGTGTGCAGGAAAACAAGACAAAACAAATGGAAAATGAAAGGTGGAGCAGCGATGGCTAGAAGACCGGTGACGTCGACCGCCGAACGCCGCCCGAACAAGGAGAGGGACCGACTTTGGCGGAAGTCGTGACACAACGTCAACAGTGAAGAGGCGACTCCAGGATGCTGGCCTATTAGGCAGTGTTGCAAAGAAAGAGCCATATCTCAGACTGGCCAATAAAAAGAAAAGATTAAGATGGGAAAAAGTACACAGACACTGGACAGAGGAACTCTTCACTGTTGACGTTGAGACTGGTGTTTGCGGGTACTATTTAATGAAGTTTTGAGGGAGCGTGCAATTGACATGCTGACTGCACGAATGTCCACCAGAGCTGTTGCCAGAGAATTGAATGTTCTTTCTCTACCATTTCTTGTTTTAGATAATTTGGCAGTACATCCAACCGGCCTTACACCACGTGTAAGTAAGCCAGCACAGGACCTCCACATCTGGCTTCTTCACCTGTGGGGTCGTCTGAGACCAGCCACCCGGACAGCTGATGAAACTGTGGGTTTGCACAACCGAAGAATTTCTGCACAAGCTGTCAGAAACAGTTTCAGGGAAGCTCATCTGTATGCTCCTTGTCCTCACCAGGGTCTTGACCTGACAGCAGTTCGGCGTCGTAACGCACACTGGAGAATGGCCGCTGGCACACTGGAGAAATGCGCTCTTCACAGATGAACCCTGGTTTCAACTGTCCCGGACAGATGGCAGATAGCGTGTATGGCGTCGTGTGAGTGAACCGTTTGCTGATGTCAGCGCTGTGAACAGAGTGCCCCAAGGTGGCGGTGGGGTTATGGTATGGGCAGGCAGGCATAAGCTACAGACAATGAACACAATTGCATTTTATCGATGGCAATTTCAATGCACAGTTACCATGACGAAATCCTGAAAATGTCCCAGTTCTTCCATGGCCTGCATACTCACCAGACATGCCACCCATTGACCATGTTTGAGATGCTCTGGATTGACGTGTACAACAGTGTGTTCCAGTTCCCACCAATATCCAGCAACTTCTCACAGCCATTGAAGAGGAGTGGGACAACATCCACAGGCTATAATCAACAGCCTGATACAACTGTCACGTCCTGACCATAGTAAGTTGTTATTTTCTATGGTAGAGTAGGTCAGGGCGTGACAGGGGGTGTTTGTCTGTTTTGTATTTCTATGTTCAGTTTCTAGTTTTGTATTTCTATGTTAGTTTTGTTTGGTATGATCTCCAATTAGAGGCAGCCGGTTGTCGTTGTCTCTAATTGGAGGTCATATTTAAGTTGATGTTTGTCCCACCTGGTTTTGTGGGTGATTCATTTTTGAGTAGTGTGTTTTCTCTCTGCGTCACGGTTTTTTTTATTTTTTAAATTCAAGTATTTAGTGTATTGCATTTAGTTTCACGGTAAATAAATATGTGGAACTACGAACACGCTGCATTTTGGTCCGATTCTTTGAACAGCCGTAACAACAACTCTATGCGAAGGTGCTGTGTTGCGCTGCAAGATACTGACTGGTTTTCTGATCCATGCCCCTACCTTTTTTTAAGGTATCTTTGACCAACAGATGCATATCTGTATTCCCAGTCATGTGAAATCCCTAGATTAGGACATCATTTCAATTGACTGATTTTCTTATATGAACTGTAACTCAGTAACATTTTTGAAGTTGTTGCTGGTTGCGTATATATTTTTGTTCAGTGTAGATTTGTTTATTGATTCAACTTACACCAAGTCATGTTTAGGTGTCGAAAGGATTGAGACATTACTCTTCCTCCAAGCAGTTTCTATGTTCTTGTATGGAATGCTCTATTAAAAATACTGCAGATTTAAAGAAAGGACAGAAATGGAGGGTGGAGACACCTTTCCCCTCAGGCTGGGAGCGGAGGAATATGATGGAAATGTACCACGGTTTCTGAATGCCATGACAAACATTAGTCAGCAGCATTACTCACATACTTCCCGTAGAGGGCCCATGTCCTAACACTGGTATACCCCATTCAGTTAGGTAGGACAGGTAAGGATTAAGGGGCTCACTGTCAAAACAAATGGAAATCCTCCATCATAAAACCTTAGTGAACTATCTGTATAGCTAGCTACAACAATGTCCATCACTCTATACCGTAACACTGTCTATGAGTCACCTTCATAACACTTACACTGCCATTTATGACCTGGTGAACAGTAGGAGTTCATTAGGACAGTAGTAGTGAATGGCAGGCGTACACAATGTTCCGAACTATTTACCATATCGTTTTCTATGAGCCAACTGTTTATAATGTATGAATACACTTATAAATACCTATTAATAAGATTCATGGTGCATTATAATACTGGGTATAAGAGTTACCCAATTAGCATTGGTCCAAAATGAAAGTATGTAATCGTAAATGGAATTGTATTCATTATGACCTGAAAGGAAAAACTGATCCAAGATCAGCACTCCTACTCTGAGACAATTTATGAATATGTACCCTGAGTGGAGAAATGACTAAGAGAGAGACGTCTGCGAGACGGTTCAGTCAAACAGTACTTTCAGAGGGAAAACACACCCACACACGTATTACTGCAGGTCAAATATGCATGACACACAGGCCCATCACCAAACAACAGATTCCAGTACATCTGGAAAACTCTTTATAATGGGGTGTGGGGCCAGTAAGATTGAAACCACTGGAATAACTATCACATTTTAGTATAATAAACCCTCATTACGTCGCCATAATAACTAATAAGAGCCATGAGAGCTATGGTGTGGAGTGTCTTAAGTGTGGGTAACATTGGTTCTGTATGTGTGTTTACATGCATGTGTGTTTTTTACCGACAGAGAGAATGAAAGAGAGAGAGGCTCCAGGTAGAAATTGAAAGAGGTAAGAGTGTACTGAGTGTACTGAATCTCGAGTGCATGTCTCTCTCTCTCCATCTATCACCCCCTTTTATTCTATTTTTTTTTTATAAGAAACATGAATGTGTTGAAAATCCCAAATTGTTTGCAGTCAACTTACACACAGCTCTGACAATCACACTTACCCCACCAGAAATGCCACCAGGGGACTTTTCACAGTCCCCAAATCCAGAACAAATTCAAGAAAACGTAAAGTATTATATAGAGCTATTATTGCATTGGAACTCCGTTACGTCACATTACTGCTCAAATAAACAGCAACCCTGGTTTCAAAAAACAGATAAAGCAACACCTCACGGCACAACGCCTCTCCCCTATTTGACCTAGATTGTTTGTGTATATGTACAGTGGTTCCACCTTTAAAAGTTGTGAGCTTACACCGTGGGACTTAGAGGTCATTTGTGGTTTTGTACGGTACCCTGCGTCACCACTTCATTGTTCCAGACCAGCACAAAGTGGAGTTAGAGCACTGATTATGCTTTTGGGTCCTACTGTGTCTCTAACTGACAATGAATGGGCAACATAAACCTAAATAGAAACTGATAATTGTGCACGACTTCAGTATTACTTACTAAAACTGTAGTTACACTAAGGTTTTTCTTATTTGATTTTGTTAGGATTATTTTGCTCTTACTGTAGTACTGAAGGCCACTCCCAACCGGTCACGTTGTACAGCGCCTGAGTGGTGCAATGTTCTAAGACACTACATAGCAGTGCAAGCTGTGTTGCTACATAGTCTGGTTCAATACCCATGCCAGCCTCGACTGGGAGACCCAAGAGATGACTGTAGGTTTTTGGTTTTTCTCCCTCTAAAAACAGAAATTAATAATTCTAAATAACAAACTGGCTTTATTTACAAATTAGTAACAATGTCTAACCCCATGTTCAAGAATGGCCTTTTTCTCACTAATTTTATTATTTGAAAACAAAATTATCTCCAAAAAATTGAAGCGCCGACTTGGGAAACGTTCCTGCTGTTCTGTTCTTAGTGCAAGTCTGCACATTCAAACTAAAACAATGTAACTAATAATGGCATCTTTATGCTTCATTAATAAAATAATGATAAAAATACTCTTTCAAAATGCCAATGTTTATTTAGTTATGGATCCATAACGAATTACTATGGGAATAAATATCAATGAAATACAGAAATATCCTCCAATCCTCCGTATGTAATTATTGGTGGAGAGTCACGTCATATTTTTCAATATGACGTGACTCTCCACCAATAGAATGAGTCTCACTAGTGTTGAGTAATGTGCTGTTAAAAGTGGTGTAGGTCTTATTTATTTAAAGAGCATATTAGAAGTTAGAAGCAATATCCTACTATTTCAGCACCGTTTCGAGCTGCTCTGAGACAAGCATGGTGACTGGTCTTGATAAATCAATTTGATAATTTTTTTCACTGAATCTCCGTTTAGGTATTGGTTAGATTAGGGTGTAGAAATGTTATGCTCTTAGTGTAACCTTTATTTAACTAGGCAAGTCAGTTAAGAACAAATTCTTATTTACAAGGACATCCTACTCCATCGGGGAATTGAACCCGGGTGTCCTGCGTGCTCGCAGGACACTGGATTCTTTAGCTAAATAGCCCAGTACTGTACTCCCAACCATCACGTTGTACAGCGCCATATTTTCCGTTCCATCCTGACAGAAACCCAGAGGGGTTTCCATCATTACAGTAGTGATGGACAGCTGGTGGCATTTTGAAAACAGGTTTTCAAACACCCGATTAGCAGGACAATAGACTCTTATAGCCCGGCTACTGTAGCTGTGAACATCCCCCTACCTGCAATGTATTCGATGCTTAAGTATTCTGAAGTGTTGCATTTCTAACTCAAAACAGCAGTACAGTATTTCTTCATCAACATCTTTATGCTTTCGTTAATAAAAGAATGATAAAAATACTCTTCAAAATGCTGATGTTTATTTAGTTATGGATACATAACGAATTACTATGGGAATAAATCAGTGAATTACAGAAATATTGTAACAAAGTTGTCTAATGAAGGTAAACAAATGGTTACTTACTGGAAAATACTCTTTCAAACACACGGTCACGTTGTACAGCACCATTATGGCTATTAGCAGGGCTATATTTTAGCCTTTATGGGTGGCGCACAATTGTCCCACCGTTTCTCTCCCTCTAAAAACAGAAATACATGATTTGGCCTTTACAAATATTATTCAGATTACAATCGCTCTCTTTCTAAATAATCTCCAAAATATCGTTATATATTATCAAATTGATGACACTGTCATATAGCCGGCACCTACATAAAGCTGAGTGACTCACTCATTCATGGCTCGATGACACACTCATTCAACATTCTTTCTGATAGTCTTTAATAAAGAAATGTTTTGGTTATTCTGACCTGGACACCATGTACAGTATTATAATAGCCCATTATGGGCTATTAGCAGGACAATATACCTTTACCAACACCTCTCTGTATTTTGATACTTTGTGGATGGGGGCTCCGGAATGGATGGGGGTTCCCGCAGCGCAAAATGCGTTGCTAAAGTTGCAGGTTCGATACCCATGCCAGCTGCCACCGGGAGACCCATGAGGTGGCTTTTGATTTTAATTTAGAATCCTCCAATCCTCTATATGTAATTATTGGTGGAGAGTCACGTCATGTTTTTCGATATACTGTAGGTCTACCGTAGGCGACATGAGTCTCACTAGTGTTGAGTAATATGCTGTTAAAAGTGGTGTAGGTCTTATTTATTTAAAGAGCATATTGAAGTTAGAAGCAATAGGATTTGAAGCAAAAGCCTACAACTATTTCAGCACTGTTTTGTGCTGCTCTGAGACAAGCATGGGGACTGATCTTGATAAATCAATTAGATTTTTATTTTCACTTAATCTCCATTTGGGTATTGGTTAGACTAGAATTAGAAAATGATGGTGCAGAAAAGTTATGCTCTTAGTGTAACCTTTATTTAACTAAGCAAGTCAAATTCTTATTTACAAGGACAGCCAACTCCTTCCTACCCGTCGGGGAATTGAACCCCAGTCTCCAGCGTGTGCAGCATTCTCTAGTACAGCCATTATTGAAGGCTATCAAAAGCTTCTCAAATATTCCCTCTGGTGGTCAAAATAGCACTAACTAGCATTCATGGTACCAACTTACCATAGAATTCTGCGGCAACATGTAAGCTGCGCCGCAGTACTCTGCAACTTTTAAAGGAGGAACCACTGTATAGATATGTAGGCTACATAGTTCTATTCTTGTCTATTAATGTTCTGTATTATGTCATGTTTCATGTTTTGTGTGGACCCCAGGAAGAGTATCTGCTGCTTTTGCAACAGCTAATGGGGATCCTAATAAAATACCAAAAAATACCAAATACCCCTCTCTCTGGGCTGTCACTTGCACCCTGCCTTAATGTCAGTGTGGTAAGACTCAACCAGGATGCCCGACGAGGATGCCCAGGTGTGACCAGCATCACCTGATCTTATTCAATCCAGACACATTGGTATTTCTGTGAACTCACATCAGTGTGTGCATGAGTGAGTGTGTGTGTTCATGTGTGTATCCAGCTACAGTACATGTTTGTTTCCCATCTCGAATTGGGTATTTGAAGAAGTAGGCACTTTATCTACAAGATCCAGTGTGGTACTTCAGTATGGATACATTTATTAACGTTGCCATTTCTCTTCATGCTTGAGAACAAAAACAGCTACTACAGGAATTACCCAGAGGCATGAGAACACTGTGTATTACCAGCATAAAGAGATGTGTGTTTTCAGAGGAAATGGTCGGGGACACACACACGCACACGCGCACACACACAAACACACAGCAGACGACTATAAACAAAGCGTGAGCCCCACTGATTTATGCTTGGGCTGGGCGGTATACTATATACCGGTATTAATTCACAGACCGGTTTGAATTTTGGCTTTACCATCTATTAACGGTATTTCAATGTTTGGTTTGTTAAATGTGATACGCAACTCTGTCCGTATTTATAGTTTACTCATTTGCTACTTTCCTTCTCATGCTGCTCTATGTCGCTAACCATGCCAAGCCCTGCCCCCTGTCACTCAAGGAGAGAGCAATTGCTGAAAAATTTCAGTCACTGAAAAATTTCTTGCCTTTCATTCTGCCTGGTCAGATGGATGCAACAATGTTGGTGACATGCTGCTTTCCACAAGCGTTCTATAATTACACTATTAGTTTGAGTATCTCACTGTCTGAAACTACTGCTTGCTAGTTTGTCTTTTCTTAGCAAGGTGTTGCTAAAAATATATATTTTTGCCGCTAATGCTAATCGCTAGTTCGTACATTTAGCAAACAAGCTAGCCAGTTAAGAGACAGACCAAACGTAGCTAGTTAGCTAATACTGCCTGGTACAAGTACTGGTTTAGGCCTAGATAAGTATGTTTGTGAAACGGTATCTAAACAGAGAGGAATAGGAGAAGCATTAATATGTTGGTTAGTTAGCTAGCAACATAAAGTAAGAAAACATGTAATGTAACATTAGGGTCACTTGGAAACACTGACCAACACTGTGGTTCCTACCCTGTCAATAATACCTCACTAGCTAATTCATTCATTGTCATGTCAAACAATGTATTCAAGGTACTGCCCACTATATTCCAGCTATAGAAAAACAATAATCATTATATTTCCATGATCCAACAGTTCACCAATTAAGTAGGCATAGATTTTTTGCCATATCATTCTGCATGGCATAGTGTGGAAATTATAATAAAAGTGCAGGAACTGCAGAAAATGAGGAAAATGCTGAAAATGATTTTTGTTTGGAGTTGGATTGAACAGTATAAATGGAGAAAGACACATTTAAATCAATTATAATTTATGTGTTGCCACCCTAGGGTCATGAGATACTTAGAAAGCATATTTAGAACATTTATTATTCAAAAACATAAAATACTGTCAAATACCTTCATACTGTCAAAAATGTGAAAAATATTGTGATATGATATTTCATCCATATCTCCCAGCCCTAAATTATGCCCTGATAGGAAACGATCAGGAAGTCTCTAGTGAACAACAAACAACCACCAGCTGTGTTCTTACCATGGAACCACAGCCATGATGTCGCTCAGAAACACTACACCAACTATCGACAGTATACTTTATGTAATGTATGCTACATTTTGCATTCAACATGAAAATGCCAACCACAGATATGAACACAGATATGAAATACAGCCAATCATATTTATAAATCAGAGAACTTGAGTTTTTGTAGAACTTGGCTGTCTGTGTAAAGTATACCTGTATTGCACTACCTTGAAGTGATTATGGACACTTTATAACCGCATTGTTATGAAGTGCTTTTTGAGACACATATAGGAGACATATCTATCACTCATAAAGTGCCTCAAGTGTAGGCTACCCTTACGACCACATACAGTAGTGTGCTCAGTCAGTGAAATGTTGTCGTAGTCCTATTTGAAGCACAGAGCACAAATTTGGTCACACCCTGTGTGCCTCCATACCCTGTGTGCAACACCAAATTGTTTTTCTCCCTGGTGTGGTAAATGGTACACATAAGATTTAATCATAAGGTCTCAAAAATAGGGGGAAAGACGATGATAATATTAACACGAATAACAGTTATCACATCCGTTTTCTGTTGCTAAAAATAGACACGAGACAAACTTCTGGTCTATGTTGACATCTCAGCTTTCATAACCATCGTTTTTCTCTCTCGGGTGCTGCTGCAACAGCCTACCACCACACACAGACACACACACACAAACACACAAAGACACGCACAGACAGACATACTCACACATGCATACAAACACACACACACACACACACACACACACACACACACACACACACACACACACACACACACACACACACACACACACACACACACACACCCACACCCACACACACACACACACACACACACAGAGAAACTGAAACAGTGACATCCTGTTGCTAAAGTTAGTCTGCACCATTGACATCCTCTTTTTCATTTAGGCAAGCAGACGCTGCTATTTTGGTTGAATGTGTGTATGCGTGCATGTTCCAGATGCCTGTTATTTTTAACAACTCAACCTCACAATCAAGATATTGTTTATTGTTGGGTGAAGGTGAACTGAAAGTAGCATAGTGGAGTTGCTGGGATAATCACAAAATTCATAAAGGGCTGGAATTGTTGTTATTTTATTAGGATCCCCATTAGCTGTTGCAAAAGTAGCAGATACTCTTCCTGGGGTCTACACGAAACACGAAACATGACATAATAGACAAGAACAGCTCAAAGACAGAGCTACATCAAATTCTTTTTTTTTTTTTTTACTTTGCTTATTGAATTTTCAACACCAGCATTTACAAAATAACTGCACTTGTAAGTTATTTGGTAGTAATATAAAACAACATATCAAAGACAACAATACAGCAAAACAGAGAGAGACAGACATAAAAAATACAAATACAAAAAAATATATATTTAAAAAAATGTTGTTAAACGTCAATAAGCACAGATAATGCAGTCCTTAACATCCAAGATGTCGTGTATGCACATGCCAGGCCTCTTACATCACCAATATATAAATATATATCACTCTGGAACTGCAGGGAAATGTAGTCACTCAACATAAGAAAAGAAAGGAGCCCACATTGCAAAGAATATGTCTACAGACCCATTGAGTGTGTGTTTAATTTTTTCCAACTTTATGCAATTCAAAACTGATTTAATCCAAAGAGCATGCGAAGGGGGTGCAGAGGACTTCCATCTAAGTAAAATTAATCGTCTCCCTAACAAAGTGACAAAGGCATTTACATCCTTATTCATTTTGGTCAATTGTATTGTGGGTAAGGAAACCCCAAATAGCGCAATAACAGGGTCTGGCTCAATCTGTGTGCCGCTTAATTCTGAGAGTGTGTTAAAGATGTCTTTCCAGAAACCAACAAGAGATGGGCAACACCAAAACATGTGTACATGATTAGCAGGAGACTGATTACATCGTACACAATTAGGGTTCACATCCTTGTAAATTTTGGATAATCTTGCTTTGGTCCAGTGGGCCCTATGAATGAGTATGCATTGAATAGAAGTGCTATGTACCTTTTTGAGTGCCCCTTCCCATAATTCATCAGATATTTCCTCACCCAGTTCCTCCTCCCATGAGGATTTAATATTGTTTAATGAGATGGTTTGTAGTGAGCAAATTTGACTATAGATTATTGACAAGGTGCCTTTCTGAGTAGAACGTGGGATAAGAAATGTGTCGAACTGTGTTTCACCAGGCAGGGTGGGAATCCTGGATCTATGCTGTGGACATCACTCCGGACTTGTAAGAACCTGAAGAAATGATGTCTGGGGAGACCAAATTTAGCTGATAATTGCTCAAACGTACTAAATGTATTGTTAATATACAGATCCTTGAATCTTTTAATACCAAGACTAGACCATGTTGAGAAAGCACCATCAACCATAGATGGGAGAAAAGCTGGGTTTGAGACTACCAAAGAAGAGGTTGTCTGAAACCCAAAGTGGCGCCTAAATTGATTCCAGATCTTCAATGTTGTTTTGACACATATAGGAGTAAGGGCCTGTAACGGAGGAGTGAGCGAGGGAAGACAATGATGCTGGTATAGATGAGGCGGCCTCCATCTCTAGCCAAATTGGGGGTGGGAATATCTCTCTGCTCTGCAACCAGTACTGAATGATCCTAAGGTTAGCGGCCCAATAATAGAATCTGAAATCCTGTAGAGCTAGACCACCGTCTGGTTTGGGCCTCCTGGGGGGCTTTTTGTCCCATATAAAGGGTAGTATTAGGCCATTGATCTTTTTGAAAAATGTATTGGGAAGAAAAATCGTAAGGCACTGATAGAGATATAAGAATATAGGGAGAGTATTCATTTTAATATAATTAATGATTGCGACTAAGGAGAGGTGTAACAAAGACCAGCATTCCAAATCGTCCTTAGTACGTGTTAAAAGAGGAGCAAAGTTGCCTTGAAAAAGGTTTTCAAATGTGATTGTGACATGTACCCCGATTTTTTTTGCGGCCATATTAAGCGGCATCAATTGGCTTTTACTGAGATTTGGTTTATACCCTGATAAGTGACCGAAGGATGCGAAAGTGGCAAGGGCAGCAGGAACAGAGAGAGAAAGGTTGGATATGTATAATAATAAATCATCTGCATATAAAGACAGTTTGTGTTCGTGTCTGTATCTGACTATACCTTTGATAAGGGGGTTGGAGCAATGTGCTATTGCAAGTGGTTCTATGGCAAGGGCAAACAGTAAGGGACTTAAAGGGCAACCCTGGCATGTCGATCGTTGCAAAGGGAAGCAATCTGATTGAGTGTTATTAGTCCTGACAGAGGCTTGAGGGGATGAATACAGAAGGCTCATCCCCTCAATTTGGAGGCAAAGCGGAATTTATTTAGAGTGTAAAAAAAGGTATTTCCATTCCACCCAGTCAAACGCTTTCTCCACATCCAGGGATATAATGGCTTCAGAGGTATTGGCGACAGAAGAATTATATATAATATTAAATAATCATCGAAGATTGAAGTCTATTTTTAATAAATCCTGTTTGATCCGGAGAGATAATTGATGGGAGGACTGTTTCCAGACGCGAAGTTTGGAAGTTTGGCTAGAATTTTATAGTCAACATTTAGCAGGCTAATTGGATGGTATGATACACAGTCAAGATGGTCTTTGTTTTTTTTAAGAATAAGACAAATGGTTGCCTGAGTGAGAGTCTGTTGGAGAACACCATTTACAAATGCTTCATTGTACATTCTATTAGAATAGGGGCTATTTTGTAGATCAACTTTTTATTAAACTCTGCCGAGTAGCCATCAGGCCCTGAGCTTCTCCCAGATTGAAGGGATTTGACAGCATTAGACAATTCTTCAATAGTGATCGACTGCTCTAATTTTTTTTACCAAATCCCAGCTGACCGAAGGCACAGCAAGTGAGTGGAAGAAATCATCCAATTCCAATGTATCTGCTTTACTTTCAGAAGTATATAGAGACTGGTACAATCTCTTGAACTCATCATTGATCCCCTAGGGTCTAATGATATCCCAGACGATGTACAAATTTTAGGAATCTGAAATGATGATGATAGTTGACATAACTTGTGAGCTAATAATTTACTGGCTTTATCTCCTTGTTCATAGTAAGTGCTCCTAGACTTGACAAGCAGTTCACTAACCTGGTCTGTTAATAATGTGTCAAATTCTGTTTGCAAAGTTAAACATTCCTTATAAATAGCCAGAGATGGTGAAACGGCATAAATGTCATCTAATTGGGCAATACAGCGTGTTAACATAGATAGCCTATCCCTTTTCAGTTTGTTGTTATGTGCGGTGTAGAAAATAATTTCACCTCTGATATAAGCTTTCAAAGTTTCCCAAAGAGTAGACGCAGAGATGTTTGGGGTTCTATTTGTAATCATGAAAAAGTCGATTTGACATAAAACAAAATTGACAAAGTGTTCATTACTGAGCAGTTGAGTATTTAGCCGCCAAGGCGGTCGCAGATTGTCAACAGTTTGAAAGACTGCTTCCATAGTAACAGGGGCGTGGTCAGATACAACAATGGGATTATATGAACATGAAGATATGGAATGGAGGAGCCTGTCATCTACAAGGAAGCAGTCTATGTGCGTAAAAGTGTGGTGAACCGATGACAAAAAAGAGTATGCTTTTCCAGATGGATTAAACATTCTCCAAGGATCTGAGACTTCGAATTCAGACATAAAGGTTCGGACAACTCTAGCTAAGGTTGATCAGGTGGTAGGTTTAGCGGAGGATCGATCCAAATGTGGGTCTAACCAACAGTTAAAGTCACCGCCTAAGATCAACATATGGGAAGACATATGTGGAAGTGTAGAAAAAAACAATTTGAAAAAAATCACCATTGTCCCAATTAGGAGCATAAATATTAACAAGAAGTACATTCGTATTGAGCAGCCAACCACTGACAATTATTTATCTACCATGGGGATCTGCGATCAAATTAGAATATGTGAAAGGTACCGATATGTGATGTAAAATAGCCACCCCTCTTGCCTTACTCTGAAATGAGGAATGGAACACCTGACCCACCCGTCTGCACTTAAGATTTGAGTGTTGTGATACCTTCAAATGAGTTTCTTGGAGAAAGATGATGTGAGCTTTCAATTGATGAAGGTGATGTAGCACCTTACTACGTTTAACTGGGTTATTTATGCCCCTGCAGTTCCAAGTAAGAAAATTAAAGCCATTCCCTCCAGCAGGATGGGCTACACTAGTCTGAGTCATGTCTTAAGAGAGAGAGGACGTGTAAAGGACAAGGTACAATGTAAACTAAAGATCTTAGTTGAACCTAAAAGTGCAAATTTAAAAAACAAAGACAAGCGACGAAGCACAAAAAACATATAAAAACTATATACAAATAAAGAGGGAAAAACAACCTTCCCTCACACCCTCCCTTGCCGAAGCATCTCACCAACTGAGATCCAAGCAAAACCCTAAATACAAAAAAAGTTTAGAGCAAAGCATGATAACTCTTACTCTATGCTACCTGAAATTTGTGACCATTTAACCAGAGTAAGCCAAACATACATAGATTGGTCCCCAGCAGAGTCTACGGGGACAAAAACCTGGTTAAGAGAGGTTTAACAGCAATACAGATGGTAAAACTACAACTGAACCATGAAAACAGCCAGAACCTGGGTCGGAAATGAAAAAATAAAATTTAAACAAAAAAGAGAATGACATTCAAATGTTGATGAACCCAGCAAAGTTGGCTTCGCTAGCCAACCAGTCAGCCTGCTAACTAGCCTGCTAAGAAGACCAGCTATTTTTTATTTTACCTTTATTTAACTAGGCAAGTCAGTTAAGAACAAATTCTTATTTTCAATGATGGCCTAGGAACAGTGGATTAACTGCCTTGTTCAGGGGCAGAACAACAGATGTGTACCTTGTCAGCTCAGGGATTCGAACTTTCAACCTTTCGGTTACTAGCCCAACGCTCTAACAAACTAGGCTACCCTGCCGCCCCGGGTGCTACCATCAGCTACCATCCTCAGTAGCTTTCCATCTAAGTTGATAATGCCAAGAGGTTTGTCATTATTGATTGATAACAATAATTTTCCCACCTCTCCAACACTAACTTTCAAAATTCAAACTTGCAATGCTTTTCTTTCATTATTAGTTTTTTTTATGCATGAGTACGATGGCTCATTGTTCATTGTTGGTATTTCCCACCTAAGTTTTCCCACTTGGCCAATGAAGTAATCATAAAAATAAATGGCAACATCAAATGGTTTTGTGATGAATAAGCCATCTGATTCGATGAAAGATGGAGTTAAATTTGTCTTTCTGCCCAAAATGTCATTTAAAGTACTCCACAGTTTTTTGGCTTCATAATACAGTTTCTTCCTCTTTTTTTCAGTTTAGTCACATAATTTCTCAATTTGCAGCAAGTCAGCCAGTCAGATGTTCAACCATACTTATTAGCCATCTCTTTCAACCATATAGTTTTTGAATTCCTCATCAATCCATGGAGACTTAACAGTTCTAACAGTCAGTTTTTTAACATGTTGTCACGACTTCTGCCGAAGTCGGTCCCTCTCCTTGTTCGGGTGGCGTTCGGCAGTCGATGTCACCGGTCTTCTAGCCATCGCTGATCCACCTTTCATTTTCCATTGGTTTTGTCTTTGTTTTCTACACACCTGGTTTTCATTCCCCAATTACATGTTCATGTATTTAACCCTCTGTTTCCCCCATGTTTTTTGTGCGTGATTGTTTTTATGTTCATGTCGGTTCATGATGGCTGTTTTTTTGACGGGTGCTGTTTTCACCCATGCGTAATATTTTCCATTTGTATTTGGTCAAGTGTATTTGTTACCTTGCGCCTTGATTTATGAGTAAAGTACGTTGCTCACTCATTTTTGCTCTCCTGCGCCTGACTTCATGCACCAGCCACACTCACCTTCTGACACGTGCATGTTTATCAATAATTGAAAGAAGGAATTTTCATGCACCAGCCACACTCACCTTCTGACAAGTGCATGTTTATCAATAATTGAAAGAAGCAATTTCATAAATTAATCAAGTGCAGCATCTAGATGCTCCTTATTAATCACATCAGACCAACAAATATTTGTAATATTATCCATATAAATGTAACAGCAAAATCTTTTGTTTGGTCTCTTAAACATACCACCATATTGCTAACACCTATCTGACCATTTCGGGTTCATTGAGCGGCCATTTTGGATCGAGCGGTTGTGGTTGCCAAGGCTCAGTCTTTAATACAGTCCAGCAGCTGCCTTCCCTACAGTGTCCCCTACTCAGTGCCCCAGTCATGAATTTACAGCAGGTACAACCAACTGGGGGGGGGGGGGGGGGTGTACCCGCTGTACAGTAGGATCTTGATCACCCTGTTGCAAGAGAACTTTCCTGAAACGCACGAAATGTAAATCTTGTAGTCTATTTGAGGTTTGAAAAGGCTTCTACAGTCTGTAATTTCGACAGTCTGAAATTTCTAAGTCGAAATTACAAACTTTAGAAGCCTTTTTAAACCTCAAATAGAATACAAGTATTACATTTCTTGGATGGAAAGTTCTCCTGCAACAGGGTGATCAAGATCCTACTGTACATCTGTATAAGACCAATTGCAGATATAACAATATTCTAACTTGGCATTCTGATATAATTAGTTGGAACACACTAAGCCAAACTAAGCTGAACCAAGCTGTAAATATCAGAGTCAGCACTGTTTGACATGGTAGTGTGAAAATGGTAAGCAGCTACTTTCCTAGGACCCCTCCCTCCATCTCTCCCTCCTTCCATCCCTTCATCCTTCCATCCTTCTCCTTCACTACTGGAGGAATCCACAGCTGTTGGGGACATTCTGTCCCCCTGCTTCCAAGCAGCTGGAGAATCCATCCCCTTCCTTACTGTGTGTGTGTGTGTGTGTGTGTGTGTGTGTGTGTGTGTGTGTGTGTGTGTGTGTGTGTGTGTGTGTGTGTGTGTGTGTGTCTGAGTACGCCTATGTATGCCTGTGTGTGTCAGTCGAGTGTGTTTATGAATGTCCGTGTGTGTGCCAGTGTATTAATAGTGCACATTTGTCTCTTTACGGCACACAGCACGTCTTTGTGTGGGTTGAAGTAGTATATGTAGGTAACTAGGCGTGCTAGTTTATTTATAGTGTCACCTGTTGGTTAACACTTGTGTCACTGTGAATATTCCTGCAAAGCAAGTGTGTGCATATGTTCAAGTGTATGTGTGTGTGTGTATATACTGTATATATATTTATAGCATCACCCCGCTTGCCACTTACACACATTTGTCTCTTTGTGAGTGTAAGGCGTGTTTGTGTGTGCATGTGTGGTATATATGCATGTCAATGTATTAATAGTGTCATGAATTGCATGCACACACTCGTGTCTTTGTGTGTTTGTGAATGGTGTGTGTGTGTGTGCTTGTCAATATGTTCAGCCTCGTATGGAGTCCTATGGAGGGTGTGTGTGGAAGAGAATGTTTACTTACACAAACCATGCAATTGGCATTGCTTTTCCATGCATTGTAATGCATACAAAGCAGCATAGAGTGGATGCATATTTAGGCTGCTTTGTATGCATTCGATTGCATGGACATATTATGCTGTACTAACATACCCAGCTAACAATTCTAAGTAAGGAGAACATTTTTGTAATGTTGCCCATAACGTTCCCCAGATGTTTGAGTGTCCAGTTTTCCGTTACATGCTGACCAGATTGGACACGTCGCGTGCGCGAGGGTCGCAGAATACATTTAGAAATCCATGTTATTCAATTATTGCACCCACATTGCTCGCACGTGCCAACGAGCGTCTGCGATGCCAAGGGCTAAAATAGAACTCCTTTCTATTTCTGAAGCAGATCGCGCTGAAAGTCCTGCCTCTCCCATCTCCTCATTGTTTTATAGAAGCAGGTACCCACGTGCCATCTCCTCATTGGTTATACCCACGTGGGTGATTGAAAGACGAACTGTTTTGCCGGTCGTCGTGGTAATACTATGAAATTTTATAAGTTCAAAGATGAAAAAGCCTGGAAGGAGGAGAGATGACTAGAAACGATTCGGTTGACCGTTTTATGTATGGATTAATTGTCGGAGTAGAGGACCTTGTGCATTTCAGGTAAAATAACAACTCAATGTTTATATCCCAGGACAAATTAGCTAACAACAGCAAGCTAGCTAAATAGGACAAATTAGCTAGCAAGTGCAAGCTAACTAACTAAATTGCCATACATGTTTAATGCTTTTCGACCTGTCCCCAAATTAATGTCATTGGTTCAGAGTTTGTTTTGATATCTTAACCTGCGTGTCGTGATTGTGTTTGGTGTAGGGGGACAAAATAAATGTATGCACGATAGCGCACGCGCGCAGCCGGTTTGGGTTCCGTGTTACTTAGGGGAACATTCTATAAGGGTTGGGCGGTATACTGTATATACTGTATCCCGGGGTATTTCGAAATACCCTCGGTATGATTTTCCAATAGTGTCAATACCGTTGTTTTAATACATTTGAATATTTGTACTTTTAAAATAAATACCTGCAGTCAACTTGTGCACTATGCAATAGATAAAACAGATCGTGTTCATCATTTCGCCTGTTAGATATTTTTTCCTTTTAAAGCTTTCTGGTACTAGTTTTCAGAAACAGTGGTTTGAGACAGTCACGTGTTTGTGTTAATGGGATATTCTCTAAACCCACAGAAAACTGAACAGATGAATGTTCATGCAACGTTCTCCTGAAACGTGCCTAGAACATTAATATCTGATATTCTGAAAACACGGCCACCATATTCTGTGAATGTTTCATGGGACATTGTTGGAATATTCTCTTAGCCCACAGAAAACTGGACACATGAATGTTCATGCAACGTTCTCATAAAATGTGTGTAGCTCATTAATAGAGGGCTCCCGAGTGGCGCAGTCTAAGGCACTGGGCACTGTATCTCTGTGCTAGAGCCGTCACTACAGACCCTGGTTCGATTCCATGCTGTATCACAACCAGCCATGATTGGGAGTCCCATAGGGCGGCGCAAAATTGGCACAGCGTCGTCCGGGTTAGGGCTTGGCCGGAGTAGGCCGTTAATTGTAAATAAGAATTTGTTCTTAACTGACTTGCCTAGTTAAATAAAGGTTAAATTTAAAAAATATATAAAAAAAAGATCTTATATACTGAAAACATGGTGTCACGATCATTTGTAGAAACGGACCAAGGCGCAGCGTGAGTATTGTTCCACATCTTTATTACTATGTGAAACTATGCAAGACATACAATAAACTATAAACAAAACAACAAACCTTGACGACAGAGGTACAACATGCACTAACTCAAAATAATCTCCTACAAACACAGGTGGGAAAAACAACTACTTAAATATGATCCCCAATTAGAGATAATGATGAACAGCTGCCTCTAATTGGGAATCATACAAAAACCCCAACATAGAAAAAAGAAACTAGAACACAACATAGAAAGAAGAAACTAGATAAAACCCCCCAGTCACGACCTGACCTACTCTACCATAGAAAATAAAAGCACTCTGTGGTCAGGACGTGACGCATGGCAACTATATTCTGTGTATGTTTGGTGGGACGTTGATGGAATATTCTCTTAACCCTTAGAAACCTGGACACAGGAATGTTCTTAAAACGTTCCCATGAAACGAGTCTAGAAAATTAATATAGAATATTCAGAGAATATGGTAACCACGTTCTGGGTAAGTTCTGTTTGACAGTAAGGGAATGGTCTCTTGGAAACAGTCTTTGCACGTCACTGGAACATTCCTATGAAAACATTAGGTAATGACCAGTGTTGGGGAAGCTACTCTGAAAATACAGTTGCCAAGCTACCAATGAATTCACACTGGAAGAACTTAAGCTACACTAAAGCTACACTTAATACACATACTAAAGTTACTTTCAAAAAGTAGTTCACTACAGATATTTTCAAAAGCCAGCATGATGAAGTAACAACTAACTTTGCCACCGCAAAAGTAACACTTCCTCTTACTTGACTATACCAATTTTACTGGGTGGCACAAAAAGACACTTTGTACAAAAGAAAAGAGGCACTTTCTCACTCACTCACTCTCTCACTGACTCACTCACTGTCTCACTCACTCACTGTCTTACACTCCCCTTTCAAGAAGTCTTCCACTCTTTTCCTCTGTCTCTCTCTCTCTTTCACTAACTCTCTTTCACTTTATCTCTCTTTCACTCTTTCTCTCTCTTTGTTAATTTTGTACTTCATCCTTCCCAATGGCTCCACTTCACTGTAATTGTGTTGGAACACTGGCCGATCAATCAAAAGGTCAGAGGTCAAAGTCATGGGTGTGTCAAGTCCTTTCACGAAGCGATCCCCTCAGGGCTAAGGTGAGGGGTCGCTGACTCATAGTTGAGAGACGAGAGAGACATTAGATAGAGAAAAGGAGAAAGATGTGTGAGAAAAAGAAAGAGAGAGAGAGTCACAAGCCCACCAGTTCTTAAGCATGATGCTCAACATTTCTCACGGCTAAAACAGACTCACAATTGTTAAACGCAGCTCAAAAGGTCAAGAGAGCCAGGTTTTGGGCTGTGAAAAACAAGTGTAAAAAAGTGTAAAGTGTAAAAAACTGACGTAACATTCTCAGAAGTAGAGGCTCATAACAATGTCATGAGATTGACTTGATGCCTGTGCTAACTTGGCAATAGATACGGTATAACACTGGTATAACATGGTATATATATATAATAAATAATTTATTAAAACACACTGTTTTGCAATGAAAGTAGCTTCAACAGGTTTGCACCATGGTGTAGCCCGAGGACAGCTAGTTTCTGTACATTGACTTCAATACAAAACCTAGGAGGCTCATGGTTATCACCCCATACACAGTAATTATGACAACTTCCAAGGGACATCCTACAACCGATCAGAACTCTTGCAGCATTAACTGACAAGTTGTCCACCCAATCAAAGGATCAGAGAATGAATTGGCTACTGAAAGCATAAGCTACAGCCAGCTAGCACTGCAGTGCATAACATTTGGTGAGCAGTTGACTCAAAGAGAGAGAAAGACAACAGTTTAACAGTTTTGAACAAATGTATTTATTTAAAAATAAAGGAGAATCAAAAGAGCGAGAGAGAGAGCGAGAGATAGCTATATTTGTTGTATTCTTTTTTACTTTCACTTACTTAGCCAGTGAATGCAGCTAGCTAGTTTAGCCTACTCAAACACCCGGCTCAAACAGAGAGGGATGCTATGTTTGCTAGCTGGCTATGACTATCCCATAATGGAACTTTTTCAAGTCAAGATATTCGTTTGGTTTTATTAATTTATTGCCACCAGGGCCCACCGGTATAACTGCTAAACCGCTCACTGCTGACTGTACTGCGTGATTGTAGGGGGTTTACTAACACGTTAGTTCTAGTAGCTATGTTGACTATGATGTTAATATGAATGGTGACAGAGGGAGATGGCTGCCGTTTTACGATCCGTAACCAACTGTGCTATTGTGTATTTTTTTTTTCACGTTATTTATAACTTATTTTCTAAATAATGTTTCTGCCACTGTGTCTTATGACCAAAAAGAGCTTCTAGATATCAGCACAGCGATTACTCACCCCGTACTAGAGGAATACTTTTTCTTCAACGAGTCAGACGGGAAGGATTTACTTCAGACGCCTGACAAGGCCCTCATCCCTGTCATTCGCAGGAGAAAGAGATGGAGGTATTGGGGATGAAGGTCCAGGTGCCTTGTAAGGATCCGACGCCGAGAGGATAATCTAACTTTACCATCGGTCCTATTAGTCAATGTACAATCAATCGATAATAAAATAGACGAACTACAATCACATATATCCTACCAACGGGACATGGTACATACAGCTGGCGGGTTTTAAGCTTTCTCGGTAAACCTCTGGTAAGACATGGGGTGACGGTCTATGTATATTTGTAAACAACAGCTGGTCCACGAAATCTAAGGAAGTCTCGACGTTTTGCTCGCCTGAGGTAGAGTATCTCATGATAAGCTGTAGACCACACAATTTACAAAGAGAGTTTTAATGTGTATTTTTCGTAGCTGTCTGTATACCACCACAAACCGATGCTGGCACTAAGACTGCACTCAATGAGCTGTATACGGCCATAAGCAAACAGGAAAACACTCATCCAGAGGCGGCACTCCTAGTTGCCGGGGACTTTAATGCAGGGAAACTCAAATCCGTTTACCTCAATTCTACCAGGTATTTTCATCAATAAGTTTGTCGTCCCCAAAGTGACCGTAAGTACATACCCCAACCAGAAACCATGGATTACAGGCAGCATCCACACTGAGCTAAAGGGTAGAGCTGCCGCTTTCAAGGAGCGGGACTCTAACCCGAAAGCTTATAAGAAATCCCGCTATTCCCTCCGACGAACCATCAAACAGGCAGAGCATCAATACAGGACTAAGATTGAATCGTACTACACCGGCTCCGACAATCGTCGCATGTGGCAGGGCTTGCAAACTATTACAGACTACAAAGGGAAGCACAGCCACGAGCTCCCTAGTGACACGAGCCTACCAGATGAGCTAAATGATTTCTATGCTCGCTTCGAGGCAAGTAACACTGAAGCATGCACGAGAGCAATCACTGTTCCGGATGACTGTGTGATCACGCTCTCTGTAGTCGAAGTGAGTAAGACCTTTAAACAGGTCAACATTCACAAGGCCAGGCGGATTACCAGGATGTTTACTCCAAGCATGCGCTGACCAACTGGCAAGTATCTTCACTGACATTTTCAACCTGTCCTTTATTGAGTCTGTAATACCCACATGTTTCAAGCAGACCACCATAGTCCCTGTACCCAAGAACAGTAAAATAAACTGCCTAAATGACTACTGACCCGTAGCACTCACGTCTGTAGTCATGAAGTGCTTTGAAAGGCTGGTCATGGCTCACATCAACACCATTATCCCAGAAACCCTAGACCCACTCCAACTTGCATACCGCCCCAACAGATCCACAGATGATAACATCTCTACTGCACTCAACACTGCCCTTTCCCACCTGGACAAAAGGAACACCTATGTGAGAATGCTATTCATTGACTACAGCTAAAAATTCAACACCATAGTGCCCTCAAAGCTCATCACTAAGCTAAGGACCCTAGGACTAAACACCTCCCTCTGCAACTGGATTCTGGACTTCCTGAAGGGCAGTCCCCAGGTGGTAAGGGTAAGTAACACCACATCCGCCATGCTGATCCTCAACACGGGGGCCCCTCTGGGGTGCGTGCTCGGTCCCTTCCTGTAATCCCTGTTCACTCATGACTGCATGGCGAGGCACGACTCCAAAACCATCATTAAGTTTGCCGATGACACAACAGTGGTAGGCCTGATCACCGACAACGACGAGACAGCTTATAAGGAGGAGGTCAGAGTCCTGGCCGTGTGGTGCCAGGACAACAACCTCTCCCTCAACGTGATCAAGATAAAGGAGATGATTGTGGACTACAGGGAAAGTAGGACCGAGCACTCCCCATTCTAATCAATGGAGCTGCAGTGGAGCAGGTTGAGAGCTTCAAGTTCCTTGGTGTCCACATCACCAACAAACTATCATGGTCCAAACTAGAGTTCAACCGATTAATTGGAATGGCCGATTAATTAGGGCCGATTTCAAGTTTTCCAAAAAAAAAATTTTTATTCTAATTTTTTTAGACCTTTATTTTACTAGGCAAGTCAGTTAAGAACACATTCTTATTTACAATGACGGCCTAGGAACGGTGGGTTAACTGCCTTGTTCAGGGGCAGAACGACAGATTTTTACCTTGTCAGCTCGGGGATTCAATCTTGCAACCTTACAGTTAACTAGTCCAACGCTCTAACCACCTGCTCTACATTGCACTCCACGAGGAGCCTGCCTGTTACGCGAATGCAGTAAGAAGCCAAGGTAAGTTGCTAGCTAGCATTAAACTTATCTTATAAAAAACAATCAATCAATCATAATCACTAGTTAACTACACATGGTTGATGATATTACTAGTTTATCTAGCCTGTCCTGCGTTGCATATACTCGGTTAGGTACACGTTGCTCCAACCATAAACATCAATGACTTTCTTAAAATCAATACACAAGTATATATTTTTAAACCTGCATATTTAGTTAATATTGCCTGCTAACATGAATTTCTTTTAACTAGGGAAAATGTGTCACTTCTCTTGCAAACAGAGTCAGGGTATATGCAGCAGTTTGGGCCGCCTGGCTCGTTGCGAACTGTGAAGACTATTTCTTCCTAACAAAGACAGCCAACTTCGCCAAACGGGGGATGATTTAACAAAAGCGCATTTGCGAAAAAAGCACAATCGTTGCACGACTGTACCTAACCATAAACATCAATGCCTTTCTTAAAATCAATACACAGAAGTATATATTTTTAAACCTGCATATTTAGCTAAAAGAAATCCAGGTTAGCAGGCAATATTAACCAGGTGAAATTGTGTCATTTTGCGTTCATTGCACACAGAATCAGGGTATATGCAACAGTTTGGGCCGCCTGGCTCGTTGCGAACTAATTTGCCAGAATTTTACGTTATTTTGACATAACATTGAAGGTTGTGTAATGTAACAGGAATACTTAGACTTAGGGATGCCACCCGTTAGATAAAATAGGGAACGGTTCCGTATTTCACTGACAGGAAAACCTTTTTGTTTTCGAGATGATAGTTTCCAGATTCGACCATATTTACATTTACATTTTAGTCATTTAGCAGATGCTCTTATCCAGAGCGACTTACAGTAGTGAATGCATACATTTCATGCATTTTTTTTTTTTTAACTGGCCTTCCGTGGGAATCGAACCCACAACCCTGGCGTTGCAAACACCGTGCTCTACCAACTGAGCCACGGGGAAGACCATATTAATGACCTAAGGCTCGTATTTCTGTGTGCTATTATGTTATAATTAAGTCTATGATTTGATATTTGATAGAGCAGTCTGACTGAGCGATGGTAGGCAGCAGCGGGCTCGTAAGCGTTCATTCAAACAGCACTTTCATGCGTTTGCCAGCAGCCCTTCGCAATGCATTGCGCTGTTTATGACTTCAAGCCTGTCAACTCCCAAGATTAGGTTGGTGTAATCCCTCCTGTCTCAGCCTCCAGTATTTATGCTGCAGTAGTTTATGTGTCGGGGGGCTAGGGTCAGTCTGTTACATCTGGAGTATTCTCTTGTCTTATCCGGTGTCCTGTGTGAATTTAAATATGCTCTCTCTAATTCTCTCTTTCTCTCTTTCTCTCTTTCTCTCGGAGGACCTGAGCCCTAGGACCATGCCTCGGGACTACCTGGTATGATGACTCCTTGCTGTCCCCAGTCCACCTGGCCATGCTGCTGCTCCAGTTTCAACTGTTCTGCCTGCGGCTACGGAACCCTGACCTGTTCACCGGACGTGCTTGTTGCACCCTCGACAACTTCTATGATTATTATTATTTGACCATGCTGGTCATTTATGAACATTTTAACATCTTGACCATGTTCTGTTATAATATCCACCCGGCACAGCCAGAAGAGGACTGGCCACCCCTCATAGCCTGGTTCCTCTCTAGGTTTCTTCCTAGGTTTTTGGCCTTTCTAGAGAGTTTTTCCTAGGGAGTTTTTCCTAGCCACCGTGCTTCTTTCACATGCATTGCTTGCTGTTTGGGGTTTTAGGCTGGGTTTCTGTACAACACTTTGAGATTTCAGCTTATATACGAAGGGCTATATAAATACATTTGATTTGATTTGATGTGAAATGGCTAGCTAGTTAGCCGGGTGCGCGCTAATAGCGTTTCAAACGTCACTCGCTCTGAGACTTGGAGTAGTTTTTCCCCTTGCTCTGCATGGGTAACGCTGCTTCGAGGGTGGCTGTTGTCGATGTGTTCCTGGTTCCAGCCCAGGTAGGAGCGAGGAGAGGGATGGAAGCTATACTGTTACACTGGCAATACTAAAGTGCCTATAAGAACATCCAATACTCAAAGGTATATGAAATACAAATCGTATAGAGAGAAATAGTCCTATAATTCCTATAATAACTACAACCTAAAACTTCTTACCTGGGAATATTGAAGACTCATGTTAAAAGGAACCACCAGCTTTCATATGTTCTCATGTTCTGAGCAAGGAACTTAAACGTTAGCTTTTTTACATGGCACATATTGCACTTTTACTTTCTTCTCCAACACTTTGTTTTTGCATTATTTAAACTAAATTGAACATGTTTCATTATTTATTTGAGGCTACATTGATTTTATTGATGTAATATGTTAAGTTAAAATAAGTGTTCATTCAGTATTGTTGTAATTGTCATTATTACAAATAAATAAATACAAAAATCGGCCGATTAATCGTTATCGGGGTTTTTGGCCCTCCAATAATCGGTATCGGCGTTGAAAAATCATAATCGGTCGACCTCTAGTTCAAACACACTAAGACAGTTGTGAAGAAGGCACGATAAAGCCTATTCCCCCTCAGAAGACTGAAAATATTTGGCATGGGTCCTCAGATCCTCAAAAGGTTCAACAGCTGCACCATCGAGAGCATCCTGACTGATTGCATCACTGCCTGGTATGGCAACTGCTCGGCCTCCGACCGCAAGGCACTACAGAGGGTAGTGCGTACAGCCCAGTACTGGGGCCAACCTTCCTGCCATCCAGGACCTCTATACCAGGCGGTGTCAGAGGAAGGCCCTAAAAATTGTCAAAGACTCCAGCCACCCTAGTCATAGACTGTTCTCTCTGCCACCGCATGGCAAGCGGTACCGGAGCGGCAAGTCTAGGTCCAAAAGGCTTCTTACCAACTTTTACCACTAAGCCATCAGACTGCTGAACAGCTAATCAAAGGGATACCCTGACCCCTCTTTTACACTGCTGCTACTGTCTGTTTATTATCTATGCATAGTCACTATCACAACCCTACCTACATTTACATATTACCTCAATTACCTCGACTAACCGGTGCCCCCGCACATTGACTCTGTACCGGTACACCCTGTATATAGCCTCGCTATTGTTATTTTACTGCTGCTGTTTAATGAATTATTTGTAACTTTTATTTACTATTTAACACTTTTTTTTCTAAAAGCATTGTTGGTTAAGGGCTTGTAAGTAAGCATTTCACTGTAAGGTCTACACCTGTTGTATTCAGCGCATGTAACACATTTGATTTGATTTGAATATGGTGACAACGATGTAGGCTGTGTTTAACCTGTGTGTATCTGTCACCATGATTACTCAAATTTCTCTCGACCTGTGCAACTATGATGTAAACTTTAATTCATAGGCTAGGCTTTTGATGAATATAGGGAACAGAGAACATTTTAGTATCATGTAGTAGACTAAACCTATCGATGTGACAGTCATCCAATATGCTGTAATAGAAATAAGGCCATGCTCATAAAAAAATAATCGTCCTCCCTCATCTTAAACGGAACCGACGGCCACTGGTGCGGTATGCAGAAATCGCTCCTCCATTTCCTGGTTGCTAAAATTCGAATAGTTTGCCTAATTTCAGATTTCGTGACAAAACAAGGTCTCTTGTTATTGTACCACCTAAACTGCTGTAAAATGTTTTCAATATCCCAAAAATATAGTATTTTCATCTGTTTGAAGCTGGTGTACAAAACCAAAGATAAAATACACAAAAAATGTACTTTAGGATGGGAAGCCTAGAAATAGCGCACATAGAACAGATCTACCGCTTCTTAGATTCAATGAGAATGACAGATCTATAAATCACATTTCTATGTGAATTTCGTCAACCAAAAAGTTATATATTGCAGCTTTCAATGGCTATAAGGTTACAGTTGAAGTCAAAAGTTTACCTACACTTAGGTTGGAGTCATTAAAAATCGTTTTTCAACCACTCCACACATTTCTTGTTAACAAACTATCGTTTTGGCAAGTCGGTTAGGACATCTACTTTGTGCATGACACTGGTCATTTTTACAACAATTGTTTACAGACATTATTTCACTCATAATTCACTGTATCACAATTCCAGTGGGTCAGACGTTTACATACACTAAGTTGACTGTGCCTTTAAAAAGCTTGGATAATTCCAGAAAATTATGTCATGACTTTAGAAGCTTCTGATAGGCTAATTGACATCATTTGAGTCAATTGGAGGTGTACCTGTGGATGTATTTCAAGGCCTACCTTCAATCTCAGTGCCTCTTTGCTTGACATCATGGGAAATCAAAAGAAATCAGCCAAGACATCAGAAACAAAATTGTAGACCTCCACAAGTCTGATTCATCCTTGGGAGCAATTTCCAAACGTCTGAAGGTACCATGTTCATCTGTACAAACAATAGTACGCAAGTATAAACACCATGGGACCACGCAGCCGTCATACCGCTCAGAATGGAGACGTCTTCTGTCTCCTAGAGATGAACGTACTTTGGAGCGAAAAGTGCAAATCAATCCTAGAACAACAGTAAAGGACCTTGTGAAGATGCTGGAGGAAACAGGTACAAAAGTATCTATATCCACAGTAAAATGAGTCCTATATCGACATAACCTGAAACGCTGCTCAGCAAGAAGCCACTGCTCCAAAACCACCATAAAAAAGACAGACTACGCTTTGCAACTGCACATGGGGACAAATATCGTACTTTTTGGAGAAATGTCCTCTGGTCTGATGAAACAAAAATAGAACTGTTTGGCCATAATGACCATCGTTATGTTTGGAGGAAAAAAGGGGAGGCTTGCAAGCCGAAGAACACCATCCCAACCATGAAATGCAGGAGTCACAGCATCACGTTATGGGGGTGCTTTGCTGCAGGAGGGTTGGTGCACTTCACAAAATAGATGGCTACATGAGGAAGGAAAATGATGTGGATATATTGAAGCAACATCTCAAGACATCAGTCAGGAAGTTAAAGCTTGGTCGCAAATGGGTCTTCCAAATGGACAATGACCCCAAGCATACTTACAAAGTTGTGGCAAAATGGCTTAAGGACAACAAAGTCAAGGTACTGGAGTGGCCATCACAAAGCCCTGACCTCAATCCCATAGAAAATGTATGGGCAGAACTGAAAAAGCGTGTACGAGCAAGGAGACCTACAAACCTGACTCAGTTACACCAGCTCTGTCAGGAGGAATGGGCCAAAATTCACCCAACATATTGTGGGAAGCTTGTGGAAGGCTACCCAAAACGTTTGACACAAGTTAAACAATTTAAAGGCAATGCTACCAAATACTAATTGAGTGTATGTTAACCTCTGACCCACTGGGAATGTGATGAAAGAAATAAAAGCTGAAATAAATAATTCTCTCTACTACTATTCTGACATTTAACATTCTTAAAATAAAGTAGTGATCCTAGCTGACCTAAGACAGGGAATGTTTACTCGGATTAAATGTCAGGAATTGTGAAAAATTAAGTTTACATGTATTTGGCTAAGGTGTATGCAAACTTCCGACTTCAACTGTATGTGTGCACATATCATGTTTATTTTTGTTTCAAATGCGATCTGTGTAGACAAATGTGATGTTAGTTTGGTTGCTCACACATGCATGTATGCAAACACACACACACTGCAGTACTGCTATACTTTGAGGGAGTGTGTGTGCGGTCAGCTGAGCTGGTTTAAAACCAGGAAGAGGCAACAACGTGATCTTCACATCTAGTCCTGTCCAGCCCACAACACTATCCATATTGTCTGCACTGCTCTCTCACACTGGGGGGTTAAGTGGTTTTTCAGTAGAAAATAAAATAAAAAATACACAGAGGTAGAGCAGCCAATTCCCTGTCCAGAACATCCACTTAACCCAAGTACCAACCAAGTTATATTACTTTCTTCGCTTACCTCAAAAAGTCTGCTAAGACATAGTCATGTTAACACATTCTGTTTACATTTTAAATGTTTGTCATTTAGCAGACGCTCTTATCCAGAGTGCATACATTTTCATACTTTTTCCCCAGTACTGTTCCTCCGTGGGACTCGAACCCACAACCTTGATGTTACGAGCGCCATGCTCTACCAACTGAGCGGACACAAAAATAGTAACAAGCATTTTATTGAGTGAACAATCACTTCATTGAGACATATCAAATGACTAGCAACAAATGTTTCAGCAGGGTCTTCTTTTTAAGGGGAAAAGGTAATGGCTAGCCATTTGATAAGCATGAATAATGCATTGTTTCGGCCAAATGAATAACTTGGCACGACGCATGTTGTATGGATTATGTTGTCATACTGTCACACTTTCCCCAAGTTACAGCACACAATATGTTACATAAAGAAAGTCCCTAAAGGACTATGGGCTGGTGTCCCAGACTGAGATTAAACCCAGTCCTGGACTAAAAAGCTTTGTGAATGGAGATTTTCCATCGAGCATGCTCTTAAATCCAGAACTAGGCTTAATCTGTGTCCAGGAAACCACCCCCAAGAGTTTAGTCTGCATCATGTTTTCCTTCTTGCTATGGGAAATGTAGTATCGTAGTATCATGATACCACCCCATGAGTAAAAGTGTAGTTCAAACCCTGTACACATGGCAGTGGCACCTAACAGAAACCTCCAAGGTAAGGTTATAACATTTCACCTGAACCCTCAATACCAGTCTCCTTTACACTTGCACGACTAAACAAATGGCAGTCATAACAACTGGAGTCGGCCTGAGGCTGTGACTATCCCTGTGTAATGACACTTTCAGGTAAAGTGATACTAAAAATGTTTTAGCGCATCTATGTAGGCACGCACGCACGCGCGCACACACACACACACACACACACACACACACACACACACACACACGGGCAGGCAGGCACGTACGCTCACACAGTGAACTAAGTTGGTTATCGGAGAGAGGTGGAGAGAAAGAGGGAAAGAGGAGAACAAGACAGAGAGAAAGAGATCTAAAAGGCTATACAAACGGAGAGTGGTGTCGATTCCTCTGGCGTGGCACACGTGAAACTGGCGTAACTATATCCTCACATTACTATGACCTCATCCTGACTAGTGTGTGTGTGTGTGTGTGTGTGTGTGTGTGCTACTCTCATGTGTCCAGGTTTTTTCCTTTTCTCATACACACACACACACACACACACACACACACACACACACACACACACACACACTCACACACACACACACACACACACACAGACACACACAAACACAGCTGCTCTCCCATTGCTACGAAACATCAGCCATACTCATAAACTACTGTAGCCTACAGTACATCAAAAAACCAAGTGTTGTGCCCATTGCATGAGTCAAACTTTTCAATGACTTTATAGGTCGTATTTGAGCCTCTTATAAATGTAATACCTTCACTGACAATAAGGCTATTCTGTCCAAGTGTATGCCTTAGTTGCACAATTACACGATTACCAATGGTCTATATCACATTTTCTAGTAATTGAGGCAAGCTTAACCTACAATACATGGTGCAGAATACAACCACCATGGAGTTAGCTCACTCCTTTCAACAGGAAATGTAGCCTTCATTAGTTTACAGACGCACCTGATACTACCTCAGGTTACACTACACCTGGATTCCAGACAACCTTGATATTAGTGAAATATGGAATCCTACCCGTCACTGTCGAAAAACGTCTTTCCAGTCTGCCTGTCTCTATTTGAGGTCCAGATTCTATTGGTCCATCTGTTAGGAAGTAAAGGAAAACAATCGTGAGTACAACATACATTCAGCACTGAGTGAGTTTTGAGGTGCACCATTTAAGTGCATCATCACTTTCTGATGGGCAACCAGATAGCGAGAGAATTGTTTCAATAAATGGCTAATCAAGTACGTGGGTAAATGCAAAAGCGTGATGACCTTTCACACGCGCTAAACTATGCCTCAATTCTCCCAACATAATGCAAACGAAGAATTGAAGATTATATTATACATTTCAATTGTACAGACTATTCAAGAGTAGACCAAATAATAAGTAGCCTACCTCCGCGGTTACTATTTGACACATAAATTTGAGATCAGTTTTCTAATGTATTGATGTCTTCAAGGCTGATATTAATTAGCGAATAAAATTCAACAGGGGAGCAACATGTGGTCCAATATTGCGATACATATAGGCCGTCTGTAATATGAGGCTACTGTAAACGTAGCGAATGAAATATCTTGACAACTCCAAAAAAAACTGATTAGCCTACTTCCCTTCTTCTAACGCGCAACAACAACTAAACGAGAGGTGTTGACATAACCTGTCTAATTTTCGCATTGTTGAAGCTACAATTTCTGCGACGTTTCTGTTGAGTTGATCTGTTAGTCTAACGTTCATCTCCTTTGAGGAACAGTAAAATGAGCCCCTTCGGTCTCAGGGCTCCACCTGCTGAACTCAAAATACTCTGCGTGTCAGAGTGCGCGCACCCATTTTATCAGCCTGTCTGTATCGTGTCCGTTTGAGCTAAAAGTGGAGACCACACAATCAATCGCACAATAACACTGAAACAGCTCACTCTAAAAATAGGGCGATATTCAATCTGTAACGGTGAGGCGTTATAGGCCTACAGATTCTGCCCAAGAAATGTAAAGGTGATTTCCGATTGAGCCGAAATGTGCAGCATTGACCGCTCCGCTAACGGGAACATTGCCTTTAACTTTCAATCGCGATGTAATGCTGCATTTCTCTATAGAGATTGCTGCAAGGATAATAACGAGTATAGAAAGGATGTGGTATATTGTTTTGTTATAGAGGATTTCGAGTTCAAACACACAAACAGAAAGTCATATGCAAGTTCTGATGAAAACTACAAATAGCAAGAGACGTAGAAAATACATGCAAAAGCATTATAGTAAACAATACGGTGTTAACTGAATTGTACTGTATGTATGTGTATGAATGTCGAGTAGCAATTAGCAAATTAACAAAAATAAACAAACAGTCAGAAACTCACAAACAAACACAGACAATACTAGTGCACTGCCCTGATGTCCATAGGCAGACTGTTCAGAGTGTGAGGGTAAGATAAGGAGCATGGCAGGGAGGGAGAGGCGAGATGAGTGCAGACAATGTACAGTGCCAGCCTCACCCTGCTGGAATAGACAACAACATGAGGTGCCAAACACACATACAACACACTCCAACACAACTTAATTGAAAACAGGTCATGACCTTGTCACTGTAAAGTCAAAGCTGGACATTATTTTTCTCTGTTGAGCAAAGAAGAGGGATAACTCCTTCTATTCAGCTTACAGTTGTAAAACATGGTGGTGTAAAATAATATTTAAAAAATGTCAATTACTTTTAGTGTTAGGCAGATATGCCAAAAGGATTTTCCCTTTTCAGTCTGTGTGTGCCTCTGTAAAGTCAAACATCAGAAGGAATGTGGCTGTATAGCAGTTTACCTCAACAGCATTTGCTTTGAAATCATGTACTGCTTAATGTAAAATAATATGTTCCTAACATACTTTCAAAGAATCAAACATTAAATCTAAATTATGAGAGTACAAATTGGGGCCACAATTAATCAAGGATGGACCGCAAACGGTCCCCGGGCCACAACATTAATATAAATTGTGTATTGATCCATGGGAGTGCGGAGTTGAAATTCAAGCTACAAGCACGTATCCCAAGTTAGGATTGGGTCCACCCCACAGTCATACCCATGACTTGTTGGCTGAATACTCTTGCCAAAGGAGAGACACTAGCTGTGTTGTATTATGGTTCTGATAAACTTGTTGATATCAGTTTGTTTTGAGTGGAATTGTAATTTCACCTTAAATGAACTTAAGAGAGCCAAAGTGTAAACAGTGCCAGACTGGTTCAGACAATTCCAAAAGATGAACTGACTTGATTTGAATCTATTTCACCATCCCAAATCAGGTTAGAGTTATCTCCATGGGCCGGGCTCAACGACATATTGTAGACATAGGGTGGATTTAGCCAAATGGAGAACCTTTAGTCTCATTTAAAGGGAATAATCCTATTATCTAGGAGAGTGAGTTGAGGAGTGGAGGCTGATCTGACTGAGAATGACCAGGATTGTGAGAACTAAGAGTTCAGCTGTGACTGTGGCAAATGGGCCAGACTGCTACTGCTGTTGTGTCTTACAGAATGTTGTCAGCATACAGATGGAGTTGAGTAGATTTTACATTCCTTCCAATATAATAAATATACAGCGTAAAAATAATAGGCCCTAAAACTGATCCCTGGAGGACCCCCTTCATAAGCTGTTGAAACTCACATTTCCGTGCCCTCCTGTACCACACATTGTGTTCTGTCAGAGAGATAAATGCTGAGGTGTCTGTGGGTGAGGACGGGTAGAGCTGAGAGAAATGGGGAGGAGGACAAGTGAGGTGGAGAGGTACAGAGAGAAACAGAGAGGAAGAGAGAGATACCATGCACATATTCCTCAGTAATACTGAAATGTACAGCTCTGAGCTCTATGACCAGTGGGGTGCCAGCTCCGCTCCCAGGCACAGGAAGCCAATAGGAATGAATGGAATGCAGTCAGGCAATGCAGTGATGGAGGGAACAGAAGTTACCGTACACACAGGGCAGATTGCCAAAAAGAAAGAAAGAAAGACAGACAGACAGACAGACAGACAGACAGACAGACAGACAGACAGACAGACAGACAGACAGACAGACAGACAGACAGACAGACAGACAGACAGACAGACAGACAGACAGACAGATTCGATGTAGAATATTTGATAGAGATTATTATTATTATTATGAGGAGTCCTACTGTAGCTTCATACAGTGTTATGATTCCTGGAATATGTCATATTATCTCAGTCACAGATTTCCTGGTACTGGGTGGAGGCCTGAGGGTATATCCCTGGGCAAACACTCATCTGTTATTCAATCTCTGGGGGGGCACAGGGTGTGTTCACCACCCTCCATCTATTTATTTCAGTCTCTCTGTTCTGTGTCTCTGCTCTGTTTTGTCTGTCTGTCTGACGGTCTCTTTCTCTGATTGTGAGACACACCGGCTGAGTTCTGACTGCTGTGTGTCACTGAGCAAAACTGTCCTTTCCAATGGCAAGGCAGAGCAGGAAGTGTGAAAGAACTGAGAGAATGAATGTAATGGATCATTGTTGTGTTCCAGCCTTTCCCAGGCGCGTGTGAAAGATGTGGTTGCATTTAGCTTTGACACTTGGAAGGTATTATCTTTTTTGGGTGTATAGTTATGGTATATTCCATTTCCTGATATTCTATTTGCTGTCTCTCTCTGCCATTACATCAGTTCCCTCTCATATCAGAGTAGTGTGTTTTCTATCAGAGACCACTCTAGTCAACGTCCTGTAACAAACCTCAGACTCGACTGTCGCTAGCTAGCAGTGGTGTGGTGACTTTGAAGGTGTTGAGATGCTAGCGAAAATGGGTTGCCTTTCAGCCTTTCCATTCCTGGTAGAGATGCTATGTTACGCTAAGCCACAGAGAAGACAGATAAAACACACTCGCTTCGTTTCACTGGAAACAGAGATGCTGGAAAGAGCAGCGATACGACGCCCTCACACACTCCTCTGTGTGTGTATGTGTGTGTGTGTGCGTGTGTGCGCGTGCGTGCGTGCGTGTGTTGTGTAAATGTCTTGTCTTATGTCTTGCTCTCTGCAGGCAACAACTTGAAATCAATGAGATCAAATGTAGGTTTCATTTAAACCCTGTGCCCTGACTCCTTTGAGACCACGGGAACTCCGTAAGCTAGTATTAGGTACGTTTCAAATCTAAAATGCTCAACAAAGTTCATTCACGTGGAACACACCTCTTTGATGACAACAAATTGAAAAGACGAGGGAGGCCATGAATAATGGATAGAAATAGAGAGTGCAGCATTTTTCCTTCCTGTCTATATTGCTATTAGTGGGTTTCCTTCCACCCCCAAGTGAGAATTGAGAAAAGTTGTTAGTCATCAAACATCCAGCATCACCTTTTACTGCAGTGGGCTAAATCAGGGTCGAACAGAGTGTTTCTTGGTAGTCTTAAACAAATCTATTTCGAAACAAAAGTATACACCTCACACGCATGGTTAAGGGCTTAAAAAAATAAGACACCTGTACCATGTCAGATATAGAGTTGAAATGTATTCCATTTTCAGTTTGTGTCCCAATATTACACTATATACATCAGAGAAGACTGAAATATAACAAAACCGTTTGACAAAGGAACACAAGATTTTCGTTCGGTTTAAAAATGTTTTTTTTTTATTCATGATACAATTATGAAAAATATTAATAACATTCCACCCATGAGGCCAAAGAGGGTGCTTTTGGTCATTCACTGCTGAAAAAGGCTACCACTTCCCCTTTTGCACATACCTGCACATCTCCCTTTCCATCACCCAGTGTCTGTGCCCCTTTCAAAAGTTACCTTTCAAAGTGACAACTACAACTAGTGATGGTTGGTCATTATTGGTATATAGTTTTGCAGTTATAATTGTGGGCGGCAGGTAGCCTAGCGGTTAGAGCGTTGGGCCAGTAACCGAAAGGTCGCTGTTTCATAATACCAGAGCCGACAACGTGAAAAATCGGTCGATGTGCCTTTGTGCAAGGCACTTAACGCTAATTTACTCCAGGGGTGCAGTACTACTATGTCTGATCCTGTAAAAACAACACGTTTCACTGCACCTATCTGGTGTATGTGACAATTAAATGTCTATTTTTGTTGTATTGTTACAGAAATTGACTGAGAGTCATGCAATGACTAAACTTTTCCAGCAGGGGGTGGCAGTTAACGAACCAATTGACCACCCTGAGGCTGCAGTAGTTCTCATTTAATCTCAACATTGGCTAAAGCCCAAGGGAGTCTTACCATAAACAAAAAATAACCCATCACACATCCTTTTTATCCATTATGCACAATAATTCCCTCTCTGCACTTGACCTATGGTCCAGGTCACTCCTCTACTAAGACTGAGAGTCAACTACTGTCCCAGAGAGAGTGTAATGTCCCAGTGGGCTACTTCTGTCTGACAGTGACCTTTTGACGTCTTGACCTAGTGACCTCCACAGACTAAACACAGTCTGAGTTGGAAGATTTATCACCGCAACAGAAATACTGGCCTTAAGTAATTAAAGCAGAGGCTGATTACCCAATCTGGCATTTCACAGAGAGAGTTTCTGTTCCACTAAAATTAAATTCATTTGATTGAATTTAAATTAATGTAATAATCAGAGAACTCATACCATTGGTCCAAGAAGCATAACACAGGGTGCAATCATAGTGGTTACTATGCAAATATGACCAATTTGAACTTTTCATAACTAGGTACCGAGGGCATTTTGTGAAATATCACTGTTTTGCGATGTTATGCTATTTTCTGTAACTCTCAACAAGAGTTGGTCTGGAGTGAGATACCATCTCTGTTATGGAAATACTTCATTTGTGTGTTATATACACTACATACTCTCATCTACGTCTCATATAACTTCAATGGTGAGCAGTGAGCGTCTATGAAAACAGTGCACATCTACAATATGAATTCATCGAATTGTTCTGCTTAACAGTAGAGATTTATTTAGGTACAGATGACATCAGTCCAAACCTCCTATATGAAGCGCTTTCAACTCTCAAACCAACAAGAACTCCTCGGACAGTAATTTGAGTTTGTCACCTCCAAGTCAGAGCAAAATAGCTTGTGAGTGTCCTCATTATGGACCATTATTGTCAAAAAGGACATAAAACTCCTGATTTAGGAGCTCGACAAACCAGACATACACAACTATATATATATGGAGTAGCCCCGGAAGATTAAAAATAGAGAGGAACTTTAGTGTTTTGGGCAAGAGAGTGAGCAAAAGGCTGAGCCATGAGTTCAGTCGTGTTTTTTCAAACTAGATTTAAGTGTGGTGCACTGTAAGTTCAAGATGAGGAGGATCAAGAAATCAAGAGCTGGGAGTGCTCTGAACTCTGGGTTTTTTGTGTGTCTTATGATGACTAGTTTTGATCTAGTCTCTGATAATGACTTTAGGTTTTCAACTTTTGGTTGCCTGAAGATTGTCCCACTCCATAAAAATACAATCAGTGGTAAAATACACAAATGTTGAACTATACAGCTAGGACAGCATTTGTAGCTATACAACTAAGAAAACGTTTGTATGTTGCAATTTCAAATTGCGCTATCGCTATCATAAAGACAGTTTTTCAAAGGAATAAGAAGACGTGTGCCAATGGACAGGAAGGGAGTGAGGGGGGAAATGAGATGGACAAATTGCAAGCACATTTAGTTGATTTGTTCTTTTCCCCTGCTTAGGGACCTGTAGGGCAGTGATCAGTGCTGTGGGACACATGGAAATACATTGGTCAGATTATGAAAGCAGGCCAATTCACTCTCAACGCTCCTAGCTATCTCTCCTACTTCTCACTCTGCAAGCTCTATTAACCGTATGGGGAGAAAGTAGCACATCAGAGTGATCAAAACAAAACGAACCATGAGGAAATTTCCCCTTACCCTGTGTACTCTCTCTGTTTCTGTGTGTGTCTCTCTCTACACACATGCACACACGCACACACGCACACGCACACACACACACACACACACACACACACACACACGCACGCACACACAAACACACACACACTCTGACACTGGTGGTGGGACTGTTGTTTTGTGTTCCCTTCTTCTGAGCGGACTGACTAACTCTCAGGGGTGGGTGGGGTCTGTTTCCAATTTTCAACCCTCTCCCCGTCCCGAGTCCCAAGCAACATCACCTCGGAATTCAACGACAAAAGGAAAAACCTACTGTAGGTACAATAATCATATTTTCCTCCGAAAGCCCAGAGTTTTTCCGCATGTGATATTAGTGTGGTATTATTTAACATGAACAACAAAGCGAGTGTGGGAAGCTACATCACAGAGAGAGGAAGAACCAAAGCTAAAGCTGTTCTCCAGAAACGCACAATGAGAGACTTGACACATGAACATCTGCCGGGGAGTTTGACTCAAACAAGATGACAACAAGGATGAATCAACAAACCCTGTCTTTACCAACTTGAATAAACAACATATCTCTTCATCTGCACACTTGTTATCCTTCCTCTCTAACTTGAGCATGTCAAGTACAGTGGAGTTGAAGTAAAGTGTAAAGTGACATCTCATTCTCTTGTCAGCCCATCTCTAATAGCATAGAACCCCTGAGAAACCAGATTGCAGAGTGACACAAAAGTACCCATCTGAAACAGAACAGTAAAACTATTTTTTCTTACCAGTATTAGATTTGGACAGCCAGTGTTAGGTGCTTTCTTGTCCCTCATACAGCAGTTAGCAAGCAGGTCAATCTCAGAGGGACGGGTTGAAGTGGGTGGGTGGGTTAGATACTTGCTGGACAGCGGAGTGGGTAGAGAGCAAGTGTGTACGTTCAAGGAGAGAGAGAGAGAAGAAGTGCTTGAGACAAGGGGCTTGCTCTGCCTTTTGAGCCACTCTCACTTCCGCTCTCTCTCTCTCTCTCTCTCTCTCTCTCTCTCTCTCTCTCTCTCTCTCTCTCTCTCTCTCTCTCTCACTCAGACTCACACAGTTGCTCAGCTCTATCAGTGTGATGTAGGTTTTGTCAGTGCAGCCCCCGAACCAGAAGCTACGAGGAGAGGAAGGAAAAAAAATGGAAAGTGTGTGTGAGCAGTGGTGTAAAGTACTTAAGTAAAAATCCTTTAAAGTACTACTTTAGTCATTTTTTTGGGTATCTGTACTTTACTTTACTATTTCTATATTTTTTACTACTTTTACTTTTACTCAACTACATTCCTAAAGAAAATAATGTACTTTTTACCCCATATATTTTCCCTGACACCCAAAATACTCTATACATTTCGAATGCTTAGCATGACAGGAAAATAATTGAATTAACGCATTTATCAAGAGAACATCCCTGGTCATGCCTTCTTCCTCTTATCTGGCGGACTCACTAAATACAAATGCTTTGTTTGTAAATTATGTCTGAGTGTTGGAGTGTGCCCCTGGCTATCCATAAATTTAAAAAACAAGAAAATAGCACCGTAAGGTTTGCTTAATATAATAATGGTGAAACGATTTATACTTTTACTTTTTATACCAAATACTTTGACTTTTACTCAAGTAGAATTTTACTGGGTGACTTTCACTTTTTCTTGAATCATTTTCTATTAAGGTATCTTTACTTTTACTCAAGTATGTCAATTGGGTACTTTTTCCAACACTGTGTGTGTGTGTGTGCCTGTCTGTCTGTCTGTCTGTCTGTCTGTCTGTCTGTCTGTCTGTCTGTCTGTCTGTCTGTCTGTGTCTGTCTGTGTGTCAGAGAGAAAGAAAGAGTGAGAGAGAGAGAGCGAGAGTGTGAGAGAGCGAGAGAGAGAAAGAGAGAGAGAGAGAAAGAGAGAGAGAGAGAAAGAGAGAGCGAGAGACTGTAGCAGCCAGAGGCAGACATAGACAATGGCAGGAAATGTTGTATCAGGATGCACTGTATGAAAATACAAACAGTAAAATCAAATAAGACCCATAAAAACAACTTGAAAACACATTGTACTCAAAATATCCTTTAGGAAGGTAGTATTTTGACAGTTACTGTACGTTTTTAACCTGGCATTACAATGCAATATCCCTTGGGCATAACAATGTATCTTGTAGAGGGCTTTTACAACAAATGACTATTTATTTATAGTCACTGGTTCAGGCAGGTATCTCACAAACCATGATCAATAAGTTGAATGTGTTATTAGTCATATATATGGGATACGCATGGAATACATCTTCCAACAAAATGCTTACTCGCAGGTTCCTTCTCGACAATGCAACAACAATAATAAATAATAAAAGAAAAGAATATGAACATAAAGTAAATGGCAGTAGAATAGAATAATACATTTCATTTTAGTATAAGTATAATACAGGAAGGCACAATTTATAGTTGTGGTGGCAGGGTAGCCTAGTGGTTAGAGTGTTGGACTAGCAACCGAAAGGTTGCTAGATTGAATCCCCGAGCTGACAAGATACAAATCTGTCGTTCTGCCCCTGTACAAGGCAGTGTTCCTAGGCTGTCATTGAAAATAAGAATTTGTTTTTAACTGACTTGCCTAGTAAAATAAAGATAAAAGTAAAAAAATAGTCCAATATTTACACCTATATTGGGGGTGGGGGCAAGTGTACAAATTGAGCAATATAATATAATGTGTGTGTGTGTTAAGGTGCGGAGATACAGAGCAGGTGGTCTGTCCAGTTCAAGTGTTTAGCAGTCTGATGGCTTGTAGATAGAAACTGTCTCTGAGACGGTTGGTATCAGACCTCATGCTTTGATGCCATCTACCCGACGGTAAGTGAAGGAACAGCTCGTGGCTGGGGTGTGTGGGTTCCTTGATGAAGCTGCGTTCCTTCCTTGGGCCCAATTTTGAGTAGATGTCCTGGATGGGTAACAGTTGTGTATTTATTGGTTGCAATGGCTGCCAATTTACCAATATTAACTGGAAGAACAGAGTCATCTACAAAAATAATAAGGGAAGGATCTAGTGGTACCGTCATATTAGTGACAAAAACATATGCATAAGTGTGCCTACACCCGTTTTACATCTTGGGCAAAATGTTGAATATTTACAATTTATCTTATACACTCTCTCAGGTGTATTAGACCCTATGTAAAATATTCAATTGCATCAACTTGTGCCTTGTGTTAAATGAAAGGTGCTAGGCATCTAAAAATAGTTTTCTCAATTTTTCATCCACAAAAATGAGACCAAGATCATCATGCCACTTCATGCAAGCCTTCAGGGCTTCATCATTCCCTAAAAGAGCTTGAAGACTAGAGGACATGTGAGAAATTAAACCTTTTACCCCTTTCCTCTCCAGTCACAATTTATCAGTTGTAGGTTTACTCATGGGCTGAATCCTACATCCCTGCTGAGTGGCAATATAATGCCTAACCTGTAGGTACTTGAAGAAATGAGTTTGAGGTAACTGAAAATGAGATGCCAGTTGTTGAAAGGATAGTGGTTCACCTTCTCTATACAGATGACCAAATATTTTAATTCCTTTGTTGAACCAAGAAAATGTAATACCATCTCTCAGGGCTTTGGGTAAGATGGGTTTTTTATAGAAATGTGTTTGTTCATATATAGAGCTATGCCCTTCTGTTTGTTTACAGACTTCAATCAATATGTTTAGATTGTTTTTAATTAAAAGGTTGTTTATCAGACCTAGCAAAGCTTTAGGTGGGCTAATATAAGGTATAAATGCCAATGAAACAGGGGAAAGACTATTCCTCTATCTGTCTCCAAGAGGGTGAACATGTTGTTGTATCTTGCCATAGCCACAGCCTTTAACTGAGATGCCCAGTAATACAACAGGAAGTCAGGTAGAGTAAGCCCTCCTTCTGAGTATGGTTTGCATAAAGTTGTGTGTTTCACTCTGGGGTGGTTTCCCTTTCCACAGAAATGAAGAGACCTTCCTATTAAGTTGTTTGAAGAAAACTTTGGGAATAGGAAAGGGCAAGGTTTGAAAAAGGTACAGAAATTGTGGTAATATATTCATCTTTACAGAATTGACCCGCCCAATAAGAGAAATGGGTAAATCCTGCCATCTATCCAATTCTTCCCCAACCTTTTTGAGAAGTGGAGTATAGTTCAGTTGATATGTCTTAATATTTTCAGAAGGAATTTGCAATCCCAGATATGTCATTTTCGGATGTCTCCAAGAAAACGGCTGGTATAAAATTGGGTTCTGCATAGTTGCCCTGTTAAAAGGCATGATTATACTCTTTCATAGGTTTATTTTATATCCTGAAAAGGTCCCGTATTCTTTCAGGATGTCAACTAATGCTCGGAGTGACATTTCTGGTTTAGTGAGGTAAAGCAAAATGTCATCGGCGTATAGCAAGACCAGACGTTTGCGCCCACCTATACGAACACCATGGATGAATGGATGAGATCTAAAAGCTTCCGCCAATGGCTCGATAGCCAAAGAAAAAAGGAGAGGACTAGCGGGATAACCCTGTCACGTGCCACGTGATAGGGAGAACTGGGAGGAAACGTTTCCATTAGTCAGGATCTGAGCTACCGGACATTTGTACAGTAATCTAATCAGACCTACATACTTAGGTCCAATATTCATCATCTGTAAAACTTCAAACAGGCAATTCCATTCTATGCGGTCAAAAGCTTTTTCCGCATCAAATGAGGCCACCACCACACGTTCTTGGTCATTCTCTACATAATGCATACTATTAAATAATCTTCTGATATTATCAGGAGATGAGTGGTTTCTTACAAAGCCTGTTTGGTCCATATCAACCAAATCAGGATGAACCTTGTCTAGTCAAAGAGCTATGAGTTTTGCAAGAATCTTATATGAAGTGTTCAATGGAGATATTGGTCTATTCAACCCACAAAGCAGAGGATCTTTCCCAGGTTTTTAACAAAACTGTGACCAGTGCTTGTTCAAGTGTGCCTGGGAGCTTTTCTGTCTCTATGGCATGAATAAACATATTGCAAAGAGCCTCAATTCGTTTGGGTAAAAAGGATCTATAGAATTCAATAAGGAATCCGTCTAACAGTTTTGAAAATGGAATCTCTAATTTCCTCAGATGTAATCTCTTTTTCCAAGTACTGTGGCAGGGGCATCCCCTTCAGACTTGTACAGTGCTTCATAATACTCCCCAAAGACTAGATGAATTTCCTCAGGACCCTGAACAACTGTGTTAGTAGTTTTGTTTTGTTCTCCTAAGTGCATGTTATATTCCAATTGCTTTGAGTGAAATTTTTGTAGAGTTGAGTTGTCAAATGTTATACTGTGTTCATTTTCCAGATCTCAAATGTATTTCTCCAACAAATCTACTTGAGCCTTATACATCTTAGGAGCACCTAATATAAAGAAAATGATTTGCCTTCTCAGATATGCAAGGAGAGCGTACAATTGGGGGGAGGCAGAGTTGTTGATGAGTGTTCAGAAATGTTACAAATGTGAGATTATTTAGTAAGTATGTGCCAAACCTCCACCTTCTTGAGGGTGGTTGTGTTTTACTCACTGGTAATGAAGCCAGCATGGCAGAATTATCTGATATAGGTTTTGGTAAATACTTACACCCCGTAGTTAAACTTCCCTTGCCTGCAGGAATAAGAAATAAGTCAATTCTACAGTAACTGTTATGGACTGAGGAGTAAAATTAGTATTCTTTGACCTTTTGGTTTTGAAATCTCCATATGTCTACAAGTCCAAAATCTTTTAACATTTTAGCTACTTGTGTGAGGTTGATACTATTAGAGGAAGATATATCATTGTAAGAGTCCAGTACCAAGTTAAAACCCCCTGCCATTATTATCTCTGATGAGGGGCACATTGACTTCAGAAAGATGTCTTGGTAAAATGTAGGATCATGGTTAGGCCCATACACATTCACAATGGTTGTGGGCTCAGTGTTAATGGAACCTTGAATGATCACAAATGTACCCCTTTTGTCTTTAATCTGAGATTGTAGCTGAAAGGGGCAACGCTTATTAATGAGAATGGCCACCCTTCTTGCCCTAGAGGTGAAAGATGAATAGTACACTTGACCCACCCACTCTCTCTTCAGTTTATCACTCTCAGAGTCAGTCAGGTGTGTCTCCTGAAAAAGAGCTATGTCAACCTTATGCTGCTTTAGATTATTCAGAATGCACTTGCGCTTGACTGGGCATTTAGTATCCCTAATGTTAAGTGTCATAAATGTATAGTTATTAGGTACTGACATCTTTAAGGAAAATAAGAAAAAGGGAAAGAGATAGAAACAAATTGTACAAAAGGAAATTAGGAAAGTATAAAATAGTCAACATCTTGTGAGCTAATACCCTACCACAAACCCACCCAAACCCCTCCCCAACTGAGGGAGTTAAAAAACATACCATTAGATGCCAGTCTTTAAGCTACATGTACTTGTTATGCATAGCATCACCCAAACTAGGTTCATTCTAAATTATATGTATAGTGCATAAAAGTGCATTGACTGTTCCCTATAACATGAAAATGTTGTCAGTCGAGTCACAAAATAAAATGTGAATCAAAGCAAAGAACATTGGAAACAAAAATGACCGGACTATTTATCCCCGCTTGAGCATGTCTCCATCAAACCCCCCCAAAAACACAGAGGATGCGTTCATGGACACCAGCCGCGCCTACCTGCACACTCAAATGTCAACCAATCGACATTCCCCAAGGCGCCCTGAAACGTGTGCCACGCAGCAACAAAAGTGATGACCACAAACGCACCCAAGCAGCACAGGAAAAAATACATCAAGCTGTGATGAATAAATGGAAACCTTTTCCAGACAATAACTATCATCCCTCAAATATGAAATAGGGACAATAAGTTAAACAATCACCATCATCCTGAGTTCACCCTCAAATGTGCGCTCACCATTCTTGGTTTCGATCCACAAAGTCGCTGGCTAGTGCAGATCGTATACCAAGCCAGCCTGCTGCAGTAGCCTCTTGAGTGGGGAGAAAGCCATCCTCCTGTTGTGAAGTATGGATGACAGACCTGGAAAGATCATGATTCTGGCATCTCTGTACTTGAACTCTCCCTTTGCTCAAGCAGCAGATAGGATGCGGACAGTGTCCTGGGATGGTAGCAATTTAATGACAATTGCCCTGTGTGCAACCTGGCCAGGCAGCTGCCTCCATATGGGCCCTCTCAATTTCCAGTGGGTGCACGGAAGGGGTAGATCCAGGATTTTGGGAATCCATTCCTGTACAAAGACGCTCAAATTCGAGTGCCTTTGGACATTTTTATAAGATTCGATTTGCTCCTCGAGTTTAGAAATGGCGTCTTCCAATATCTTGTACTTTTGATCCACATCCTCGTGGACGTCCAGGATGGCAGCCTGGTGGTCAGCATGGTATTTTTCTAACTTTGTCACTCGTCCCTTTGTGACTTTCTGGTCTTCGTGGAGTTTAGCGACCAGCACATACATTTTGATGAGGTGTTCAGAAAGTGTCTCTTCAATGTTTTTTATACCCTTGTCCATCTCCATTCTGAACCATGCTGGTGCTTCTTCCGAGCTAGCATCCACCAAGGCCGAAGAAGGGCGGACAGAGGGGGAACTTCTCCATGCCTCATCTGAGTCTTTGCAAGATTGGGCATCTTTTGTTTTGGTGATAAAAGAGACATATTAACTTCCAACTCACTATTAACAAACAGGTCAACCATGTCAAAATGCCTTAAAAAATGTCAAAGGTTCGAAGACGATATGCAGACACATCTTGTTAGAGCTTTGCTATTGCCGGAAGTCCAAGTATTCACTCTTTTGAGAGTTATCCTCACATCAGCCTCAGAGAGCGAAAGCAACTGGTCGCCCGGAGCAGCAAGAGTCTTCCTGGATGGCTCAGTATTGTCTGCCTCGAAGCGAACATAGAATGTGTCTGGGAGGGAGGCTTTGGTGGGCAATGCACAGCTGGATTTGACAATAAGTTAACCAGATCATTTCTGAAAAGCCTGATCTGTCCTAGTTCACAGAGAAATATTAAATTAATATGGACATGGCATGGCCTAACTGACTCTGTATAACCCACATTCAACTTTAGTTTAATTTAAGTGTTTATCAAAGTTAGCTGGCTAGCTTATTGATCCTGCTTTCTGAAATGCAACGTTACTATGGTAACAACGTGCAGTGGCAGTGTGAAGACACAAATGGGCCATTCTCTGTAATCACAAACACGAACCGACATTTTTCACTGATTCGATTTCAGCTTGAGTGAAAGTTAATGATAGGAAAATGGGGAGGATGTGGGTGATATGGAAAAAACAATTGAGGCAGGAGGAGATTCAGAGCTTTTAGTAGTGGTTGGACCTGGAATTGCTGAAATTATTGGTTTATAAATAAATATTTGCTTCAAACTGAGAGTAAAAATACTTTCAGAGAGGCAACTGAGGAAATGTAGGAAGTTCATGTAGGAACATGAATACTACTGTAGATGATCCTCAGTGGTGCTCTGGTTATGGATTACGAAGGATAAAGCTTGACTTGGTCGCACACACATGCACACACACAAGCACATTAATACATATCTGCATGCACACACTTCAGAAACAGTGCACACCAAGGACATGTAGGCTACAACACCATGGAAGTAAACACTTGACCGCCTTTATTTTTCCTTTTCTTTAATGAATCAACATTATGCTTTCATTTCACCTATCAAAACAACTCTAGCCCCACCAGACATAACTCAAAGACAGAACGAACCAGACTAAACAAGTCAACAACAACTGCCATGTTAAGGCTAGGTGACACTAGACTATGCTAGATTAATTAACACCAGGTACATTGCTAATGCTAACATTAGCAATGTTATTGTGGATTCATGTGTTTGTTTGAAGAAGGCACGTGAACTTAGACTTCCTCTGTCAGTCGACTGAAACAGCAACTGCTCCCTTGGAGAGATAGTAGGAGAAGTGGCGAAGGTTGAGAACTCGCGTGACCTGGGCCTGTGGTCTGGCTCTCTGCGCTATGGCGCTAGCCACCGTGGATTAGCTAGCCATCCAACTGTAACTCCATCCTTTGGGAAAACACACTGACCAAAGGGGACGCGTGTTTGTGGGTTCTGACATTTTGTTTTCTTGGCGAAGCAAAATAATTCTTGGTTAGGCTTCCCCCCTGGTTTCAAATCCTCTCCAAACAAACAAGTTCCATGGGCAGAATGTTGACTAGAATCCTGTCCATTTGCTCTGTGTACAGTATTGTCATAATTACAGGGTCAAGAAGGTGAGCTACAAAAATACATTTAAGCTATAATTGCACAAACAGAACAATTAATGTAAAACTATAGCCTACAACATATGCTAATCATAATAAGGAGTAACTTCATGAAAAATATGTTTATTATGGTATACTGTTATTTATCTAAAGGACTACTCATGAAGAAGCGTGGGAGGTCTACAAAGGGGAAAATAATGCTCCTATTATCGGTTACAGTGCCTTCGTAAAGTATTCAGACCCCTTTAACTTTTCCCCATTTTGTTACGTTACAGCCTTATTCTAAAATTGATTAAATAAATAAAACATCCCCAGCGATCTACACAGAATACCCCAAAGCAAAAACAGGTTTTTAGAAATGTTTGGAAATATATAAAAAAACAAAAACAGAAATACCTTATTTACATAAGTATTCAGATCTTTTACTATAAGGCTCAAAATTGAGCTCAGGTACATCCTGTTTACATTGATCATAATTGAGATGTTTCTACAACTTGATTGGAGTCCACCTGTGGTAAATTCAATTGATTGGAAATTGTTTATAAAGGCACACACCTGTCTATATAAGGTCCCACAGTTGACAGTGCATGTCAGAGCAAAAACGAAGCCATGAGGTCAAAGGAATTGTCCGTAGAGCTCCGAGACAGGATTGTGTCGAGGCACAGATCTGGGGAAGTGTACCCAAAGATTTCTGCACCATTGAAGGTCCCCAAGAACACCTTGGCCTCCATCATTCTTAAATGGAAGAAGTTTAGAACCTCCAAGTCTCTTTATATAGCTGGCCGCCCAGCCAAACAGAACAATCGGGGGAGAAGGGCCTTGGTCAGGGAGGTGACCAAGAACCCGATGGTCACTCTGACAGAGCTCTACAGTTCCTCTGTAGAGATGGGAGAACCTTCCAGAAGGACCACCATCACTGCAGCACTCCACCAATCAGGCCTTTATGGTAGAGTGGCCAGACGGAAGCCACTCCTCAGTAAAAGGTACATGACAGCCCGCTTGGAGTTTGCCAAAAGGCACCTAAAGACTCTTAGACCATGAGAAACAAGATTCTCTGGTCTGATGAAACCAAGATTGAACTCTTTGGCCCGAATGCCAAGCGTCACTTCTGGAGGAAACCTGGCACCATCGCTACGGTGAAGCATGATTGTGGCAGCATCATGCTATGCAAATGTTTTTCAGCGGCAGGGACTGGGAGACTAGTCAAGATCGAGGGCAAGATGAACGGAGCAAAGTACAGAGAGATCCTTGATGAAAACCTGCTCCAGAGCACTCAGGACCTTAGACTGGGGCGAAGGTTCACCTTCCAACATAACAACAACCCTAAGCACAGAGCCAAGATAATGCAGGAGTGGCTTCGGGACAAGTCTCTGAATGTCCTTGAGTGGCCCAGGCAGAGCCCGGACTTGAACCCAATTGAACATCTCTGTAGAGACCTGAAAATAGCTGTGTAGCAACACTCCCCATTCAACCTGACAGCGCTTGAGAAGATCTGCAGAGAAGAATGGGAGAAACTCCCCAAATACAGGTGTACCAAGCTTGAAGCGTCATACCCAAGATAACTCGAGGTTATAATCGCTGCCAAAGGTGCTTCAACAAACTACTGAGTAAAGGGTCTGAATACTTATGTAAATGTGATATTTGAGTTTTATATTTTGAATAAATTAGCAAAATGTCTAATATCCTGTTTTTGCTTTGTCGTTATGGGGTATTGTATGTAGACTGATGAGGGGAAAAAAACAATATAATTCATTTTAGAATAAGGCTGTAACCTACCAAAATGTGGAAAAAGTCAAAAGTGTCTGAATACTTTCCGAAGGCTATGTAAGTGTGTGAAGATTGGTGGGGACATGGTTAATGTGGCCAGTTGAGTTACAGCAGCTGTGTTCTGAATACCCATCACCACATTTACCAAGTGTACTGTTAGTGTGCTAACATGGTGAAATGAACTACACCATTCTTCACCTGCTTATGACAGGCTTCCTTCCTCAAAAGCTTGACTGGAGACTATGATTAGTTGATGAGTAGAATAAGTTGTGCTACGGCCTGGCTGGAACAAAACCTGGACCAATGTTTTGCAGGGTATTGCCAACCCCTGCCCTAAATCATGGACAAAATAAACAAAGTCAAATTGCCTCACTAAAGTTGGGGGTACACAGGGAAAAAACTATCAAGGCCTAATGGAAAAATAATTATGTTGCTTGACAGATATATTTAAATGTACAAAGGGGTTCACTACTGGATGTGTTTTGTCCATTGTGTGTCCCAACTGTTAGCACTTTGTTGTGTGCATGTGTCTGTTTACATGAGCAAGAGAAGGCGTCTGCAACTGATAAAACCTCTTTACAAATGCACTGGTTGTACCCCCGACACAATGTAACGCATTCACTGCGATCTGGAAACCCTGAGGGCTATGGTTAAGTTATTACAAATGGCAAAATTATTCATTTTCCAATACGGAGAGAAAAGAAGGCGAAAAATACGTCAATGCTGACAGGAAGCAGGTTAGGAGTCCTTGAGGAGTACAGTGGGATCTGCATCATCTGGAAACATGAGGCACGCGTAGGCCGATACAAGACCCTAAAGATCAGTAGGAGGAGGAGGAGGATGAGGAGAGGAGAGGGTGGCTTTATATGTAGGATACAGTTGAGATACATTCATGTTAGATGATAACTGTAAATGATACATGGAATGGAACTGAAAATTATACTATATTCTATTCCTGAAAAAAACACAACTTTGTGATCCGCATCATCTGGAAATATGAGGCACGCGTGGTGGTAACAACACCATGAAGATCAGTGGGAGGAGGAGGAGGATTAGGAGGAGATGATGGTGACTTTATCTGGAGAACTAGTTTAGATTCACTGTAGATGAAAACTCGATGAAAACATTACTTTGTGCTATCATGATTCAGTAAAAGGTCCACTACTCAAATAAAAGATGTACACTAAATAAACACATTAATAAATATACACACATGCGCGCCCACACACACACGCACGCACGCACGCACGCACACACGCACACACGCACACACACACACACACACACACACACACACACACACACACACACACACACACACACTTACTTACTTCCAGGAATTTTCTGAGTGTTTTTTAGCTTTCAATCAGCCGCAAGGCCCGGCGAGCCAACCTTTCCAGCAACGACGGGACAGACAGGAAGTGAGTGTTTCCTGAAAGGTCAGGGGCCATCCAGCCAGACAAAACAAAACGCTAATTGCGTTAAATTTTCGGCCTGCTTTCTATGTTACCTCTTTTTTTCCTTTGTTTATAATTCCCAGTCTATTACCTGCAGACTATGTCTGTAATAGGAGTTTGGAGGAGGTAGGCTAGTGGCAAGGCCCCATAAATGTTGAGATAACCTTACCCTAGATATAACGAAACACAACCATGTTTTTCCATATCTCTAAGGTCTTCAATATGAAGTGAATGATTGTGTAAAATGTTTTTACTGCAAAAGTGGTTAAATTGATAGATATTGTGACACACTCCCTTAACTCAAACAGTGCAGAATAATGCCTGGCTCGGTTGGGGGCTCATAAACTCATCTAACCAAATATTGCACGCTCCGATACTGCTCAAATTTGGAATACAAGTACTGAGTAAGTATTAGTACTTAGTAAGTATTAAGTAAGTAATGTCTGCCCTACATACAGAAACAAAAAGCATTAGGATATCTTTAAGCATTTAGGAAATATAGACCTGTAAACACACAGATACAATAGGTGGAAATATGATGAATGTATCCACTTTTTGGTAGCTGTTTAATAGACAACTTTGTCAAGTCAAATTTGCTCTCATTCAGTGCTGTATGGTCACGCCTGACAAAAATGGATACAGTAAAACTTTTTTTTTTTTATGTTGTGGCTATTGTAATCGGCTCTAAGGGAAACAATTGGGGTCAGACATTGAAATTACATTTTTGGGGGTCCAGGATTCCTTAAAGGATTTTGTATCATTAGGCCCTAGTCTTGCAATTAAGTAAGGGGGCCATCACAGATGATCTTTATATTTTGCCTCAAATCCAATATGGTGGACAAAATCTAATAGAAGTTAAAACACCTGTAAATATTAATTTTGTAAATGAGAGTCATGCCTATAAAGACCGTTTGGCCAACATGCTTTACATTCAAACACCTTCGACTGCATATAGGTAGCCCTTATTAATTTTGTATTGTGTTATTCAGGGTTGTGGGTTCGATTCCCATGGGGGGCCAGTACAAAAAAAAAAATGTATGAAATGTATGAATTCACTACTGTAAGTCACTCTGGATAAGAGTGTCTGCTAAATGACTTAAATGTAAATGTAAGAATGCGCTAGATAACATGTAAACAGCCTAACCAGCTCAGCCTAACCAGCTCATATGTGTCTGGAAGTAGCTAGCTAGCAAGCTAGCCAACTTTAGCCACTTAGCTTGGGTGCATGGTTGGGACAAGCATGCATTAGCAGGCAAGCTGCAGAAGGAAGGGGAGGCTACAATTCCCTATCGTTTATCAGTGCAATTTTGACGGCCAACTAGCTGAAAACGTTTGAGAAGGTTTATCTAATGTTCCTTCATTAGATTTGAGCTCATCTTGCTCTGGTTAGCATTAGTTGTTGTTGATGTGCATAACTGAGAGAGAGACTACATTTTCATGGTTGTTTGATCAATAGGACTGTAAAGTTCCCAAATGTAATTACATATTTTCAGAAATCTATTCAGGTGTATTTTGTGGCTTTTGTCGAATGCGTTCTAATGATCTAAAGTCACACTGTTGCAACTGCCTGTAAATACTCAGTACGATTTAAAGAGAATGATAGCAGGCCTGTGTGGCAAATGGCTTGTTTGTATAAAGGCTTACGGTAGCTCTGATTGGCTACGGCGCACCGGTCTGTGTAGACTCCGGTCCTGGACAAGACAGATGTTTTTTTGTTTGTTTTATTTACTGCTGTGTCTATTAATTGTCCAAACGCATGGCTGCTTTCCCACTCTACTGTATATTGTTATAGAATTTTCACAAAGGCCTTAAGTATACTAAATTCCAAAACATTTTAAGAATTATCTAAATTATCTAAATATCTAAATCGTTGCTTGTCAGAAAATGTTTTTAAAAGATTTTAATAAGATTTCATGTTGATAAAATTGTGACGACCCTCCCACTCTGTCTGCCAATTTTTGGCGACATGGGACACACCTGGGCCCGGGTGTGTCCCGGGATAAATACACCTGTTCCCCATTCATCGAGGAGACTCTCTCCATGCAGGCACACTGATAGATTTTGGTTGTGGCATTTTTGTGGCCGTTTTATTTGTTTGCTTTGGCACCTTTCAACACCACTCATTATCACATCTATGCACGCATCCACTGACTTACACTTTTGATTATTGACTACACACACCATTGTTAATTGTATTTAGGTTTCTTCAGTTAAGAAAATATCTTTTTGTTATTCCTTATCTCCACGTTGTCTCCCTTTTTGTTACGGACTTCGAGCCGTAACAAAAACGTTCCACTTTAAATGCAACAATGTTTCACACACAAGTTATTTTCAATGATAAAAAACACAGTTCCACTCACCAGATGATAGCCCTTTGAAACGTATCTTCTTGTTGAAAGTTATACTTGATAAGGGAGAAGCTAACAAATTAGCAATAACATCCTCTTTGATAACACCTGCTGCAGCTGCTGAAAACTAGCCAACAACAAAAGCTAGCTAGCTACCAAGACCGTGGGAAAACTACTGCTTGCTATTGCGCAGTGACCTGTTAGCCTTCAAGAAGGCAGAAGTTCCCATACATTTTTGTAAAAATGGTCCCATCCATTAAGTCAAAATGTGATTGGTAGATTCCACTGTCACTACAAAATTTTACCCTAATACAGTTGAATGGCAGATGCCTTTATCTAGCTTCTGATGGCCTAGCCAATGGCTGACTTGGCTAGCTAGATTTATCTCCCCAGAGACCAGCAAAGAAAAATCCTGATTGGATATGTTTTTCTCTTCAGTGTTAACTCTTACCTTTCCAACAAAAACTGAAGAGCCAAGAAACACGAGCAATGGACATTAGACCCGTGGAAATCTGTCCTTCGGTCTGATGAGTCCATATTTTTGGTTGCAACCGCCGTGTCTTTGTGAGATGCAGAGTAGGTGAACAGAGGATCTCCGCATGTGTGGTTCCCACCGTGAAGCATTGGTCTCCTTCATTTGTTTTTCAACAGGACAATGACCCAACACACCTCCAGGCTGTGTAAGGGCTATTTGACCAAGAAGGAGCGTGATGGAGTGCTGCATCAGATGACCTGGCCTCAACCCAATCGAGATGGTTTGGGATGAGTTGGACTGCAGAGTGAAGGAAAAGCTGCCAACAAGTGCTCAGAATATGTGGGAACTCCTTCAAGACTGTTGGAAAAGCATTCCTCATGAAGCTGGTTGAGAGAATGCCAGGAGTGTGCAAATCAGTCATTAATGCAAAGGGTGGCTACTTTGAAGGATCTAAAATCTAAAATATATTTTGATTTGTTTAACATATTTTTGGTTACTACATGATTCCATATGTGTTATTTAATAGTTTTGATGTCTTAACTATTATTCTACAATGTAGAAAATAGTACAAATAAAGAAAAACCCTTGAATGAGCAGGTGTGTCCATACATTTGACTGGTACTGTACATATACAGGTGATTACACCACCATTTAATCCTAATGTGGCAGCCATATTTGATTTTGGACGCAATATTGGATTTACGTTTAAATCTAGCGGGGCCCCTAATTGCAAGAGTAGATGCTAAACATATAAAATCCACAGTGGAACCTTTGACTGGAAGAAAATCACAGTTTTTAGTGTCTGAGACCACTTTTTTATTTTATTTATTTAACTAGGCAAGTCAGTTAAGAACAAATTCTTATATACAATGACGGCCTACCCCGGCCACACCCTAACCCGGACGACGCTGGGCCAATTGCGCGCCGCCCAATGGGACTCCCAATCACAGCCGGTTGTGATACAGCCTGGAATTGAACCAGGGTCTGTAGTGACGCCTCTAACACTGAGATGCAATGCCTTGGACCATTGTGCCACTCTGAAGCCTACTTAAGAGCTGATGTACAATAGCCACAACATTTTTTTTAAACATGTGTAACTGTATGCATTTTTGTCAGGCAGGAACATACAGCACTGAATGAGAGCAAGTTTAACTTGGAAAGTTGCCTATTGAACAGCTACCAAACAGTGAAATTTGCATTCATTATAAATATTCATAGTGGATTCTTCCGACTGTTGTATCAAAATCAAATCCAATTGTATTTGTTATATGCACCAAAGGTGTAGGTAAACCTTACAGTGAAATTGCTTACTTGCAAGCCCTTAACCAACAATGCAGTTTTAAGAAAAATACCTAAAAAATAAGAAATAAAGTAACAAATAATTAAAGAGCAGCAGTAAAATAACAATAGTGAGACTATATACAGGGGGGTACCGGTACAGAGCCAATGTGCGGGGGCACCGGCCAGTCGAGGCAATTGAGGTAATATATACATGTGGGAAGAGTTATTAAAGTGACTTATGCATAGATAATAACAGAGAGTAGCAGCAGTGCAAAAGAGGGGTGGGGGGGCAATGCAAGTAGTCTGGGTAGCCAACTGACTAGATGTTCAGCAGTCTTATGGCTTGGGGGTAGAAGCTGTTCAGAAGCCTCCCGGACCTAGACTTGGAGCTCCGGTACCACTTGCCGTGCAGTAGCAGAGAGAACAGTCTATGACTAGGGTGGCTGGAGTCTTTGACATGCTCTCGATGGTGCAGCTGTAGAACCTTTTGAGGATCTGAGGACCCATGCCAAATCTTTTCAGTCTCCTGAGGGGGAATAGGTTTTGTCATGCCCTCTTCACGACTGTCTTGGTGTGCTTGGACCATGTTAGTTTGTTGGTGATGTGAACACCAAGGAACTTGAAGCTCTTAAACTGCTCCCCTACAGCCCCGTCGATGAGAATGGGGTCGTGCTCGGTCCTCCTTTTCCTGTAGTTCACAATCATCTCCTTAGTCATGATCACGTTGAGGGAGAGGTTGTTGTCCTGGCACCACACAGCCAGGTCTCTGACCTCCTCCTTATAAGCTGTCTCGTCATTGTTGGTGATCAGGCCTACCACTGTTGTGTAATCGGCAAACTTAATGAAGAAGGTGTTGGTGTCGTGCCTGGCCATGCAGTCATGAGTGAACAGGGATTACAGGAGGAGACTGAGCACGCACTCCTGAGGGGCCCCCGTGTTGAGGATCAGCGTGGCGGATGTGTTGTTACCTACCCTTACCACCTGGGGGCTGCCCGTCAGGAAGTCCAGGATCCAGTTGCAGAGGGAGTTGTTTAGTCCCAGCATAGTGATGAGCTTTGAGGGCTCTATGGTGTTGAACGCTGAGCTGTAGTCAATGAATGGCATTCTCACGTAGGTGTTCCTTTTGTCCAGGTGTGAAAGGTTAGTGTGGAGTGCAATAGAGATTGCATCATCTGTGGATGTGTTGGGAATGCAAATTGGAGTGGGTCTAGAGTTTCTGGGATAATGGTGTTGATGTGAGCCATGACCAGCCTTTCAAAGCACTTCATGGCTACAGACCTGAGTGCTATGGGTCGGTAGTCATTTAGGCAGGTTACCTTAGTGTTCTTGGGCACAGGGATTATGGTGGTATGCTTGAAACATGTTGGTATTACAGACTCAGACAGGGAGAGGTTAAAAATGTCAGAGAATACACTTGCCAGTTGGTCAGCGCATGCTCGCGGTACACGTCCTGGTAATCCGTCTGGCCCTGCGGCCTTGTGAATGTTGACCTGTCTTACTCACATCGGCTGCGGAGAACGTGATCACACAGTCGTCCCCGAGGTGGTATACAAGTACATATTTCCAAGATGCGTTAAGATATCCTAATGATGTTTGTTTGTGTATGTACAGTAGGGCAGACAACTAACTACTTGTATTCCACATTTTTGCAATATCAGAGCATACAGTTTTGGGTTACATGAGCTTAGGTGCATTATTCTGCACTGAGTTAAGGGTGTGTGTCGCAATATCGATCAATTTACTTTTGCTGTAAAATATTTTTATACAACCATCCATTTCATACATGGGAAACCTTAGAGATATGGAAAAACATGGCTGTGCTTTGTTATATCTCGGGTAGGGATATAACAACGGGGCAGCAGGTATACTTCTAGAGCCTAAAAGGGTTCTTCGGCTGACTCCATAGGAGAACCTTTGAAGAACTCTTTTAGGTTCCAGGTCGAACCCTTTTGGTTCCAAGTAGAACTCTTTTGTGTTCCATGTAGAACCCTTTCCACAGAGGGTTCGACAGGAAACCAAAAAGGGTTATCCTATGGGGACGGCCAAAGAAACCTTTTGGAACCCTTTTTTCTAAGAGTGTAGCCAAGCAATTTCAAGGGTTGGGCCAGTAATCGAAAGGTTGCTGGTTTGTATCCCCAAGCCGACAAGGTGAAAAATCTGTCGATGTGCCCTTGAGCAAGACACTTAACCCTAATTGGTCATATAAGTTGCTCTGGATAAGAGCGTCCGCTAAAGGACAAAACTGTTAAAATGGGTATCTCAGAAACTAAAGCCCTTTTTAAAGATTGGCCGTTAGCCTAAGGGTGGGGGAGAAGGAGTGAGACGAGGGAAGGAAGGAAAGCCGAAGGAAGGCATTGACTGAGAATTTGAGACCAGTGGTTGTCGTGATTGGCCCTAATGGGGTGTCTCTCCCTCTCTTTTTCTCATTATTTCCCTCTCTCCCTACCCATCTCTCTCCCACATCTTGTTTGGATATATCTAAAAATAGATGGAGCAGGAAGGTGCTTATAGGATCGAGGGGAGGGATAAGGGGGCAAAAGGAGCGGCATTGAAGTAATTAGCCAGAGACAAACAGCTGGGGAACACACGGTGTGTGTGTATGTGTTGGGGGTTGACTCCATGCAGCTGTGGGTTGTCTGTCAGAGTCTACATCCCTCTCAGACTGTTACATAGCCGAAAACACATACACACACACACACACACACAAACACACACACACAGCAGGAAAGAGAGTAATGGGTCCCTGACAGCCAGAGCCCTAAAGAATGAAAGAATGTGCAACATGAGGCAAAGGAACAGCTGTATAGGGAAGTGGGTTTAAAGTTTAGGCTTTTTTGGCGGGTATTGGGATATGGCCTGAATTGAAGGTTAGAGAGAGAGAGAGAGAAAGAGAGAACAAAAAAAGAGATAGAGAGAAAGAGAAATGGGAAGGAAGATTGAGAGGGCGTGATGGGGAGTTTAAGAACATTGTTTGACAGAGGGAAATACACAGAGAGGTAATTGTATAAAAAGCAGTTTAATTAATTGATTCATTGATTCAGTAATTTAATTCGAGCTTCAACTTAGAATTTCCTGCCTCCGAAATAATAGCTCCACATATGTCTCGATCAGCTGAAGTATTTGGACTTAGATCGTCAGGTTAACTAAAGCCGGATATCTTTAGAAAATCCCTGATGTGTTTAAGCCCTTTCTAAAACTACCTGCAGAACAGGAGAAAAGTAGCGAATATAAAACAACACTCTCGCGCAAGTGTACGCGCGCACGCAAGCACGCAGGCATATACACGACAGACCACAGTTCCCTATGTGGGTGGGCTGGAAATAAAATAATGGCATCATGGTTAGGTGGGATACAAGCTTTTCGGGGTGATGATCCATGTATTGCATGTGTTCATACTGTACCTGGAAATACTGATTCATGCACAAAGCCATACATTGTGTGCACACATAACACTCTCTCAGTCACGCAGTATGCACACACACATGAACACACACACACACACACACCTCTAACAATACTATCATGTGTCAGACGAATACATTTGTTGACGCCTTTTCCGCAACACTTAGAGATTAGGACAAACTAGGCTAAGTACATGCAGTTCCGCAATACTCATCCCTTTGTCTTTACTTGGACAACAGATTTAGCAGTAGTACGTTTTTAGCTAGATGTACTAATATACTGTCCTATTACATCAGTTGTTCTGTTACAGTTACCCTTACAGTTACCCTTACAGTTACCCTGGCATAATGCCTATTTCCTTTTAGCTCTTTCCCATTACTTCTTTGCGTGTGGGTGTCTGTGTGTTGCCTTGTCTCTTCCTCTCTTGGAGATAAGAGCAGTAGACAGCACCTGGATGTCTGTGGTTGACAGTGTAACTCTTAGACCCTTCAGAAAAAAACAAACCACACTAACTCTAAAACACACTAAGACAATATTACCAAGAAAGCAGCAGGAAATAACTTGTGAGCAGCTACAAAGGATTTTAGACACAAATAATTATTATACATGCACAAAATTAACATACACACACACAGTTTTGTATTGCTATCCTTGTGAGGACCAAATAATTGATTCCCATCCAAAATCCTATTTTCCCTAACCCCTAACCCTAAACCTAACCCTAACCTTAACTCTAAGCCTAACCTAACTCCAAACCCTAAATCTAACCATAACCCTTAACAAAATGTCTCCACTTGTCCAAATTCTCCTCTTTATACTATCCTCGTGAGGACTTTTGGTATCCACAAGGATAGTTAAACAAACACACACACACACACACACAGTTTTGTACACCTAACCTTGTGGGGACACACAATTCGGTCCCATTCAAAATCCTATTTTCCCTAACCCCTAACCCTAAACCTAACCCGTACCCTAACCTTAACCCAAAAACCTAACCCTAACCCTAAACCTAGCTCCTAACCATAACCTTAAAAATAACCTTAGCTCCTAACCCTAACCCTAAACCTAATTCTAACCCTAACACTAATTCTAACCTTGACTCAAAACCCCGTAGAAGTAGCATTTGACCTTGCGGGGATCAACAAAATGTCCCCAGTTGGTCATATTTTTGTGAGGCCTCCTCTTGTGAAATTCCCCTTACAGTGGTTCTACTGAAAACTTGACTGTCACCATAGTAGACGTGACTTCATCAGAGCAAGTGTGTGGTGTGTGTGTGTGGTTGATAGGGAACAGGGGCAACATATTGACACACCTGCATACTGCCGGAAATGCACCCGGCAACTCACCACACACACACCATCTGCACTGTAACACTATTCTGTCTCTCCAAACGTTAGTCTCTGATATACAACATGACCATAGTCAGTAATTATGTCATTCAAACAATGGTCATACAGAAATAATTAGTGTCCCAAGTCATTAAAAAAATAATGGGCCCTGATAGGCTCATTTCAGTGTGGATAAAGAGGGTTAGGTACAACAACACACGTGCATTTACCTTATTAGGACTCGAGGGACAGTGATTGTGTGTATGTGTGCATGCATGCATGCGTGTGTATGTGTGTGTGTGTGTAGAGACAACACTCTCACGCTTGTCTGTGCAAGAGATAAGTTACAGACGGCGTAGGAGAAGTAGGAGGAGAAGTCTTTACTATCCATATCTGCTCCCACACACTTCCTTCACTTAGTGCCTCGTCCCTCTGAGATTAATAGGGAAGAAAGGGAGAGGAATTAGGGAACCTCCCTGTTATGTTACAAACCTTTGTGCCATTGACAGACATACACACGCACACACACACACGCACACACAGGCATGCCTTACAAACTGTACACATACAGACACACACACAAGCTTGCACGCCAACACTGCACGCACACACACACACGCACACGCACACACGCACACACACACACACACACACCAGAATAATAGAGATAAATGTGTCAGGCCAGTAGATCTAACATGTCTAGAAACAACATTTTCTACAACCCCCAATCTACCCCAAAGTCTCAGGGGAGGTCACACTGTCTTTTTGATGTATCCAAGTATCCCTTCTCCCCTCCTCCCGATATAGACATAAACATAAACAAAGTTATAGTCAAAATCCACAAGCTTAAATATAGCCACTTGTGTGACACACTCCTTTTTTAAATAGCCTCACGGTAATTGAGTATGTGTGTGTATGGGTGGGTGGGATGGTATAGAAAGTTTAGAGGAAAGACGAATACACTGCGAAAGGAAGAATAAAGAGAAGGCACATGTTTAGGGCCCAATTCTTCCCAGAAAGAGGAGCCTGGATGCGATCAAGTACCCTTTACTTTAAATTTAGTCAACTGAAATACAAACATTTGGCATGGAAAGGAAGAGTTGACAAAAGCTGTCTCATCTGGGTTGTGTTCAATACGGCATAACGTAGCAAAGCTTTAAATAGGAAAAGGAAACATTTTAATTCAGGTTGGACAAGTTCAGATACTACCTCCATTTCACTGTTTCTCCTGTATTGTGCCCACTGAACATGACACAGGCACTACTTAGGTCAGGGATCATGGTAACCATTGGCACTGGAAATCTTTATTTGATTAGTTAAAGGACACCTATCATAAGCCTTTCTCTCTTTGCATGTCCCTCTCTCACCCTGTACTTTCCTCTTTCTCACTGTTAAGTGTATGTAGGTCAATGTAACCACAGGGCTGAACTGGAGCTCTACAGGTGTCCTGGATCCACAGCTGTGAAGCACAGAGAAGCCTGTGCTTTACACAGAAAACACCCTGCCCCTGTACATGGACCATATCACAGGCTGTGATATGGTCCGTGTAGCAGGATGTTTTCTGTGTATTATGCACAGTGCTCAGCCACAGTCCTGTTGCAGGGAAATCTAATTACAACTTGGAGACACATGCACACAGAGATAACCAAATACCCATGGCTTACTGCATTGCTCAATGTTTTCTTTGTCCCACCTAGGGCTTTAGAAAACCACAGAGGTGCAGCTTAAGTGTTTGACATTTACACGACACAGTAACATTCACAACACTGAGTCTTCAATATATGCCATTTAGCAGACTATTCTATCCAAATTGACTTACATTCATGCGTGCATACGTGTTACATGCGGGTGGTCCCAGGAATCAAACACACTATCCTGGGATTTCAAGCCCAATGCTCGACCAACTGAGCTGCAGAGTACAAGTCTCACCACTCCGTTTGATACTACATGCCCTTGCTATAGAGCTTTTACATCTTTCTCTCATCTCTAAATCTCATCAGATCCATTTCTGTGGGTATAACTAACAATATACACTGAGTGTACAAAACATTAAGGACACCTGCTCTTTCCATGACATAGACTGTCCAGGTGAATCCAGGTGAAAGCTATGATCCCTTATTGATGTCACTTGTTAAATCCACTTCAATGAGTGTAGATGAAAAGGAGGAGACAGGTTAAAGAAGGATTTTTAAGCCTTAAGACATGGATTGTGTATGTGTGCTATTCAGAGGGTGAATGAGCAAGACCAAATATTTAAGTGCCTTTAAATGGGGTATGGTAGTAGGTGCCAAGCGCACCGGTTTGTGTCAAGAACTGCAACGCTGCTGAGTTTTTCACACCCAACAGTTTCCCATGTGTATCAAGAATAGTCCACCACCCAAAGGACATCCAGCCAACTTGACACAACTGTGTGAAGCATTGGAGTCAACATGGGCCAGCATCCCTGTGGAATGCTTTCGACACCTTGTAGAGTCCATGCCCTGATGAATTGAGGCTGTTCTGAGGGCAAAAGTGGAGCAGGCAACTCAATATTAGGAAGTTATCCTTAATGTTTTTCAGGCTACATCAATAAAGTGTTAATGTTTCACTATCTCACAATCAGATACCAACTTCTCTGCCCTTTGGCCTCTGACTCATGTTTTCTAACATCGCTTTACAGTTCTAAGGTCAACTTATATGGATTGCAAGATCGCTTCATCAACGGTGCTTATTCTCTTGAATTCGTATAAAAAGTAAGTTAAAGCTGTAACACATAGGGTATATCTCGCTTCAGCCTTCGTATCCACATCCTAAATTTAACGAAATAAAGGCAATATGATTAATAAGCGGATCATTTTGCCACAGCTACGTATGCTTATAATAGGATTTTGAGTAGCACCTTATTTTACGGTTACAGGTATTTACTGAGAAATGACATGGTAAACTTAGCATTTTACAACAATAACCAACTAACTAGAAAGAGAGACTACTTATTACTGGATTTCCCATCAAGTTGACATAACATGTAGCCAACAGTTAAATCTCAGTGAGGCTTAAATCTCCATCTCTTTACTCTTGCTCAATCACCATCCTGACTAGATTTATTTTGTATACGTTTAATTAAACTTGTATAAGTGAAAAGTGATATGACCGTTTCCCAGATGCCTATTATGTCGCAATCTGTTTGCAGCACAATGCCACTGTGTGACAGTGCAGTGTGCTTCATCCAGTGGATAATCTATGTCCCCACATTTGTGGTGGGTCTACCTCTCAACATGGCTGCTCTGTGGCTACTCCTCTTCAGAATCCGTCGATGGACTGAGTCCACAGTGTACCTCAACAGTCTGATCATCAACGACAGCCTGCTCATCTTCTCTCTGCCCTTCAAGATGTGCGCCTATGAACACACCTGGGGCCTGAGCATGGGCTTCTGTACCTTCCTGGAGAGCCTGGTATTCGTCAACATCTACAGCAGCATCGTACTGATCGTATGCATCTCGGGTGACCGCTATGTTTCTCTGCGCTTCCCCCTTCGAGCCAAGCGTCTTCGTTCGCCATACAGCGCCGCCTTCCTCTGCCTGGCCGTCTGGGTGACGATATTCACTTTGACCAAGCCCGTCTATGAGCTCCACAACAACAAAAACAATGCCACCAGACTGCCAAACAATAACATCAAAGAAACCAGGATGTGTTTCCAGAGCTTCTCCAGTGAAACTTGGAAGAAGAAGTGGATCCTCATCGTCATGGAAACCGTGTTTACGGTCAGCATGGTCGCCATGCTGTTCTTCTCAGTGTGCGTGATACAGATCCTGAAGGACATGCGGCGACGGAATCCACGGGACGAGAAGCTGAGGAACAACAAGTCTTTAAAGATCGTCCTGAGCAACCTGGTGGCCTTCCTGCTATTCTTCATCCCCTACCATGTGGCTGCGCTGGTCTACTTCCTGGCCAAGAACCACACGGAGGAGCCGGGCATCATCGGCCCCCTCAGAGACTTTGTCCACATCAGTACCTGCGTGAGCAGCATCAACTGTCTGATGGATGGGGTCTGCTACTATCTCATCCTGAAGGAGCTGACTGCCAGCCAGGAGAGGAGGAGGCTGTCTGCTAGAGGAAACATGGTGGGGAGGCCCGGGGAAATTAACCAGCTACAGCCGATGGGCAACGTCTAGGCCAATGACCTTCTGCAGAAACCCAAAGAAACAGGCTCAGACATCTAAGTCCATGGATTCAGAAAATACTTTCTAAACAGATCTTGCTTATCAGGTGTGTTACTTCTTAGGGTGTTCAGAGTGAAGAGCAGGGTGGAGACTCATTCCTTACAGATGGATGGCTATCACCTCTGACAAACAGGAAACTCAGATCCCCACAGCAGAGGAGACAAGTCTCACGAAAAACTCTGAATTAATGAATGAAGACGGAAGAAAGATGTTTTCAAATGAGTCATCCAACCTTCAGGTTTATGTTTCATTGTATTCTTATTTATTTTGTTTTTTTTATGTTAAGGGGTGGATCAGCTTTAATATTGCAGATAGATTGTTGCTTCCATCAATGTAATTGTCTGCATCATATCCAATCCCCCATATATTTTGGGGGTAAATATATATATCCATATACAGTCGTGGCCAAAGGTTTTGAGAATTACACAAATATACATTTTCACAAAGTTTGCTGCTTCAGTGTCTTTAGATATTTTTGTCAGATGTTACTATGGAATACTGAAGTATAATTACAAGCATTTTGTAAGTGTCAAAGGCTTTTATTGACAATTACATGAAGTTGATGCAAAGAGTCAATACTTGTAGTGTTGACCCTTCTTTTTCAAGACCTCTGCAATCCGCCCTGGTATGGTGTCAATTAACTTCTGGGCCACATCCTGACTGATGGCAGCCCATTCTTGCATAATCAATGCTTGGAGTTTGTCAGAATTTGTGGGTTTTTGTTTCTCCACCCGCCTCTTGAGGATTGACCACAAGTTTTCAATGGGATTAAGGTCTGGGGATTTTCCTGGCCATGGACCCAAAATATCGATGTTTTGTTCCCCAAGCCACTTAGTTATCACTTTTGCCTTATGGCAAGGTGCTTCATCATGCTGGAAAAGCATTGTTCGTCACCAAACTGTTCCTGGATGGCTGGGAGAAGTTGCTCTCGGAGGATGTGTTGGTATAATTTTTTATTCATGGCTGTGTTCTTAGGCAAAATTGTGAGTGAGCCCACTCCCTTGGCTGAGAAGCAACTCCACATATGAATGGTCTCAGGATGCTTTACTGTTGGCATGACACAGGACTGATGGTAGCACTCACCTTGTCTTCTCCAGACAAGCTTTTTTTCGGATGCCCCAAACAATCAGAAAGGGGATTCATCAGAGAAAATGACTTTACCCCAGTCCTCAGCAGTCCAATCCCTGTACTTTTTGCAGAATATCAGTCTGTCCCTGATGTTTTTCCTGGAGAGAAATGGCTTCTTTGCTGCCCTTCTTGACACCAGGCCATCCTCCAAAAGTCTTCGCCTCACTGTGCGTGCAGATGCACTCACACCTGCCTGCTGCCATTCCTGAGCAAGCTCTGTACTGGTGGTGCCCCGCTCCCACAGCTGAATCAACTTTAGGAGACGGTCCTGGCGCTTGCTGGACTTTCTTGGGCGCCCTGAAGCCTTCTTCCAACAATTGAACCGCTCTCCTTGAAGTTCTTGATGATCCTATAAATGGTTGATTTAGGTGCAATCTTACTGGCAGCAATATCTTTGCCTGTGAAGCCCTTTTTGTGCAAAGCAATGATGACAGCACGTGTTTCCTTGCAGGTAACCATGGTTGACAGAGGAAGAACAATGATTCCAAGCACCACCCTCCTTTTGAAGCTTCCAGTGTTATTCGAACTCAATCAGCATAACAGAGTGATCTCCAGGCTTGTCCTTGTCAACACTCACACCTGTGTTAACGAGGGAATCACTGACATGATGTCAGCTGGTCCTTTTGTGGCATGGCTGAAATGCATTGGAAATGTTTTTGGGGGATTCAGTTTATTTGCATGGCAAAGAGGGACGTTGCAATTAATTGCAATTCATCTGATCACTCTTCATAACATTCTGGAGTATATGCAAATTGCCATCATACAAATTGAAGCAGCACACTTTGTGAAAATTCATATTTGTGTAATTCTCAAACAACACCATAAAGCTAGCTGGCTAAATCGCAATTTTTGTAAATTAACTTTATGATAAAAAAATATGCACAACCGTTTGTCTCTACATTAACTAACATATTTCTGTCAATTGTAAAATTTTTGCATGATTCGTTATGACGTTATAATCACTTACATTTGCTTCCATCCTAGTATTTTTGTCAGCCATGTTTGCTGAAGAAAGTCTTAACATTTCAGAATTTAATTTTTCCATATTTTTTCATTGTTTCTGTGATCAAAAAACACAATTAACAAATAAATGAAATCATTTAAGAGTCCTGTGTAGTATTTTAGTACACTTTGTGCAAAACAATTGATAAGCATTAACAGCTTTGTGGATGGAGCCTCCCGAGTGGCACAGGGGTCTAAGACACGCTACAGATGCTGGTTCGAGACCCGTGCCAGCCGCCTCGCACAATTGGCCCAGCGTTATCTGAGTTAGGGGAGGGTTTTGCCGGCATGTCCTTGTCCCATCGTGCTGTAGCGACTCCTGTGGCAGGCCAGGCGCATGCACGCTGACACAGTCACCAGGTGTATGGTGTTTCTTCCGACACAAAAAGTATATATTTAATTATATTTGCATCAGTCCGCTTCTGGGAATTCTGGTAAAATGCCGGCAAAGTCAGCTGAATTCCGTAAAATGGAAATGGCCCGATGTACTTGGGCCGATTCTGGGCAGTCATTCATTCTGATTCCGGGCCGAGTCCGACACCCGATTCTGGGCCGATTCAATCAGTTCCGGCCCCCCGGAAGAAGGCGACTTCTGGGACGATTCCTCATTGCTAGCTGGGTGGGATTAACCATACATTTACTAGGCCTACTGGTGACCAATGTTCCCTCTAAACTGTGCGCGTGTGCTGCCACGCAGAAGAAATGCCATGCGGTGCAGAGATGCAAGAGATTGAACTTCACTGAGTTCGCCCTATTAGTTTGCACTATATAGATCAATGTTTTTTTCTGTGATACAATCAACATTATATCAGACCCTTTTCAATGCAACAAATCAAAACAAATATAACTTTGCATGATTGAGTCTGTGATTTTGTTGTAGGCAGAGCCAGAGCGCAACGGAGTAGAAATATATTGGCAGGGGTAGCCCACCAGCAGTCTTTCTGCAAGTGAATGTTTTAATTCAGTTCTGATCAGAGCGCAGAGCCTTGCGTGCACATTTGTTGATATTCTTTTCTAGTTAGCGACTTATTAGCCCAGTTATAGATACGTAAACTGTATGTCAGAAATGGGGAGTAACTGCTTCCTACAATAGCACAAAACATGTAGTCTACATTTCAAACTGTCTTTGAAAAGCGAAAAAGCTTATGTCTTAAATAAAGGGGCAGTGTTGTATTTTGAGTCAGGCTTGAATATGCAAATAAGCCTATAGGCAGAGGGGTAGCCTACATTGTCTAATTCTCTGTATGGTAATAATAATTACTTTTATTTTGTAAAGTGGTTTCTTGTATCATACATTGCAATTTACAGGCACCTATTTGGCCCATGGTGTTACATACCAAGTAAAACATATATATATAATTAATGTCAAGCCCTTAATGGAAAAACGTTTTTAAAAATCTCATGCAATGTAGGCCTGCATTGAACACCACATATACAGTGAGAGGAAAAAGTATTTGATCCCCTGCTGATTTTGTACGTTTGCCCACTGACAAAGAAATGATCAGTCTATCATTTTAATGGTAGGTTTATTTAAACAGTGAGAGACAGAATAACAACAACAAAAAATCCAGAAAAACGCATGTCAAAAATGTTATAAATTGATTTGCATTTTAATGAGGGAAATAAGTATTTGACCCCCTCTCAATCAGAAAGATTTCTGGCTCCCAGGTGTCTTTTATACAGGTAACGAGCTGAAATTAGGAGCACACTCTTAAAGGGAGTGCTCCTAATCTCACCTTGTTACCTGAATAAAAGACACCTGTCCACAGAAGCAATCAATCAATCAGATTCCAAACTCCCCACCATGGCCAAGACCAAAGAGCTCTCCAAGGATGTCAGGGACAAGATTGTAGACCTAAACAAGGCTGGAATGGGCTACAAGACCATCGCCAAGCAGCCTGGTGAGAAGGTGACAACAGTTGGTGCGATTTTTCGCAAATGATAGAAACACAAAATAACTGTCATTCTCCCTCGGCCTGGGGCTCCATGCAAGATCTCACCTCGTGGAGTTGCAATGATCATGAGAAAGGAAGGAATCAGCCCAGAACTACACGGGAGGATCTTGTCAATGATCTCAAGGCAGCTGGGACCATAGTCACCAAGAAAACAATTGGTAACACACTACGCCGTGAAGGACTGAAATCCTGCAGTGCCCGCAAGGTCCCCCTGCTCAGGAAAGCACATATACATGCCCGTCTGAAGTTTGCCAATGAACATCTGAATGATTCAGAGGACAACTGGGTGAAAGTGTTGTGGTCAGATGAGACCAAAATGGAGCTCTTTGGCATCAACTCAACTCGCCGTGTTTGGGAGGAGGAATGCTGCCTATGACCCCAAGAACACCATCCCCACCGTCAAACATGGAGGTGGAAACATTATGCTTTGGGGTGTTTTTCTGCTAAGGGGACAGGACAACTTCACCGTATCAAAGGGACGATGGACGGGGCCATGTACCGTCAAATCTTGGGTGCGAACCTCCTTCCCTCAACCAGGGCATTGAAAATGGGTCGTGGATGGGTATTCCAGCATGACAATGACCCAAAACACATGGCCAAGGCAACAAAGGAGTGGCTCAAGAAGAAGCACATTAAGGTCCTGGAGTGGCCTAGCCAGTCTCCAGACCTTAATCCCATAGAAAATCTGTGGAGGGAGCTGAAGGTTCGAGTTGCCAAACGTCAGCCTCGAAACCTTAATGACTTGGAGAAGATCTGCAAAGAGGAGTGGGACAAAATCCCTCCTGAGATGTGTGCAAACCTGGTGGCCAACTACAAGAAACGTCTGACCTCTGTGATTGCCAACAAGGGTTTTGCCACCAAGTACTAAGTCATGTTTTGCAGAGGGGTCAAATACTTATTTCCCTCATTAAAATGCAAATCAATTTATAACATTTTTGACATGCGTTTTTCTGGATTTTTTGTTGTTATTCTGTCTCTCACTGTTCAAATAAACCTACCATTAAAATTATAGACTGATCATTTCTTTGTCAGTGGGCAAACATACAAAATCAGCAGGGGATCAAATACTTTTTTCCCTCACTGTAGGCTACTGTAGGATATATCATAGAATTCAAAAGCTATTTCCATGTGAGAATATTATGGGATTTGGTTTAGTTGCTAGGCCTACTTTATGCACAAATAGCCTACTGTCTAGTAGCCTACTGGCTACTGTCTAAAACTGTAAAGCTACAGCCTCAGTGTTTACTGTAAATGCACGTCAGAAGTTGCACCAAATTCTCACAACGTTCAAGTTTCTGCTCATAAGACCTAAAATTTGCTCAGTGCCCCCCAAAATTTGAGGGAACATTGCTGGTGACATATGTAATGGGCAATTGATACAAATAAACAATCAAAGGTCAAACAATTCACACAACGAAGTAATGAAAGCACAAGAATTGGCGGGAGACAGTTGAGTACATTCTGGAGCGCTGAGTGCATGCATTCTGGAGAGAGACAGTCCATAATCTTAGCCACACACCCCTCCCATTCTTCTTCTCAGCATTTTAAATTAGACTCAAGACATAATCTTCACAAATATTTTAGATTATTTTCACTGACAGCCGCAACTCAATAATCAGCTAGGCCCATTGCCACGTGGGCTTCCTAAATAGGCATAGGCCTATGCGCTTGTGATTAGATTTTTTTGGAAGAAGCTAATGATCCTCTGTGACTAAGTCATGCTCTCTGGTGAAGTATTTTGAATGATTTTATTTAGACAGGAGTAATTATATAATTTTGGCAAAACCAATTTATTTTAGGGGAAGCCAGCATCTGAACAGTACACTGTGTACATGAAATCAAATGACATTTATTTATAAAGCCCTTCTTACATCAGCCTAAAAAACCCAGCCTAAAACCCCAAACAGCAAGCAATGCAGCTGTAGAAGCACGGTGGCTAGGAAAAACTCCCTAGAAAGGCCAGAACCTAGGAAGAAACCTGGAGAGGAACCAGGCTATGAGGGGTGGCCAGTACTTTTCTGGCTGTGCCAGGTGGAGATTATAACAGAACATGGCCAACATTTTTTAAATGTTCATAGATGACCAGCAGGGTCAAATAATAATAATCACAGTGGTTGTCGAAGGTGCAACAGGTGCACCTTAGGAGTAAATGTCAGTTGGCTTTTCATAGCCGATCATTCAAAGTATCTCTACCGCTCCTGCTGTCTCTAGAGAGTTGAAAACAGCAGGTCTGGGACAGGTAGCACGTCCGGTGAACAGGTCAGGGTTCTATAGCCGTTGGCAGAACAGTTGAAACTGGAGCAGCAGCACGGCCAGGTGGACTGGGGACAGCAAGGAGTCATCAGGCCAGGTAATCCTGAGGCATGGTCCTAGTGCTCAGGTACTCCGAGAGAGAGAAAGAAAGAAGGAGAGAAAAAGAGACAAAGAGAGAAAGAGAGAGAGAATTAGAGCGAGCATACTTAAATTCACACAGGACACCAGATAAGACAGGATAAATACTCCAGATATAACAGACTGACCCTAACCCCCGACACAAACTACTGCAGCATAAATACTGGAGGCTGAGACAGGAGGGGTCAGGAGACACTGTGGCCCCGTCAGACGATACCCCCGGACAGGGCCAAACAGGCAGGATATAACCCCACCCACTTTGCCAAAGCACAGACCCCACACCACTAGAGGGATAACTTCAACCACCAACATACCATCCTGAGACAAGGCCAAGTATAGCCCACGAAGATCTCCACCACGGCACAACCCGGGGGGGGGGGGGGGGGGGGGGGGGGGGGGGGGGGGGGGGGGGGGCAACCCAAACCCAAACCCAGACAGGAAGAGCACATCAGTGACTCAACCCACTCAAGTGACGCAGCCCTCCTAGGGACGGCATGGAAGAATACCAGTAAGACAGTGACTCAACCCCTGTAATAGGGTTAGAGGCAGATAATCCCAGTGGAAAGAGGGGAACAGGCCAGGCAGAGACAGCAAGGGCGGTTCATTGCTCCAGTGCCTTTCCGTTCAACTTCACACTCCTGGGCCAGACTACACTCAATCATAAGACCTACTGAAGAGATGAGTCTTCAATAAAGACTTAAAGATTGAGACCGAGTCTGCGTCTCTCACATGGATAGGCAGCCCATTCCTTAAAAAGGAAGCTCTATAGGAGAAAGCCCTGCCTCCAGCTGTTTGCCTAAAAATTCTAGGGACAGTAAGGAGGCCTGCGTCTTGTGACCGTAGCGTATGTGTAGGTATGTGCGGCAGGTCCAAATCGGAAAGTTAGGTAGGAGCAAGCCCATGTAATGCTTTGTAGGTTAGCATTAAAACCTTGAAATCAGCCCTTGCCTTAACAGGAAGCCAGAGTAGAGAGGCTAGCACTGGAGTAATATGATCAATTTTTTTGTTCTAGTCAAGATTCCAGCAGCCGTGTTAAGCACTAACTGAAGTTTATTTAGTGCTTTATCCGGGTAGCCGGAAAGTAGAGCATTGCAGTAGTCTAACCTAGAAGTGACAAAAGCATGGATGAATTTTTCTGCATCATTTTTGGACAGAAAGTTTCAGATTTTTGCAATTTTACGTGGATGGGAAAAAGCTGTCCTTGAAACAGTCTTGATATGTTCGTCAAAAGAGAGATCAGGGGTCCTTCACAGTTATATTTGAGACAACTGTACTACCATTGTCACGTCCTGGCCAGTATAAGGGTTAATTGTTATTGTAGTTTGGTCAGGACGTGGCAGAGGGTATTTGTTTTATGTGGTTCAGGGTGGTGTGTTAGTTAGGAGGGTGTTTGATTTATTATTTCCGGGTTTTGAGTTATGGTCTATGTTTATGTATTTCTATGTGTAGTCTAGTGAGTGTGTTTCTATGTTGAGTTAATTGGGGTGGACTTCCAATTGAAGGCAGCTGTTTGGTGTTGCCTTTGATTAGAAGTCCTATATTAGTTGGGTGTGTTTGTCTTGTATTTGTGGGAGATTGTTTTTGCATTGCGTGTTTTGTTAGCCTGCAAAACTGTCATTTGTCGTGCTTATTGTTTTCTTGTTTTTCCGTGTTCAACGTTTGTAAATAAATTAAGAAAATGAACACCAACTCTGCTGCATATTGGTCCACCTTTTTGGACGACGATTTCGCTATATCATCCTCCGACGAAGAAAGCCGTGACAGAATCTCCCACCAACAATGGACCAAGCAGCAGAGAAAGGAGCGCGAGAGATGGCCTCGCGAGGTGAAGGAGTTCTGGACCTGGGAGGAGATCAAGTCGGGGAAAGGACCCTGGCGGAAGGATTCCCAGGTCGAGGAGGTAAAGCCAGCCGGTGGACGGAGTCGCAGGCGGTGGCCAAGGAGGCCCGGGAAGACACCCCCAATAATTTTTTTGGGGGGGGGCTAACGGGGTGGTCCGGAAGGGCAGAGGAAGAGCCCAGACCACTGCTCTCGTGGGGGATGACGGCGGAGGAGGAGACGATGATGAGACAGTTGATTGAGGACCTGCAGAGGGAAGAGCTGGAGGAGGAGCCATGGTATGCGGAGCTGCGCGCTGTGTCGCCAGTGCGCCCGCACAGCCCGGTGCGTCCGGTGGACATGCCCAGCACATGCCGTGCTAGGATGGGCATCCAGTCAGAACGAGTGGCTAAACCGGCTCCACGCTTCAGGTCACCAGTACGTGTTCACAGTCCTGTCTGGCCCGTTCCTGCTCCCCGCACCAGGTTAGTGGTGCGTGTCCCCAGTCTGGCCGGCCCGTTCCTGCTCCCCGCACCAGGTTAGTGGTGCGTGTCCCCAGTCCTGTCCGGCCCGTCCCTGCTCCCCGCACCAGGTTAGTGGTGCGTGTCCCCAGTCCGGCCCGGCCCGTTCCTGCTCCCCGCACCAAGCCAGTGGTGCGTGAGCCCAGTCCGACTCGTCCTGTTCCCGCTCCCTGCACTAGCCTGGAGGTGCGTGTTCCCAATCTGGTACGCCCAGTACCAGCACCACGCACCAGGCTTCAAGTGCGTAAACCCAGCCTCGCCAGTCAACAGAGCTGCCCGCCAGTCAACAGTCGCCAGAGGTGCCCGCCAGTCAACAGTCGCCAGAGCTGCCCGCCAGTCAACAGTCGCCAGAGCTGCCCGCCAGTCAACAGTCGCCAGAGCCGCCCGCCAGTCAACAGTCGCCAGAGCCGCCCGCCAGTGAGGAATCGCCAGAGCCGCCCGTCAGTGAAGAGTCGCCAGAGCCACCCACTAGTCAGGAGCCGCCAGAGTGGCCAGACTGCCCCGAACCGCCGGAGTGGCCAGACTGCCCCGAACCGCCGGAGTGGCCAGACTGCCCAGACTGTCCCGAGCTGCCAGACTGCCCAGACTGTCCCGAGCTGCCAGACTGCCCAGACTGTCCCGAGCTGCCAGACTGCCCAGACTGTCCCGAGCTGCCAGACTGCCCAGACTGTCCCGAGCGGCCAGACTGGTCAGACTGCCCCGAGCTGCCAGACTGGTCAGACTGCCCCGAGCTGCCAGACTGGCCAGACTGCCCCGAGCTGCCAGACTGGCCAGACTGCCCCGAGCTGCCAGACTGGCCAGACTGCCCCGAGCTGCCAGACTGGCCAGACTGCCCCGAGCTGCCAGACTGGCCAGACTGCCCCGAGCTGCCAGAGTCACCCGACTGCCTGGAACGGCCAGAACCGGAGCCACCTCCTGATATAGGTGGGTTGGGGAGGGGGTGTGTTTTTTTTTTTTAAGGTGCTTCCGGGGTTAGCACCTTTAAGGGGGGGGGGGGGTACTGTCACGTCCTGGCCAGTATAAGGGTTAATTGTTATTGTAGTTTGGTCAGGACGTGGCAGAGGGTATTTGTTTTATGTGGTTCAGGGTGGTGTGTTAGTTAGGAGGGTGTTTGATTTATTATTTCCGGGTTTTGAGTTATGGTCTATGTTTATGTATTTCTATGTGTAGTCTAGTGAGTGTGTTTCTATGTTGAGTTAATTGGGGTGGACTTCCAATTGAAGGCAGCTGTTTGGTGTTGCCTTTGATTAGAAGTCCTATATTAGTTGGGTGTGTTTGTCTTGTATTTGTGGGAGATTGTTTTTGCATTGCGTGTTTTGTTAGCCTGCAAAACTGTCATTTGTCGTGCTTATTGTTTTCTTGTTTTTCCGTGTTCAACGTTTGTAAATAAATTAAGAAAATGAACACCAACTCTGCTGCATATTGGTCCACCTTTTTGGACGACGATTTCGCAATATCGTCCTCCGACGAAGAAAGCCGTGACAACCATCAAGATTAATTGTCAGATTCAACAGAAGATGTTTCTTGGGATCTAGAACAAGCATCTCTGTTTTGTCCAAGTTTAAAAGTAGAAAATTTGCCGCCATCCACGTCCTTATGTCTGAAACACAGGCTTCCAGGGAGGGCAATTTTGGGGCTTCACCATGTTTCATCGAAATGTACAGCTGTGTGTCATCCGCATAGCAGTGAAAGTTGTCATTCGGAAACATAATGTTATCACCAAGAGGTAAAATATATAGTGAAAACAATAGTGGTTCAAAAACGGAGCCTTGAGGAACACTGATTTACAGTTGATTTGTCAGAGGACAAACCATCAGAGACATCTTTCCGACAGATAAGATCTAAACCAGGCCAGAATTTGTCCGTGTAGACCAATTTGGGTTAGCAATCTCTCCAAAATAATGTGGTGATCGATGGTATCTAAAGCAGCACAAGGTCTAGGAGAACGAGGACAGATGCAGAGCCTCGGTCTGACGCCATTAAAAGGTTATTTACCACCTTCACAAGTGCAGTCTCAGTGCTATGATGGGGTCTAAAACCAGACTGAAGCGTTTCGTATACATTGTTTGTCTTCAGGAAGGCAGTGAGTTGCTGCGCAACAGCTTTTTCAAACATTTTTGAGAGGAATGGGAGATTCGATATAGGCCGATAGTTTTTTATATTTTCTGGGTCAAGGTTTGGCTTTTTCAAGAAAGGCTTTATTACTGCCACTTTTAGTGAGTTTGGTACACATCCAGTGGATAGAGAGCCGTTTATTATGTTCAACATAGGAGGGCCAAGCACAGGAAGCAGCTCTTTCAGTAGTTTAGTTGGAATAGGGTCCAGTATGCAGCTTGAAGGTTTAGAGGCCATGATTATTTTTCATCAATGTGTCAAGAGATATAATACAAAAAACTTCAGTGTCTCCCTTGATCCTAGGTCCTGGCAGAGTTGTGCAGACTCAGGACAACTGAGCTTTGGAGGAATATGCAGATTTAAAGAGGAGTCCGTAATTTGCTTTCTAATGATCATGATCTTTTCCTCAAATATTTTCATGAATTTATCACTGCTGAAGTGAAAGCCATCCTCTCTTGAGGAATGTTGCTTTTTAGTTAGCTTTGCGACAGTATCAAAAATACATTTAGGATTATTTTTATTTTCCTCAATTAAGTTGGAAAAAATAGGATGATCGAGCAGCAGTGAGGGCTCTTCGATACTGCACGGTACTGTCTTTCCAAGCTAGTCGACTTCCAGTACTGTCTTTCCAAGCTAGAAGATTTCCAGTTTGGTGTAGCGCCATTTCCGTTCAAATTTTCTGGAAGCTTGCTTCAGAGTTCGGGTATTTTCTGTATAACAGGGAGCTAGTTTCTTATGACAAATGTTTTTTGTTTTTAGGAGTGTGACTGCACCTAGGGTATTGCGCAAGGTTAAATTGAGTTCCTCAGTTAGGTGGTCCTTGGGTAGGTGGAGGGAGTCTGGAAGGGCATCTAGGAATCTTTGGGTTGTCCGAGAATTTATAGCACAACTTTTGATGATCCTTGGTTGGGGTCTGAGCAGATTATTTGTTGCGATTGCAAACGTAATAAAATCATGGTCCGATAGTCCAGGATTATGAGGAAAAACATGCCAACTTTCCTTTCCAATTCGGAAGTGGCTGCCTGAAACCAGAGATCTGTATATAATGAAAAGATGCTCATGTCTCCGCCCAAATAAGTGAGTTGTTGTCCCAAAGGCGGGAAGGCATGCGACAAGTTTCGGTCTGCATTTTAAGCCCATAGAAACGCATTGGGTTTATTCGTGACAGATTTGTGTGAGAGTGAGCCCTGTTGCTTCACCTCTTCCTCTCTGCTGAAACAATCTCACTGAAGAAAGCATCCAAGCAAGCAAAAGAGTGCCCCTCTGTCTTACTATACTGTATGTAGCCCATGTATTTGATGCCGTCTGGCTAAAAATAGTATGACATGTCATACTCTTTTTGTCCAGACAGCATCAGATACATGGTTTACACATACGGAGAAAGAGGGGCACTGTTTTGCTCGCTCAGATGCTTTATCTGAGATTGATGTGTCTTGCTGCGCATCTCGGTAAAATAAATAGATCCAGACCAAGTGAGTTGAGACCTTGACAAGTTAAAGATCAAACGTATGTGGTCTTGAGTGGTCTCAACACCAAGACCACTAAATTTGTTCTGTACTGTAGGTGTCCTTCTGCATGCATTCATAAAGACTTTTTAACAGCTATATAATACATAATACCGCTCATAAACTGTCATAAGTAGCTGTCAATAGTTATGAGTCATGGCATGAGATGTAATAAAACTTTATTATAATGGGTGTTAAAAATGACTTCATCATATGCTCTAATGTCAAATGTTAATAACAATTGCTACTGTACAGTCTGCATGACAATGTATGTCATATGTTATTACATGCTACATAAGAGTCTACACACCAAATGTTATAACTGGGTGTTATGTAATTTACCAACCTTATTACATTGAATGGAATGATGGGCATCATAACCATGTCATATGCCCTTATAGATTGTGCATTGACACCTTAAGTAAAGTTACATTCATTTGAGGTGTTATAAAACAGTTACAAATGTGCTTATACCACAGGATGTAGGCATACTTAGGATTTTTTAAATTTAAATCAAAAATCTAAATGGAGGCAAACTTCACAAAAAAAAAAAAAAAAAATCAGCTGTAGCCTGTGAAAATAGGAAGATGTGTAGGCTACAGTAACAAACAGTTTATAAAAAAATGGATAGCTAGTTTTTGATTGGATCTGCAAACTGTCCATTTGTGTCAGCGATTCACACAGCTAAAATGTCATGGACAGTTTGGAGATCTAATGAAACGTTACTGAGAACTATTGTGCCAGCAAATCATATCGCTGAAATCGGAAGAAGGGTGGGATTAACATAAAATGGGAGAATGTTTATTAACAGAAAACGGTAAATGTGTTTAAAGTGTAAGTGAAAGAGGATGTTCATGTGTAATGTGCATTTTTTAATTCCACATGTAGCTAGTGAAATTAGCTAGCTAGCTAGTTCTAGCAGATTGCTAGATACCTAGCCATTGGTGGGTCGAGGAAATGTTGCAATATCTACTAGCTAGCTACTCAGTTACCTGATTAACTAGCCATTTTTTCATAATATAGCTGCCTTTGTTAATGTAGCCTGCACAGCATCTTCCTTTTTTTTCACAGCTGTCACAAATCATGTTGTGCACCATGCAATGTTGATTTTGTTGTCCATTTTGTTTCAACATTGTTTTTTTGGCAAGTTGTTGGTATTATTGTGTCCTTAACCTCATAACCTCTACAGGATCGGTGGGTCCCCCGCGGACGGCTGAGCTAACGTAAGCTAATGCGATTAGTATGAGGTTGTAAGTAACAAGAACATTTCCCAGGACATAGACATATCTGATATTGGCAGAAAGCTTAAATTCTTGTTAATCTAACTGCACTGTCCAATTTATAGTAGCTATTACAGTAAAATAATACCATGCTATTGTTTGAGGAAAGTGCACAGTTATGAACTTGAAAAGTTATTAATAAACCAATTAGGCACACTTGGGCAGTCTTAGTACAAAATTTGGAACATAAATATAATGGTTCATTGGATCAGTCTAAAACGTTGCACATACACTGCTGCCACTGTGGCCAAAATCTAAATGGCACCTGAGCTGGAATAATACATTATGGCCTATCTCTTGCATTTCAAAGATCATGGTACAAAAGGAAACAAAAAATGCATGGTTTTTGCTTTGTATTATCTTTTACCAGATCTAATGTGTTATATTCTCCTACATTCATTTCACATTTCCACAAACTTCAAAGTGTTTCCTTTGAAATGGTATCAAGAATATGCATATCCTTGCTTCAGGTCCTGAGCTACAGGCAGTTAGATTTGGGTGTGTCATTTTAGGCGAAAATTGAAAAATAGGGGCGGATCCTTAAAAAACACCTCCAATTAATGTCACTTTACTTGAGGTGTCCGAGCACACTCTATAAGAGCATATGACGTTGTGATGCCCATCATTCCATTCAATTTAATAATGTGACACAGAGGTTGGTAAATTACATAATACCCTGTTATAACATCTCGTATGTTGACTCTTATGTAGTATATAATAACATATTACATAAGTTATCATGTGGACTGTGTAATATTGTCACGATCGTCTAAAGGAGTAGACCAAGGCGCAGCGTACTTAGAGTTCCACATGTTTAATAAATTTGCAACTCACCAAAACAATACAGATGAAAACGTAGCGTGACGTTCTGGGCTGCTCACAGGCAGCTACACAAACACAAGATCCCACAAAGCACAGGTGGGAAAAGGCTGCCTAAGTATGATTCCTAATCAGAGACAACGATTGACAGCTGCCTCTGATTAGGAACCCTACTCGGCCCAAAACAAAGAAATACAAAAACATAGAAAATGGAACATAGAACGCCCACCCCAGTCACACCCTGGCCTAACCAAAATAGAGAACCAAAACCCTCTCTATGGCCAGGGCGTGAAAAATATCAGTTGTTATTAACAGGATGACAACAGGATGAACAGTCGTTTTTAACAGACATTATAACCGGTTTTACAACATCTCATGCCGTGACTCATAACTATAACTACTTCTGACAAATGCTATAATGTGTTGTATAGCTATTATAAATGCTTTATGAATGCATGCATAAGGACACCGAAAGTAAATTGTTACCCAATGTATTACAGGTGCAGTACAGCTGTTTTAAATTCAATAAAAAAACATTTTTGTGTAACAATAAAGTCACAACTGTTTTCAATTCAAATTGTCCATTTTATTTTAAAGTAACAAGATCCAGGCCAATCAGTCCTTTTGGTCCTTTTTCCACGAATGTACTCATATAGAAAAAACAACAAGTTTGATTTTCAGTTTCTATTAGTCACTGGCATAAAGTTGTCTTGTTTCATTGTTTACGTGTGATTCAGGGTTGGCGTCAATCCCAATTGAAGTCAGTCAATTTAGGAAGCAAACTCCACTTACAATTCAACAACTCAAAAGGAGAAGCTAATTAATCAATCAATTAATTAAATCACTGCTGTGATCTCTTCCCAACATTGTGTAAGTAGTCGCCTCACATTTGGATAAATACCATAGTACCAGCAACTAACACAATCTAATTGTTACACATACAGTGCATTCAGAAAGTATTCATACCTCTTGACTTATTCCACATTGTGTTGTGTTACAGCCTGAATTCAAAATGTATTAAATGTATTGTTTATTCTCACACATCTACACACAATGCCCTATAATGACAAAGTGAAAACATGTTTTTAGAAATGTTATCAAATTGATTTAAAATGAAATACAGAAATATCTAATTGACATTAGTATTCACACCCCAGAGTCAATACATGTTAGAATCACCTTTGGCAGTGATTACAGCTGTGAGTCTTTCTGGGTAAGTCTCTAAGAATTTTGCACATAGGATTGTACAATATTTGCCCATTATTCTTTCCTAAATGTTTCAAAGCTCTGTCAAATTGGGTGTTGATCATTGCTAGACAATCATTTTCAAGTCTTGCCACAGATTTTCAAGCAGATTTAAGTCAAAACTGTAACTAAGCCACTCAGGAACATTCCCTGTCTTCTTGGTAGATTTAGCCTTGTGTTTTAGGTTATTGTCCTGCTGAAAGATGAATTCATCTCCCAGTGTCTAGTGGAAAGCAGACTGAACCAAGTTTTCCTATAGGATTTTTGCCTGCTCTTAGCTCCATTCTGTTTATTTTTATCCTGAAAGACTCCCCAGTCCTTAACAATTACAAGAATACCCATAACATGATGCAGCCACTATGCTTTAAAATATGGAGAGTGGTACTCAGTAATGCGTTGTATTGGATTTGCCCCAATCATATCACTTTGTATTCCGGACAAAAAGTGAATTGACCACATTTTTTGCAGTATTACTTTAGTGCCTTGTTACAAACAGGATGCATGTTTTTGAATATTTTTATTCTGTTCAGGATTCCTTCTTTTCACTCTGTCAATTAGGTTAGTATTGCGGAGTAACTACAATGTTGTTGATCCATCCTCCGTTTTCTCCTATAACAGCCATTATACTCTGTAACTGTTTTAAATTCACCATTGGCCTCGGGGGAAATCCCTGAGCGGTTTCCTTCCTCTCCAGCAACTGAGTTAGGAAGGACGCCTGTGTCTTTGTAGTGACTGGGTGTATTGATACACCATCCAAAGTTAAAATAATAATTTGACCATACTCAAAGGGATATTCAATGTCTGCTTTTTTTTTACCCATCTAACAATAGATGCCCTTCTTTGTGAGGCATTGGAAAACTTCCCTGGTCTTTTTGGTTGAATCTGTGTTTGAAATTCACTGCTCGACTGAGGGACCTTACAGATAATGGTATGTGTGGGGTACAGAGATGAGGTAGTTATTCCAAAATAATCTTAAACATTATTATTGCACACAGAGTGAGTCCATGCAACTTCATATGTAACTTGTCAATCACATTTAACTCCTGAACTTATGCTTACCATAACAAAGGGGTTCAATACATATTGACTCAAGACATTTCAGTTTTCAATTTAATTCATTTGTAAAAAATTGAAAAAACATAATTCCACTTTGACATTATGGGGTATTGTGTGTATGCCAGTGACCAAAAAAAAAATCTACATTTAAGCCATTTTGAATTCAGGCTGTAACACAACAAAATGTGGAAAAAGTGAACGGGTGTGAATAATTTCTGAAGGCACTATACACATCAATGATTTTTCTCCTTACTTGATGAGCCTATCCAGCATTGCTACTCTCTATATGCACTGGGCCTGTCCCATTCCCCAAAATATTTTACTATGAATGTTTTATTAAATGTTTTAGGTTAAAATAATTTGTCTTTTATTATTGAAACATGCTTTGTTGTCTCCGTGTAGTCCACGCCTGTACCATGGATCTCCCATCCTCCTCAATTTTTCAAATTACCAGACTTCACTGACACACACACACACACACACACACACACACACACACACACACACACACACACACACACACACACAATTGTGTTTTGTGAACTCAAATCTGAACCTCTACATGTGATGTCTTACTTTCAGGCTGAGTATGAATGTAAAGCACGAGGGAATGTTTGGCTGTGAATGGCCTTATTACACACACACGCACAACATATACAGGCATACAAACATAGACACAGACAGACTCACCCACCCACCCACCCACACTTCCCTCCTTCAATCTCTTCTAGCTCTGCCCTCTTTCTCGAGCCTGCTTGGAGTAAAGTAAGAAGGGCACACGCAGGAGGGAAGAAGTCAAGTTATTTTTCTTTCCTTTCTTTGGAACAATGTCAAACAAAAGTGCAAGAGAGAGCGAGAGAGTATATTGATAGAGAGGGGGGAGGGAATGAGAGTGAGAGTGTGGTATCATCTATTTGATACTTGCAGATATACAGATAAATACATTTGGTTTGTATTATATTCAAGTACTCTTTTGAAAAATGCTTATTTTTTCAAAAGAACTTTCTCCCTTAAATCCTGTACAGGCCCATCTCAATCTCTGGCCATGTTTGAACAATTCTTCTTCTTACCAAAGTTTCATATTCTTACAACCCCAAGCTCATTGTTAACTCTTTTCATAATCTTTAATTCACGTTGGGTACGTGTACATAATTATAAATACGATTTTTGTGAATAGTCAGAGTAATATAGCAGTTTGATAAAAACTTTTGCATGCTTGAGGAACGATTTCCCTAATAATCCTGTTTACATGGACACATCTGAAATCAGGCTACCCAATGGGACCTTGATGAATGCAGAAAATTGCCATTCAAAATAAACGTTCTGCCACAGCGACCATGTCATTTTTGGGAAGCCTATTTGATTCTGATTTCAAATATATAAAGTCTGAATGTGAAAACTATTTCTAAGATGCATACTTTCAGTTTTTCCGAACTCTCTTCACTGGCACAAAAGAGGGAGGCTCGCGCTGCTGGTACACCTCCGGTAACTCGGATTAAGGTGTTCACATGTCCAAATAATTTGAAAGATTGCTAAGAAAGGTGTTTTATTCGGTGTATGCTTACTTCGATTAAGACCTTATGCTAATTCAGATAAGTAAAGTAAGGTGTTTACATGACTAATGCCATACTCGGACTACTGCCATAATCAGTTTAAAATCAAATTATTAGTGTGAATGTAAACCTACACATTGACATGCTTGATAATCTAAAATCAATACATACAGCATTGTACTGGGCTTGGCTCTTGCGCTTGTGCTCACCAAGACTCTTTTATTGCTAACCCTAACCATTAGCTTTTGACCCATGTTCAGTCTATCAAGCCGCTAATTCTGCTAGCTGAACCGCTAACCATTGCAAAAACAAAGGTTTATTTAAAAACTGTATGTAGTTCGAGGCTGTCTCGACCTTGAAAACTCTGAGGGGAAAGAATGTTATTCTGCCCCAAAAGAGGGCAAAAAAAAATAAAGAAACATCTATGTGATATCTGTATGCGTTCCAGACATTCTCCAGTAAACCACATGGTGGGTTTGCAGTAATGATATTTGGATGACTTGCATCAAGGGCATCCAACTTTCAATCTATATAAGTAGACAGAGAATTAATAGAAAATGAGGAGAGGAAAAGGAACTTCTTTCTATGAGGCGTGCGCACGCACGCACGCACGCACGCACGCACGCACACACACACACAGACACATACACAGAGTGTCATTCACAACATAAGGGTCCACACACAGGTAATGCATGAGTTTTACATTAGAGAGGCAATTGCATCATCGCCAACTCAGCAGGCATACCCCAACTGGAACGTAAAATATAACACACTTCTGATTATACCAAGGCACTTTCTCAGTAAAAAGTACAGTTGCATTTGGCGCGTAAGACAGACTCCCATATCGGTATGCCCATAAGCTGTGTCTCAGTGGATTTCTGATACGAGGAGGCGGCCACCAGTTACCACCCTTTGTATTAATACCCCCTATACAGACAGAAATAAATGCTAATTCAGGGGCCGCTCCTCCTTGGCATTTGAGCCAATAAACCACGCTTTCTCCGAGCCTTCGCTCTACATCTTTATCTGGTGCCCTTTATCGGTCCAGACCTCGCCCGAAGAACGCAGCAGGGCCAATGGCACGCTTCCAAGAAGCCGTCCTGAGCTGACCCGACACTGCCGCTGACTGCGCTGCATGAACAGAAAAGAGGAGCGCTCATTGACAGATCATGGAGGGTTAGGGTGTAGGGGGGTGTCCGAGGTGTCCTCCTACTGAACATTTATTTTAAGAGGAAAATGATATTCTATTATAGAAATGACTTTTACAATTATAACAGGTAAATGGTACATGTTGTCAGGTACATATAATTGTAATGAAGAATAGTGCACATTTCTATAGGGTGTACTGAGGGGTGGGGTAGGAAGGAGAATAAGGAAATATCTTCCCCCACCCAATTGTATTTTGTTGATGACACTAGCTTCGACTTCCAGGCCTTGCTTTCATACCTGGTAGCGGCTATGTAGACGCATTTCTTACTTGACATCTGATTTAAGGCCCAAAAGGTATAGCAGCTGAAGAGTGGAGCATGCATATTGTTAAAAGGGCATAAAGGGGTCTTCCCTTGAGGGTAAAAAGTGAATTATGTTGTCATAAGCGTATATACTGTACCTTGTAACACGCAGGCAAATATAATAGTATATGAAGGCATAAAAGGAAGAGAGGATGCCCACACACCACTATATCTCGTAGTAGTGAGCAGTGAAAATGTCCCAAATCCTTTGCATTCAAAACCCCTTGGGAAAATATTCCAGGAGGACTATGATAAATGATAGTCTATATGTTGCGTGGTTGAAATGTCATTGCATGACTAATTGTATTGACAATTCCTCATGATAACAGTTGGATGATGAGCGCCATAGCACAAAATAGCTGCCCATCTAAACCAAATGGAAGGCGCACAATATACTACTACACTAAGATTAGAAGCTGCATGATTGCAATAAATATGTGTTGTTATTGTGTCTATTGCATTCCAAACGTCTTTTTTTTTACATTCTGCTATACAACAGTGTGTGGGTCTCTATCGGTGACCTTACCTTGTTGAAACCAGTGCAGCTGTGACTGGTACTGACAGGCCTACTAGGCTTAGGTCTATACAAAGCAGTGGGTATGAACGCTATGCTAGGAAAATACAGTTAAGATAATGCAACCACTACTGTACTGAGAACAACCAACCAACGGCCTCACCTAGAAGACTTTCTCCTCATCCCAGCCCTATAGGGGTCTAACACTTCACCCCTCACCAAACCGCACTTACACGGCCTTATCAGTGCACAAGCAAGTGCCACCGCTTCATAAAAACACTGACAATTAACTGTCACAACGCTGACTGGATGCTCTGATAACCTTTTATTTTTCCCCCTGCACGTACCCCATACATGCAATCTCTCTCTCCATTCCTAGAGAAAGGGGGATGTGGTGTGTGTGAAGGGGAGGACAGTGACCTGAAATCTCTTCTCAATGTACATGGAACATATTCGCTAAAATCACACAGCAGCATGATAGGTCTAACTGAGAACCAACAAGGGGCATTATGTAGACCGAATGGCAGCAGCATTGAATTAGAACAGCCCTGAAACTTGTACAATGCTTTTAAAGGGGAGCCATGCAGTGGGTTTTAGTTTAGCCAACCTATTATAGCTAAGCTAGCCCATTTTAAGCACAATGTACACACCTGTTGAACTCAAAAGTTGAAAAAGAAGGGTCAATGGGTTAAAAAAAAAATTGAAAAAAATCACAATAGGAAACACTACCCTCTACTGGAAAATAGATGAAATGATAGTAGGAGTACAAGATCATCAACTAGATTCAGCCGCGGGCCAATTTTTTGTTGAGAGGATGGTCGGGGGGCTGGAACTTAATTACGAATAATTTGTAGACTACAATTTGATCACAAGATGCCCAAACATACGTTTGACTAAAACATAATCATTTCAAACCTTGCTTACATTTGTATACAATCACACATTATGCTTGGGAATACTTGGGAACAGATTTCTTAAATTAAAATCACTAGGAGCTGATTTCCAGGTGTTTTTAGTCTTTTATGCCCAATAATGAAAATAAAAAAGAATAAAACATGTATTTATTTTGGCTCAGAAAACTTGAGGGGGCCAAATGAGACCACCGGCCCACGGGCCGCCAGTTGGGGAACCCTGCAGTAGGAGATTTTTTTTATTTATTTATTTCACCTTTATTTAACCAGGTAGGCAAGTTGAGAACAAGTTCTCATTTACAATTGCGACCTGGCCAAGATAAAGCAAAGCAGTTCGACAACATAGAAAAACACCGAGTTACACATGGAGTAAAACAACATACAATCAATGATGCAGTAGAAGATAAAAACACAACAGATAGAGAACAAACATATCACAAATTGGGGTTGTTTTAGAACATGGAAATGTTTTTAACTGACACCAAAGCTCCAAAGCTTTGAAAAAGTTCAATGTATTTTAATGTATTCCAGATATTATAGATATTTTATGTTTTTAGATAAAGCAACCACATAAAACGTTGTCTGACAGTAATTCAGTCGCCTTGCGGTCTTTCCTACGTCTTACCACATTAATCTTCGATCAACCAAACACGCATCTCATCCGCTCCAAAAATACTTTACAGCAACCAAAATGTGTGTAATTATATACACTATTAAACATCAGTTCCCCACATTGTTTTGACATCCCCAAAACACTGGATAAAGTTGGTGCCACAAGCTTAGATGCACCACTTCTACAGTATGTTACTCCACCACATGAGCGCAGTTCTGCCCATTCAGTTTATAGATTTCTCTCTGTAATTGTATTTTAGTTATATTGAGTAGACTATTCACTCATGCAGCAGTGTCCAAGAACTGTTGAACCAATAAACATAGGTTTTTAATTCATATTAAACCTATCACATAAATGTTATGCATACAATAAAGATCAAACAGACAAACACAACACTATGCACAGTCGTTTATTATTTGATTTGCAAAACATCTGACAAAAATAACATTACATAAACACCCATTTATAATGTCTGTTGTAATAGAAAAAAAAACATCTTAAAAAGAAATAAAAACAAAGAACATACATTGCAAGAAATTAGACAAATTACTTTGATAATTGCAGCCATATAACGCTGACATCGACAGGCAGTAATTGATAGCATATTCATCCAAATGTATGCATTGTGTTACAAACAATACTCTAAGTGCTTTCGTTGTTTCTGTCTTTCCATCGAATGTGATGTGGTGCAGTGTCTTAAAAACAGGATTATTCATTTAACAAGCGAACATTTTAGAAACAATTCTTAAACAACTAAATTTTCTTGCCAATAAAGACAGCTCAAGTAGAATCACCGTCTGTTGCTAGAATAATAGGTTATTAAGTAGTATTGACCAATCTTTGAAATAAGCCATCTTGAGAAACAATATATATATTTTTTAATAGTTTTAACATACTTGAAAAAGATAATTGGAAAAGTTTGCTTGCTAACTTTCTAATCCTGCTTCACGAAACACTCCAATCTTCAAAAGGTTCCTATAGGCACTCAACTCAGGCCCTGAAGGGCCACAGTGTCTGCTGGCTGTCAATACCTATAGCTAATCGCTACTAATTCTGAACTCCTTTCACTCCCTGCATTGTTCCCCAAAGTGTAGAGTGAGGAGTACATGGGAGCCAATTCCCCATTTTCTTTGGGAAAAAGGAATTCTTTGTGAATGCAGGTAACTTTAAAGTACTTTTCAGTTAGCTTCTATCGATTTCATGTGTAGCAAGGTCTACATACACTACCGTTCAAAAGTTTGGGGTCACTTAGAAATGTCCTTGTTTTTGACAGAAAAGCAATTTTTTTGTCTAATAAAATAACATCAAATTGATCTGACAGTGTAGACATTGTTAATGCTGTAAATGACTATTGTAGCTGGAAATGGCAGATTTTTTATGGAATATCTACATAGGAGTACAGAGGCCCATTATCAGCAACCATCACTCCTGTGTTCCAACGGCACGTTGTGATAGCTAATCCAAATTTATAATAAAAAAAAGGCTAATTGATCATTGTAAAACCCTTTTGCAATTATGTTAACACAGCTGACAACTGGGGTGCTGATTAAAGAAGCAATAAAACTGGCCTTCTTTAGACTAGTTGAGTATCTGGAGCATCAGCGTTTGTGGATTCGATTACAGGCTCAAAATGGCCAGAAACAAATCACTTTCTTTTGAAACTTGTCCATCTATTCTTGTTCTGAGAAATGAAGGCTACGAGAAATTGCCAAGAACCTGAAGATCTCGTACAACGCTGAGTACTACTCCCTTCAAAGAACAGCGCAAACTGGCTCTAACCAGAATAGAAAGAGGAGTGGGAGGGCCCGGTGCACAACAGCAAGAGGACAAGTACATTAGAGTGTCTAGTTTGAGAAACAGACGCCTCACAAGTCCTCAACTGGCAGCTTCATTAAATAATACCCGCAAAACACCAGTCTCAACGTCAACAGTGAAGAGGCAACTCCGGGATGCTGGCCTTCTAGGCAGAGTTGCAAAGAAAAAGACATATCTCAGACTAGCCAATAAAAATAAAAGATTAAGAACACAGACACTAGACACAGGAAGTTTGGAAAAAAGAGTTATGGACAGACAAATCTAAGTTTGAGGTGTTCGGATCGCAAAGAAGACAATTCTTGACACGCAGAAAAAATGAAAAGATGCTGGAGGAGTGCTTGACGCCATCTGTCAAGCATGGTGGAGGCTATGTGACGGTCTGGGGGTGCTTTGGCGGTGGTAAAGTGAGAGATTTGTACAGGGTAAAAGGGATCTTGAAGAAGGAAGGCTATCACTCCATTTTGCAATTCCATGCCATACCCTGTAGATGGAGGCTATGTGACGGTCTGGGGGTGCTTTGGCGGTGGTAAAGTGAGAGATTTGTACAGGGTAAAAGGGATCTTGAAGAAGGAAGGCTATCACTCCATTTTGCAATTCCATGCCATACCCTGTAGATGGCGCTTAATTGGAGCCAATTTCATCACAGGACAATGACCCAAAGCACAGCTCCAAGCTATGCAAGAACTATTTAGGGAAGAAGCAATCAGCTTGAATTCTGTCTATAATGGTAGTTGCCAGCACACTCACCGGATCTCAACCCTATTGAGCTGTTGTGGGAGCAGCTTGACTGTATGGTACGTAAGAAGTGCCCATCAAGCCAATCCAACTTGTGGGAGGTGTTTCAGGAAGCATGGGGTGAAATCTCTTCAGATTACCTCAACAAATTGACAACTAGAATAACAAAGGTCTGCAAGGCTGTAATTGCTACAAATGGAGGATTCTTTGACGAAAGCAATGTTTGAAGGACACAATTATTATTTCAATTAAAAATCATTATTTATAACCGTGTCAACGTCTTGACTATATTTCCTATTCATTTTGCAACTCATTTCATGTATGCTTTCATGGAAAACAAGGACATTTCTAAGTGAACCCAAACTTTTGAACGGTAGTGTACCTCCAATAGCTAGCATGATGATTGATTATCAAACTGGCTGATTTTTCTAGACACTTTTCTTTTTTAAAGTTCTGTTTGAAAACAAATGGTCAAAATTGAGACAGTTAGTTGGAAAGATAGTAGAGAGCATTGCCAAAAAGTATTAAAAAACAGTACTCAAAGATATTAAAGCAGTTACTCAACATCTTTAATTGGTACTAACTGAGCAATGTCGGGCAGGGCAGAATTGTTTTTGTTTGCCCGCGCTACAGACGGCTATATAGGTCCACTAATACAGGACTTGTAAAGGCCTACCTTTGTTAAAAAAATAAAAAATAAAAAAACGTTTTCATAACGTAATTCCGATTTTTCAGGGGGTGCTGCAGCACCACCACTTCCCGCGGCTATGGTAGCTGGCGATTAATATTACACTGATCAATTAAAGCGGTTTAATCAAAGTTTATAAATGGGCATCTACTTCCTCAAGTCCACACTGTTCAAATAGGAACTTGCCCCATCTGTGCTTTTCTAGAACCAGCTTGTCCTAGCTTCAGACCAACCTAAACTACACAACACGACACTGTGGCCTCCTATGTCCTGGTTAGCATATTTCTGCTGGGTGATACTCAACCGTGCCAATGGTAGTAAGAATAACAACATTCCCATCAATCTGTGATGTTCTTGATAAAAGCAGCATTAAATGGATACTGAGGGTTGTCCTCTCAGAACTTTTGCCCTTTCCTGAAAATCTGAAGATCTATATGGAATAGTCTACTCTAAAAAGGTGGGTTGGTGCATAAGAGTGGAGAAAATGAGCTGAGAGAAGGAGGGAAGGAGAGAGAGAAGAGATGGATTGGGGAAAGGGGACAGAGTGAGAGACATCTAGTGAGGGCAAAGACCATTCCAACTGTGCCAAGAGGAGCAGACACTCCAACTCTCCGACCGAAACCATATGACTCATGACCTCTCTATACAGAGGTCACAGTTAAGTCTCTGGCTGCGTTTCATTCCAGGATGTTGCTCCCTCCCTTCTGTCCTTCAATGAAAGCCGAATATGGCGGAAACCAGGTGGAGGTATTTCTTACATACAGCTACCCAGTTGTCAGACGTGCGATATGCGAGTGAACTAAGAAAAAAAGGGAGGAAACCACGTATTAGAATGAAACGCAACCCCGGCCAACCCAAACCCAGCCTGGAATCCCATTGGTCAGAATGCAGGCACAATTAAACCACAACCTCTGGTGGGTCTTTGTGCGTTACTTAAAAAATGCAATGCTTTTAGTTGAAAAATACTTTACAAAAAAATACCAATGACTTCATTAGCTGTATAGTCTCCCAGTCTGCATGATGAGACATCTTTGAGGTAACCAAAGTGTTTCATTAGACAGCAATAAATACCAACACATATTACAAAAGTAAAAACAGAGGCAACTGCTTTAATGCTAAAGCATAATCTGTAGCTAAAAGAGGTAGATCATTGTTGTGTACATCCATTGTGGACACTCCTTTTTAATGTTTGAAGAAGAACAAAATAAAAATCTACACGTCGAAATCAATGGTACTGTGTATCAATCCCTGTCACATTCAAAACATTTATTGAAAGGCAATCTCACTCGATCAAAACGATTCGTATGTTCTTTAAAGAAGAAAAAAAAAATCTATTTGTGAGTTGAATTTCTAATCATTTTTTTGAAACTGGATTTGTAATGGGTAATTGCTTTGTACAACCTTTATACATAAGAACTTCAAATATGAGACTGTTAAGCTAGCTGATGCTGGTGTACCATGGGCTGTAATGTAGGCGTTCACCCTCTGTTTGACATAGAAATATAAACAAGACAAGAAAAGACATAGCCTACTGTATTAACCTCAACATTTCTAGTTGAATTTCGTTTAATAAATGGTTCCTAAAGGTAACTGACAAAATAAAGGAAACGCCAACAAAGTGTCTTAATAGGGCGGTGGGCTGCTACGAGACACCAGAACAGCTTCAATGGTCCTTGGCATAGATTCTACCAGTGTCTGGAACTCTATTGGAGTGATGCGACACCATTCTTCTACGAGAAATTCTGTTGAAGGTGGTGGAAAATGCTGTCTCAGGAGCCGCTCCAGAATCTTCCATAAGTGTTCAATTGGGTTGAGATCTGGTGACTGAGACACACACACCCTTTAAACCCCCTATACTAATTTGAGACCCCCCCCCCCTCTTTCAAAGTCACTGAGATCTCTTCTAGCCATGGTAGCCAAAATAATGGGTAACTGGGCATTTTTATACATGACCCTAAGCACGATGGGATGTTAATTGCTTAAATCATTTAGGAACCACACCTGTGTGGAAGCTCCTTTGCATCCCTCATTTGCCCAAGTGTTTCCTTTATTTTGGCAGTTACCTGTATGTTCCAGTTCGGAGTTCAATAAAAATGTCAGAGCTAAAATTGAGACATTCTAAGTCGATGAATGAAAATGAAAAAAATGCTTAATTTGGATTACTGATCAAAAATCTATAGAAAGAAAATTAAGAGTTTGCTTGTCCGACCCATAGTTAATGCTATTGAACAGCTTATTAGGTGAAAAGTCAAAAGTTTATATCAATGGTCATAAAGCCACATTAGGCCTTTTCTTCATCAAGCGTTTTGGAATATCCCCTCCGGTTGTTGACTGAATATTGAGCAGCGATAACTGTGCAAACCAGATGCGAGCGAGAGAGACCTCTCCTTACCCTGTACTTCTTTAAAGGGGAGATTTGTGACAACATCCCGCCCTGTGGCACTTACATGATACCCGAGCCTTATACGCACATATCGAAAATCAATACTGTATATCTATATCTCATCAACTGAAAACAATCAACTCTCTTTATGTACACACAGAGATATGCATGTGGAAAGGAAATTAAAAACCAAAGCCGCCCAAAATGCACAAGTCATCTAACAACCGTAAACTCGCAACACACCATAACCTTCACCAAACTGACATGAACACGAGTGGTACTGAGTAAAAGGAATCATGTAGCCTATCATCACCTTAATAAAACACATCCCGAGAAAGAGGAACTTGTCAATCAACAGTATGAACTAAAATAATTCCACAAATCATCAGGTGCCTATGTAAGTGAATTCCTAACACTAGGTATTTAGTGTGTTTTGCAAAACAATATCACTTTATACGACTTATATAGCTTATCGATAAAAATCCATTAAAAAGTCACTTTTCTGCAGTCATTCAACGGAACATTTGCTATGGTGGCTGGGAGGGGACATAACAAAATAATGAATGACTGTCAATAAGGGGGAGAGTGATGGTATAGGCTGTGGTCCACTATCTGACGTCTAATGTTGATGTTGATGTTTTAAAGCAATGACGAGGTTTACTGTATGCTAAGAACACAATGTTCTGATTACGTTCCTTCAACAGTAGGAAGACAGTGTCCTTGTTCTCCCCCACGTCCTGCAAAAAGACCACAAAATAGCCCTCTCTGTAGCCTATAGTGATGATGTCATAACTAAGTGTCACAGTAGTTTCTGTTTGGCCAATCACGAGTCCAGTTGAAGCAGAAGTGGCACTCGCGTACAGGGACTGAAGGACAGGATGTACAATAGAGAGCCGTCTACCTCGACTCACGCAATCCATTTACCCTCTTTTTGACAATTTCCCCAGATGATGTCAGTGTCTTAGCTTCGAGGCCACAGCTATAGGCTGACATAATTGGAAGTCAATGTGTCATGCCCATTAAAACAGAAGGAGATACTATAGGCTCCGGGGACAAGTAACCCCTAGGTACAGATCTAGGCTCAGCTTCTTCCTTCCCCAATCCTAAACTTAACCATTAGTAAGGGAAATGACCCAAGGTCAGCGTCTAAGGGCAACTTCACCATACACCAAGATCTCGCTATAGCCTCTTCGGCCAGTTTCCGGCACACAGATTAGGCTAAGCCTAGTCCTGGACTAAACATGAATTTAATAAAATGTGTCCAGGGAAAGCGTTCCTCAGTGTCCATTCACTTGCTTTACAATATCATATACATGTAGGTCATTTTGAACACTGGAGCAGGTGATATGACATTAAATGTGGTCAACAGGTGCTCCCTAAAAACCTTTAAGGTCTCTGTAGGGTAGCCTTAATAGTTCATAATAAGGGATTGGAATGAAGTGCTTTACATTGTATGGGTGAACTCACCTAATCCACACAGCCAATGTGTTGCACACCCTTGGGTGACCTTACACACGGTTCGTGCATGGACAGGGGAATGAAGAGATCGAAAGCATATGAGTTGATTCTACTTTACACAAGTACAATAGCACATCTGAGACATAGAAATAAACATATTAGATATATCAATTGTGTATCTACAGCCCAATGAAATCAATAGCTACTAATGAATACGAGCCACATTTCTTTAAACTGGCTTTTTTTGTATTTCTCTCCCTCTATATGGCTTATATTAGAGAGCAGCACTGTATATTCAGCTTGTATAACATCCTTTTTCTCCCAAATGACTAACCAAAGTAAAGGCGCCAACCACCCATCGACGACACAACCTTAGCCAACGCGTCAATCAATCACTCACCCACACCCAAAAATATATAGATTAATCTATATAGATATATATATATATATATATAAGTAGAAAGGTTTGGACACAGACTCATTCCAGGTGTTTTCTTTATTATTTACTATTTTCTACATTGTAGAATAATAGTGAAGACATCAAAACTATGAAATAACACATATGGAATTATGTAGTAACCAAAAAAGTGTTAAACAAATCAAATATATTTTAGATGTTAGATTCTTCAAAGTAGCCAACCTTTGCCTTGATGACAGCCTTGCACACTCTTGGCATTCTCTCAACCAGCTTCATGAGGTATTAACCTAGAAAGGATTTCAATTAACAGGTGTGCTTTGTTAAAAGTTAATTTGTGGAATTTGTTTGTGAGCCAATCAGTTGTTTGTGATAAGGGAGGGGTGGAATACAGAGGATAGCCCTATTTGGTAAAAGACCAAGTCCATATTATGGCAAGAACAGCTCAAATAAGCAAAGAGAAATGACAGTCCATCATTACTTTAAGACAAGAACTTTGAAAGTTTCTTCAAGTGCAGTCGCAGAAACTGGCTCTCATGAGGACCACCACAGGAAAGGAAGACCTAGAGTTACCTCTGCTGCAGAAGATGCGCTCATTAGAGTTAACTGCACCTCAGATTGCAGTCCAAAATAATGCTTCAAGTAACAGACATCTCAACATCAACTGTTTAGAGGAGACTGCATGAAATCAGGCCTTTATGGTCAATTTGCTGCAAAGAAACCACTACCAAAGAACACCAATAAGAAGAGACTTGCTTGGGCCAAGAAACATGAGCAATGGACATTAGACCGGTGGAAATTTGTTCTTTGGTCTGATGTGGCGAAATTTGAGATTTTTGATTCCAATCGCCGTGTCTTTGTGAGACGTAGAGTAGATAAATGGATGATCTACGCATGTGTGGTTCCCACAGTGAAGCATGGAGGAGGAGGTGTGATGGTGTGGGAGTGCTTTGCTGGTGACATTGTCAGTGATTTATTTAGAATTCAGGGCACACTTAACCAGCATGGCTACCACAGAATTGTGCAGTGATACGTCATCCCATCTGGTTTGCGCTTAGGGGACTATCATTCGTTTTTCAACAAGACAATGACCCAAAACACACCCCCAGGCTGTGTAAGGGCAATTTGACCAAGGAGAGTGATGGAGTGTTGCATCAGATGACCCGGCCTCCAGAATCACCTGACCTCAACCTAATTGAGATTGGAATGAGTTGGACCACAGAGTGAAGGAAAAGCAGCCAACGAGTGCTCAGCATATATGGGAACTCCTTCAAGACTGTTGGAAAAGCATTCCTCATGAAGCTGGTTGAGAGAATGCCAAGAGTGTGCAAAGCTGTCATCAAGGCAAAGAGTGGCTACTTTGAAGAATCTAACATCTAAAATATATTTTCACTTTTTTGGTTACTACATGATTCTATATGTATGATTTCATAGATTTGATGTCTTAACTATTATTCTACGATGTAGAAAATAGTACAAATAAAGAAAAACCCTTGAATGTGTAGGTGTGTCCAAACTTTCACTGGTACTATATATATATATAAAAAAAGTTGAGAAAGCATAGTGTTTCAGAGAGAGAAAGTGAGAATAAGTCATAAAACACGGTCATCAATATCATGTTTGCATATATAATCCAAGAATATCTTACTAAGCGTTAGTAGTAGTAATATCTATGTAGCCCTATGTACAGCTGCGCGGTCATTGTATCGATACGTAGTATTTACAGGATGCAGCCACTGGAGGGCTGAGCAGCATACAACACCGGAGGACTCAGACGTGTCAAAAAACTAAACAGAAAACGGTCCATCCGAGTCCTCAAGACATTCTTTTCAACTAATTCCACTTCCGAGTTGGAAACGAAAGGGGTGATATCTGTGAAGAAGCAGCTTTGAAACACTCCACCTACTAAAAACTGTACATTTGAGGAAAAAAAATGAACAATTCATGGAATTGTTTTAAGATCCTGTCCAGATAACTTGCATGGTTTGTGGCTATAATACAAAAAGACGTGGACAGTAGAGTAACCGACCTAACTATGCATTTCCAGTCAGAGTTTGGCATTGTAGCCCTTTAAAAACGGTGGTATAACTTAAACATAGACATATATTAATAGATACGCATGAGTACAGGTAGCAGTGTTCGTGATACATAGAAGTTGTAGCTAAGTCCATTTAGAGCTATCATAACAACCCCCCCCCCCCCCCCCCCCCCCACCCCAAACAACCAGAGCTCTGGCTTGGTTTGATTGACAGCTTGTTTTAGTGACTAAACAGCCACAGCTCCCGCACACTATTCCGCAACCAAACTATTTCCAGGTTACAGATAATATTCCGTAGGCTGTATGAATCTATTCAGAGTATACACATTTCCTTCATCAATTCCTAGAGGCTAGTTAGCAAAAGCTAGCGCAAATGGTGAGTGTGCACATAAAAGGCATCATGTGGCTACACTAGAAGCCTGGAAGCTTAGAGAGCGTTGACAATACCTTTGGCAGAGGTGAAGAACGTGCGTTTTGCTGCGTATACGGTACACTCAAACACTTGCCCTTGAGGGAAGCGATTGAGCGGAATAACCGGAGAAAGGATGAGAGAAACATGTGGAAATACTTTGCAGGCACTGTTTTCGCTCCAGGGAGGACGTAGTATCTATTTGCTATCCATGATTGAAATGTTATCATGCATTTTGAAGGTTCGATGCTGTGTGTATTTCTGAATACAAAAACTGAGAGGAGAAAATCAGAGGTAGCTCCAACATATTGGCTAACTGTATAAGTGAGTGTCCTTACGTGTGTGTGTGTGTATGTGTGTAATCATATGTATGAGTGATCATACACCGCCATGCAGAAAAGCAGCACTTGCATGACACACACACAAAAAGCACACGGTGTACTGTATGTACCGGCACACAAGACGCAATACTGTTTGGCAATATACTGTCTCTTAAATACCAAGGTAAGCGTACATGTCAAATATAGGCAGAAGTTCCATGTAGGTATGGTTCTGAAGTAAATTCCCTTGTTTGTATCATTCGCTCCCCATCGCTTTGCATGTTCCAGTCAACAGCTCCTCAGGTACCCAGTCCCAGGCCTGACCTACCGAAGCTCCTCACGCACACACGGCAGGGAACTTTCTAACACACACACACACACACACACACACACACACACACACACACACACACACACACACACACACACACACACACACACACACCTATTACCCCCCCTCCCCCCTCCCTCACAAGACACACTTACATTCACACCATCCACAGTCCGTCTAACCACATTCCTCATAGCTCCCACCTCATACTCTCCTCCCACCTCTCCTATGACCCTTCGTCCACCTCATCCACCTCCATCAAAGGTCACCAAAAAGTGTTAATTTAGGAGACCTCGCTGCCGAACACCTCCAGCACCAGCGGGGTCAGCTGCATGCTGTGCTCGGGCTGGAAGGACAGCGAGCGGTACTGCTTGGAGTGCTCTTCGTTCAGGCTGCGCAGGTCCGCCAGCTTCTGGATCATTTTGGCATACACGAGGCGGCCGCCAGGGTGGTGCAGCTGGATGTAGGCCTGCAGCGTCTCCGACAAACGGTCCTGCAGGGTCTCGATGCGCCCGTGATCCTGCACGCCCGGACGGTCTGGAGGGGAGAGAAAGGAGGGAGAGGCGCAAGGAGACACGGACGGTAAGACTTTTAAAGGGCTTCTTCGTATTCAGCATCGTCCAGCGCCGTACTAGACAGTGTCTACACATGAAGGGAGTAGGGAGACATGCTGGTAAGACTTTAAAGAGGCTATATAGAACTTTTGCCTCAGAGAGGTGCTCTTGAGCCAAAATGAGTCCGCTAAATGTCCAGAAATGAAGTCCAGAAATTACCTTATTGTATGAAAAGTGGCACACCTCCTCACAGCCATGACCAAAAGCTTATGTTAGCCTAACATCAGCCTAAAACTAAGCATATGTGTGGTTTCATAGGAAAATAAATCAATTAGGCTAATATTATATAATGTACAAATATGCTTGCATGTATATTTTAGCCTACAGTAAACTGGGAAATCTACACTGAGTGTACAAAACATTAAGAACACCTGCTCTTTCCATGACATAGACTGACCAGGTGAATCCAGGTGAAAGCTATGATCCCTTATTGATGTCACTTGTTAAATCCACTTCAAACAGTGTAGATGAAGGGGAGGAGACCAGTTAAAGAAGGATTTTTAAGCCTCAAGGCAATTGAGACATGGATTGTGTATGCGTGCCATTAGGAGGGTGAAAAGGCAAGACAAAATATTAATGTAGCTTTGAACGGCGTATGGTCGTAGGTGCCAAGGCACCTGTTTGAGTGTGTCAAGAACTGCAACACTACTGGGTTTTTCACGCTCAACAGTTTCCTGTGTGTATCAAGAATGGTCCACCACCCAAAGGACATCCAGCAAACTTGACCCATATTGACACAAATTGATGCTGTTCTGAGGGCAAAAAGGGGTGCAACTCAATATTAGTAAGGTGTTCCTAATGTTTTTGTATACTCAGTGTATATACACACACATTATCAGACACTAAGGAATTCATGAGACAAGAAATTGATTAATATTAATGTACAAACACAGGCACGCAGTGCATGCATGTACAGTGCATTCAGAAAGTATTCACACCGCTTGACTTTCTCCATATTTTGATTCGTTACAGCCTTATTCTAAAATGGAATAAAAATAATAATAATCACACATAATACCCCATAATTACAAAGCAAAAACAGGTTTTTACACATTTTTGCAAATGTAAAACGGAAATATCAAATTTACATAAGTATTCAGACCCTTTACTCAGTACTTGAAGCACCTTTGGCAGCGATTACAGCCAGATTACAGTGTCTTCTTGGGTATGACGCTACAAGCTTGGCACACCTGTATTTGGGGAGTTTCTCCCATTCTTCTCTGCAGATCTTCTCAAGCTCTGTCAGGTTGGATGGGAGTGTCATTACACAGCTTTTTTCAGGTCTCTCCAGAGATGTTTGATTGGGTTCAAGTCCGGGTTCTGGCTGGGCCACTCAAGGTCATTCAGAGACTTGTCCCAAAGCCACTCCTACGTTGTCTTGGCTGTGTGCTTATTGTCATTGTCCTGTTGGAAGGTGAACCTTCGTCCCAGTCTGAGCGCTCTGGGGCAGGTTTTCATCAAAGATCTCTCTGTACTTTGCCTCCGTTCATCTTTCCTGAGATCCTGATTTGTCTCCCAGTACCTGCCGCTGAAAAACATCCCCAAAACTGCCACCACTATGCTTCACTGTAGGGATGGTGCCAGATTTACTCCTGACGTGACGCTTGGCATTCAGGCCAGAGTGTTCAATCTTGGTTTCATCAGACCAGAGAATCTTGTTTCTCATGGTCTGAGAGTACTTTAGCTGCCTTTTGGCAAACTCCAAGCGGGCTGTCATGTGCCTTTTACTGAGGAGTGGCTTCCGTCTGGCCACTTTAATATAAAGGCCTGATTGGTGGAGTGCTACAGAGATGGTTGTCCTTCTGGAAGGTTCTCCCATCTCCCCAGAGGAACTCTAGAGCTCTGTCAGTTATCATCGGGTTCTTGGTCACTTCACTGACCAAGGCCCTTCTTCCCCGATTGCTCAGTTTGGCTGGGCTTGGTGGTTCTAAACTTCTTTCATTTAAGAATGATGGAGGCCACTGTGCTCTCAGGGACCTTCAATTCCTTTGACCTCATGACTTGGTTTTTGCTCTGACATGCACTGTCAACTGTGGGACCTTATATAGACAAGTGTGTGCCTTTCCAAATCATGTCCAATCAATTGAATTTAGCAAAGATGGACACCCATCAAGTTGTGGAAACATCTCAACAATGATCAATGGAAATAGGATGCACCTGAGCTCAATTTTGAGTCTTCTAGGAAAGGTTCTGAATACTTATGTAAATAAGGTATTTCTGTTTTTATTTGTAAGAAATGTACAAACATTCCTAACCACCTGTTATCACTTTGTCATTATGGCATATTGTGTGTAGATTGATGAGGGAAACAATTGATTTAATCCATTTCAGAATAAGGCTGTAACGTAACAAAATGTGGAAAAAGTCAAGGGGTCTGAATACTTTCCGAATGCACTGTATATGCACATGTTATCGTCAACCTCGCTGACGAAAATGTACAAAATATACACACACGCACAGGTGTGTGAACTTCAGCACAAAGACACACCCCCCCCCCACACACACACACACACACAAGCTAACTGATCCTCACAAAAACAAGCAGACTCACATAAACAATTCATGACAGACACACACACTACCCGAACCACCCCCCCCCCCACACACACACACACACACACACACACCCAGTGTCAGCGTGTACCTGGGGAGAGTAGGCAGATGGCCATGAGCAGCACGTGTTCCTCCTCGTGGAGGTTGAGTTTTTTCAGGCCCACCTGGAATTTGACCAGAGGCTCCAGCAGCTCCAGAGTGTGGCCCGCTGCAGGACACAACACACACACACACACACACACACACACACACACACACACACACACACACACACCGTCAATCAGATCAGATAACAATCACAATATACAGTACCAGTCAAACGTTTGGACACACCTACTCATTCAAGGGTTTTTATTTTTATTAAGAGAGTGCAAAGTTGTCATCAAGGCAAAAGGGTAGCTACTTTGAAGAACCTCAAATATAAAATATATTTGGGATTTGTTTAACACTTTTTTGGTTCCGTATGTGTTATTTCATAGTTTTGATGTCTTCACTATTATTATACTATTATTCTGCAGTGTATAAAATAGTAAAAATAGAGAAACACCCTTGAATGAGCAGGTTTGTCCAAACTTTTGACTGGTACTGTATCTGTCATTATATTGTTTGAGTAACACTAAGGATTGGTGTGGTTTTGTGAGATAAGAAATTGATTTATATTATATAATGTATGTGATATATTATACAGTATATCTACACTGAACAAAAAATATAAACACAACATGTAAAGTGTTGGTCCCATGTTTCATGAGCTGAAATGAAATGTCTCTAAAATGTTGTGCACAGATTTGTTTACATCCCTGCTAGTGAGCATTTCTCATTTGCCAAGATAATCCATCCACCTGACAGGTGTAGCATATCAAGAAGCTGATTAAACAGCATGATCATTACACAGGTGCACCTTGTGCTGTGGACAATAAAAGGCCACTCTAAAATGTGCAGTTTTCTCACACAGCACAATGCCACAGATGTCTCAAGTATTGAGGGAGCATGCAATTGGCATGCTGACTGCAGGAATGTCTACTAGAGCTGCTGCCAGAATGTTCATTTCTCTACCATAAGCCAAGCCCAATGTCGTTTTAGAGAATTTGGCAGTACGTCCAACCGGCCCCTCAACTGCAGACCACATGTAACCACGCCCAGGACCTCCACATCCAGCCTCTTAACCTGCGGGATCGTATGAGACCAGCCACATGGACAGCTGATGAAACCATGGGCTTTGCATAAGCGAAGAATCTCTGCACAAACTGTCAGAAACTCATCTGCATGCTCGTCATCCTCACCAGGGTCTTGAGCAGACTGCAGTTCGGCGTCGTAACCGACTTTAATAGGCAAATGCTCATCTTCGATGGCCACTGGCACACTAGAGAAGTGTGCTCTTCACAGATTTATTCCTGTTTCAATTATACTGGGCAGATGGCAGACAGAGTGTATGGTGTCGTGTGGGCGACCGGTTTGCTGATGTCAACGTTGTGAATAGAGTGCGGTAGGGTTATGGTATGAGCGTGAATAAGCTACTGACAACAAACACAATTGTATTTTATTGATGGCAATTTGAATGCACAGAGGTACCGTGACGAGATCCGGAAGCACATTGTTGTGCCATTAATCCGCTGCCATCACCTCATGTTTCAGCATGATATTGCACAGACCCATGACGCAAGGGTCTTTACACAATTTCTTGGAGCTGAAAATGTCCCAGTTCTTCCATGGCCTGCACCAGACATGTCACCCATTGAGCATGTTTGGGACGCTCTTGATCGACAACGCGTTACAGTTCTCATCAATATGCAGCAACTTCGCACATCCATTGGAGAGAAGTGGGACAACAATTCCACAGGCCACACTCAACAGCCTGTTCAACTCTAAACGAAGGAGGCAAACGGTGGTCACACAAGATACTGACTGGTTTTCTGATCCACACCCCTACCTTTTATTTAAGGTATCTGTGACCAACAGATGCATATCTGTATTCCCAGTCATGTGGAATACATAGACTAGGGCCTAATGAATTTATTCCAATTGACTGATTTCCTTATATGAACTGTAACTCAGTAAAATCTTTGAAATTGTTGCATGTTGCGTTTATATTTTTGTTCATTGTATGTCTCTTATTCATTATAATTTCAAAGGCCAAACTGATCCTAGTTTAGCACTCCTAGATTACAAGGGCCCAGATAACAAATAACTGTTGATTATGGTTTCCCAAACACTCCTCTCAATGCCATTTTCAAAGATGTATGGGTTTATTTCCAATTATTGATCTTACGGTTTTCACATGGTTTCCCTAGCACTGAGGATTTGTGTGGTTTCATGAGATAAGAAGTGGATTAACTGAATAGCATACAAGTCGTAGCGTTGTCGACGGAAACATGTAGTTCACCTCAGTTCACTTTGGTTAGGTGGTAAACGCGACTACATGTCTCCTGGTTGTCTACTTTGGAACATAACAAAAGGAAAATGAGAAAAAAGCAAGTTGCCAACTTAACAACCAAAAAAGTCTACTTGTGCGTTATCAATTGATTAATGAATTGTTAGTTATTAATTATCTATATTTACTTCTATTGAATAATACTACAGCTGGTTAACAATCATAGCCTGCTTATTCAAATCGCCTTGTAACAAAGGAGAATGGAGTGTCGCTAGACAAAAGCTGACAAAGTAACTAGCTACGGAAGACAACAACAACAGCATCATTTTGAGTGAAAATACAAAAATGGGTACAACGCTTGTTTTCCGGAAAAGTCTGGCTAATTTGCTGTTGAGCCCGACTAAAAGTCCAATTGACTGGTCGGCCACAGAGACGCCATGGCTAACTTAGGTTTGTCTTCTAGGACAACGCCAAATTCGTTCTGTGAGAGACCAGACGCTTTGTGAGAGAGTCTTGGTCTAGAGTGACATTCTTCGGTTGATCTGTAAAAAATACCCGAGGCTTCTTTGGAAGGCAAATGAATGCCGTGCCTTGAGGGTCTGCGGATGGGTGTATGGTGTGTGAGAGAGTACGTGTTTATAGGTGCACGTGCCAAAGTGTGTTTACACTCCATTTCAGCGTTCCTGGCGGAACTGACACACAGTCATGATAGGAAGGCCACGGGACATGTACTGGAGAGTGTATTGGAGAGTGTATTGCATTTTTGTTACCCTTTCTCGCTCACCTTTAGTGGCAGCAATGGTTGTCAAGTGAGTGTGTGTGGGATTGTCACATTGACTCGCCTTTTTGTAAAGTGGTGTCCCCCACAGTTTCAGAACACGTCCTCTAAACGAAACGACTGGTGTTTGTGTGTGTGTGCTAGTGCCATCGTTGACAGAGTACAATGGTTTATGACTGCCTATTTTGTGTGTGTCGATCTCAGGGTCTGTGTTCCATCCTCACGCATACATGTGTGTGCTAGCCTGCCTAAGTCTCGTACCTTTAGTGACGTCGTTGACGCAGTACTTGAAGTCGGGCCCTCCGCAGCTCCAGGACATGTCCTCCAGGTTGAAGGACTGGTTGGAGCGCAGCATTATCACCTCGATGGCACTCGACTTGAGCAGGGCAATCTGGTCCTCAGCCGTCAGCTCCCTGGAAGGATTACAACCAGGGGTGTATTCATTAGTGCACACCGCAGAAAAAAACGATTTTTGCAGCAGGAAACAGAAAGGAGCGTTTCTCATTGTTTAAGTCGTTTTTCTTCTGTTTGGTAGTTAATGAACGTGAATCAGGAAGATGGCATCTGTTAAAAGAAGAGGACATAATCAGTCGGCTTACGGTCTTCTTACGGTCAGAAAGGGGTTAAAAGGATTGGGTTGTTGATTGAGATTTAGGAGACGGTTGGTTCCAGCCCACGATATCTGATTGGTCAAAAAAATCAGTCGTTCCAGTCGCACAGTGGGCTAATGGTCAGACAGGGGTTAAGTTAAAAGGCTCGGGGATCTAGATCTAGCTATAGGGGGTAAATAGTGGAAGGATCTGGTAACACTTTAGATAAATGGGGCACAAGATAGCTATTGGCTATTCATAACACCTTTATAAACTCCACTCACAAGTGGTGATATAAGGAAGTTCATGTCATGTTCATGTAGGCGGTTTTCCTACCCTGTCATTGAGTTACCAAAGATGTATACCCATTAGTTTGAGCAGTTGTGTTGTGCAATCGAGATAAATAATTGTCTAGAGTTGTAAGGCGCTGTATCTCACACATGCATGCACGCGTCCACACACACACACACACACACACACACACACACACACACACACACACACACACACACACACACACACACACACACACACACACACACACACACACACACACACACAGAGAGAGAGAGAGAGGGAATAATGACGTCCAGGAAAGACAGGCCCCTTTCCATGACCTCCATGACACTGAACGATGGCCTCTGTTGGCAAACTTGACATGCACCAAAAGGAGCACACGCTGTACGACAACAGGCCTTGTGTTGTCGGGTGAAAAAACAACAACCCGTCATATCTGTCACGGCAGAAGTTAAGAGTTTCCGCAGGAACTTCTATGTCATATCCGTCACAAACTCTATCATATTCGTCACGGCAGGTGTTACGAGTTTCCCCAGAAACTTGTATATCCATCATGGCTAACGAGCTGCAATCAGTAGATATTATAGCCCCTGAGGGGATAAATGAAGTTGTACAGAATTGAATTGAAAATGTTATTTATTTTTGATGATTTGTTTTGTATTCTTTGTACTATTTCAGGGTAAACGTACTGAAGACCCCTAGTTCTTTACTGACGCAATATGACCTTCGACCTAATCAACCAATCACATCTTCAGTGTGATGTTAAAGATGCAAGCTGTAATTTTGACAGCCTGTTTCTGCCACTAGGCTTGCTTTAAGCTGAGGGATGGGGCTTGAGAAAGAACCACTCTCAAATACATAAACAGCGCTATGGATGCATGAACTAGTTTTCAACACATTGAAGCTATACTGTTTGTATAGCTTGTTAACAAAAGACTCAAAAGACAAAAAACATTTGAGTAATACAACCTTAGATTCAGCTGTAGTAAGACATTCATAATGTGTATTATAGTCTTCGAGAAGCAACGGCTTTCTAACATTAATTGTAGAGCACTGACAAGCCTTTAAGCTCAAAGCTCTTCTTGGGTCAGAAGACAGCTTACGTGATCATGACTAACAATGCCCATTACTGTGTCCTCGACCTCACTTTACTCTGCCACCCGGGGGGGATGAAGACAGAATGTACACATTGACGACCACACACACGCCTAAGGTTACTGTGACGACAGCCACTCGTGTCATGTGTAGGACAGATATCAGCTGCTGATAACAAAAGATAACAGAAATAATTGCATGTGTAGGCACATTTGTCCTTGTTTGTAGGAACACTCAGACCCTTAAACGAGTAAACACACAAATAAGGCTTCGTTCACAAGTGCTTTTACTCATATTGGAGTATCGCATATACACATTTTTTTGGGGCACATTGTAGGAACACACACAAACACATGAACGCACACAATCTCTCTCTCTCTCTCTCTCTCTCTCTCTCAAAAAAACAAGCACACAATGTAAAGTACAACCCCCCCACACACACACACACACACATTTACCCCCCTTGCTATCCCCTCATCCCCTACCTAATCCACCCACCCACCCCCCTTACCCCACTCAGCCCTCCACCCACCTGAAGCCAGGGATCATCTTGGCGAAGCCGATGACCTTTTGGATGCTGTAGCTGACCAGGTCGGCCAGGTGGGGCAGCATGGAGAGCTTGGAGCCGTCGTCGTCGGAGTCCGGGCTGCCCCCCTGCTCCTGGTACATCATCAGCAGGTTACTGAAGTTCATCAGCTTAGTGTCCACCGACTCTATATGGAGGGAGGGTGGAGGAGAGGGGGGGGGGGGGCGCGAGCGAGAGATTAGATGAGTTAAAAACTCTTCGGAGAAAAACAACATTCCCACCAGATCCTGCTGATAAAGGGAAAGGGGACACGGAGAGAGCGACAGAGAAAGAGTGAAAACATGAAAACACAAGAAAGAAACATAACATCTACGTCAGTCGGATAAAAAAAACCTGGATACTGTGGTAAACCACACACACACACACACACACACACACACACACACACACACACACACACACACACACACAAACACACATGCGCATACACACACACCCACCCACTCACATGTAAATCGAATGAATGACTCAACACAGAGCAAGGTTTGTTCCATTGAGGAATGGAACACAGTGACCATCAGAAAACAGCTTAGATAAGAGTAAGAGAGAAACAGAAGTAGAGTGATTGACAAAAAGAGATACGACAAAAGGATAATAGAGAGAGAGAGAGATAGAAAGAAACAGAGTAGAGATACAGTTGAAGTCGGAAGTTTACATAAACCTTAGCCAAATACATTTAAAGTAAGTTTTTCACAATTCCTGACATTTAATCCTAGTAAAAATGTCCTGTCTTAGGTCAGTTAGGATCACCACTTTATATTAAGAATGTGAAATGTCAGAATAATAGTAGAGAGAATGATTTATTTCAGCTTTTATTTCTTTCATCATATTCCCAGAGGGTCAGAAGTTTACATACACTCAATTAGTATTTGGTAGCATTGTCTTTAAATTGTTTAACTTGGGTCAAACGTTTTGGGTAGCGTTCCACAAGCTTCCACAATAAGTTGGGTGAATTTTGGCCCATTCCTCCTGCCAGAGCTGGTGTAACTGAGTCAGGTTTGTAGGCCTCCTTGTTCGTACACGCTTTTTCAGTTCTTCCCACAAATTTTCGATAGGATTGAGGTCAGCGCTTTGTGATGGCCACTCCAATACCTTGACTTTTTGTCCTTAAGCAATTTTGCCACAACTTTGGAAGTATGCTTGGGGTCATTGTCCATTTGGAAGACCCATTTGCGACCAAGCTTTAACTTCCTGACTGATGTCTTGAGATGTTGCTTCAATATATCCACATCATTTTCCTCCTCATGATGCCATCTATTTTGTGAAGTGCACCAGTCCCTCCTGCAGCAAAGCAGCCACACAACATGATGCTGCCACCCCCATGCGTCACGGGTTGGGATGGAGTTCTTCAGCTTGCAAGCCTCCCTCTTTTTCCTCCAAACATAACGATGGTCATTATGGCCAAACAGTTCTATTTTTGTTTAATCAGACCAGAGGACATTTCTCCAAAAAGTACGATATTTGTCCCCATGTGCAGTTGCAAACCGTAGTCTGGCTTTTTTATGGCGGTTTTGGAGCAGTGGCTTCTTCCTTGCTGAGCGGCCTTTCAGGTTATGTTAATATAGGACTCGTTTTACTGTGGATATAGATACCTTTGTACCTGTTTCCTCCAGCGTCTTCACAAGGTCCTTTACTGTTGTTCTGGGATTGATTTGCACTTTTTGCACCACAGTACGTTCATCTCCAGGAGACAGAACGCGTCTCCTTCCTGAGCGGTATGACAGCTGCGTGGTCTAATGGTGTTTATACTTCCGTAATATTGCTTGTACAGATGAACGTGGTACCTTCAGGCATTTGGAAATTGCTTCCAAGGATGAACCAGACTTGTGGAGGTCTACAACTGTTTTTCTGAGGTCTTGGCTGATTAAAAAAAAAAATGTCCCATGATGTCAAGCAAAGAGGCACTGAGTTTGAAGGTAGGTCTTGAAATGCATCCACAGGTACACCTCCAATTGACTAAAATTATGTCAATTAGCCTATCAGAAGCTTCTAAAGCCATTACATTATTTTCTGGAATTTTCCAAGGTGTTTAAAGGCACAGTCAACTTAGCGTATGTAAACGTCTGACCCACTGGAATTGTGATACAGTGAATGATAAGTGAAATAATCTGTCTGTAAACAATTGTTGGAAAAATTACTTGTGTCACACACAAAGTAGATGTCCTAACTGACAGGCCAAAACTATAGTTTGTTAACAAGAAATATGTGGAGTGGTTGAAAAACGAGTTTGAATGACTCCAACATAAGTGTATGTAAACATCTGACTTCAACTGTACATAGAGAGAACGAGAGAGAAAGTGACAGGAATAAAGAATGTGTCACGTCCTGACCAGTAAAGGGGTTATTTGTTATTGTAGTTTGGTCAGGACGTGGCAGGGGGTGTTTGTTTTATGTGGTTCGGGGTTTGTTGGGATATGTGTTTATATAGAGGGGTGTTTGTTTAGAGTGTTCCGGGGTTTTGGTTAATGTTCTGTTAGTATATTTCTATGTTCTAGTCTTTCTATGTTTAGTTGATGGGGTTGACCTTCAATTGGAAGCAGCTGCTCTTCATTGCTTCTAATTGAAGGTCTTATTTAAGAGGGGTGTTTTTGTCATGGGATTTGTGGGAAGTTGTTTTTGCACTGCTGTGTTTAGCCTGTAATACTGTGCGTTTGTTCATTTTCTTGTTTTGTCATTTAAGTGTTCTAATAAACGTTAAAATGAGCACTCAACCCGCTGCGCCTTGGTCCACTATATACGACGACCGTTACAGAATGATAGAGATTTAGAAAGAAAAGGAGAGAGAAAGAAAAATAACGAGCAAGTGAGAAAGAAACAAAGAAATAAGGGGAAATAAAAAAGGTTGAAAAATACATGTATCATACAATATCCCTGTAACAAGGTAACAACACATCCACCACGCTGATCCTCAACACAGGGGACCCTCAGGGGTGCGTGCTCAGTCCCGTCCTGTAATCCCTGTTCACTCATGACTGCACGGCCAGGCATGACTCCAAAACCATCATTAAGTTTGCCGATGACACAACAGTGGTAGGCCTGATCACCGACAACGACGAGACAGCCTATAGGGAGGAGGTCAGAGACCTGGCCGTGTGGTGCCAGGACAACAACCTCTCCCTCAACGTGATCAAGACAAAGGAGATGATTGTGGACTACAGGAAAAAGAGGACTGAGCACGACCCTATTCTTATCGACGGGGCGGTATAGGAGCAGGTTGAGAGCTTCAAGTTCCTTGGTGTCCACATCACCACCAACTCTCTCTCCCTCCCTCTCTACGACACCTGCTGTCTCGACGTCTGAATGATCGGCTATGAAAAGCCAACTGACATTTACTCCTGAGGTGCTGACCTGTTGCACCCTCTACAACCACTGTGATTATTATTTGACCCTGCTGTTTATCAGTGAACGTTTTAACATCTTGAAGAACGATCTGGCCTTAATGACCACGTACTCTTATAATCTCCACCCGGCACAGCCAGAAGAGGACTGGCCACCCCTCAGAGCCTGGTTCCTCTCTAGGTTTCTTCCTAGGTTCCTTCCTTTCTAGGGAGTTTTTTCTAGCCACCGTGCTTCTACATCTGCATTGCTTGCTATTTGGGGTTTTAGGCTGGGTTTCTGTATAGCACTTTGTGACATCTGCTGATGTAAAAAGGGCTTTATAAATACATTTTATTATTATTATATATAACAAACTAACATGGTCCAAGCACACCAAGACAGTCGTGAATAGGGCACAACAAAACCTATTCTCCCTCAGGAGACTGAAAAGATTTGGCATGGGTCCTCAGATCCTCAAAAGGTTCTACAGCTTCACCATCGAGAGAATCCTGACTAGTTGCATCACCGCCTGGTATGGCAACTGTTCGGCCTCCAACCACAAGGCACTACAGCCACCCTAGTCATAGACTGTTCTCTCTGGTACCGCACGGCAAGCGGTACCGGAGCGCCAAGTCTAGGTCCAAGAGGCTTCTAAACAGCTTCTACCCCCAAGCCATAAGACTCCTGAACATCTACTCAAATGGCTACCAAGACTATTTGCATTGACCCCCCCCCCCCCTCTTTTACACCGCTGCTACTCTCTGTTGTTACCATCTATGCATAGTCACTTTAATAACTCTACCTACATGTACATATTACCTCAATTACCTAGACTAACCGGTGTCCCAGCACATTGACTCTATTTTACTGCTGCTCTTTAATTACTTGTTACTTTTATTTATTTTTCTTATTTGTACTGCATCGTTGGTTAGGGGCTCGTAAGTAAGCATTTCACTGTATTCGGTGCATATGACAAAGGAAATTTGATTTGATTTGCTGTTTTTGAAGCCAGGGAACGCAGGCTGTGAGGGTCATGTCCCTCTGTGAGTTCACTTCATTATGAGCGGATGTGTTAATGGGAGACTGTGGTCTGAAGGTCTACAGGGTGTCCAGAGAAACCCCTGAAGATTCTGAGTAAAACCGCATGAGGGATTGACACACGCACACGCACACACACACGCACACGCACACGCACACACACACACACACACACACACACACACACACACACACACACACACGGGAATCAATCACTGATGACAACTAACACCAATTGTGTGATCTGCACCATCTCCCTCTCTATGTGTCCGCTTCACCATCTGATTCTGAATTGCTCACCTTTTCCCATTTTTTTGTGTATGTGTGTGCGTGCATGCATGTCTAACGGAGGTAAGAATGTGCCGTAAGCTCACTCCACAGCTAGCTTGAAATGTTGCCAATGGTGTTATCGAAAATAATATTTTTCTATAGCACAACAGGACGGTACGTTGTCAAAAAGGGCGGTCACGTGTTTGCCATCAGAGGACCACCGGTTCAAGCCCAGTAAGGGGACAGGGACAGTGGAGGAAGCGACGCTGTTAGAAGCACACTGATGTTTGTTTACCTGGAGAGTGACTGAAGGAGTCAGATGAGGCATCAGATAGAGAGTGGAGAGAGGCAGCTCTGCTGGCACTGCGTGTCACTGGGCCTTCTCGAACCGGAGGCTAAAGGAAAACACACAAACCATTTAGTATACATTTTTACATGAATATAAAATCAAACCCACAATCCTGGCATTGCAAGCGCCATGCTCTACCAACTAATGCTGACCGTAATTAGTCGACTGGTCGATTGTTTGGTGGATAAGCTGTTGGTCAACCAAGATTTTTAGTCGAGTAGTAGCATATATATACAGTGCATTCGGAAAGTAATCAGACCCCTTCCCTAAAATGGATTAAATAAAAAAAAATGTAATTGATTAAATTGTTTTTTTTCCCCCCCTCATCAGTCTACAAACAATAGCCCATAATGACAAAGCAAAAACAGGTTTTTACACATTTTTGCTAATTTATTTAAAATAATTAAACGGAAATATCACATTTACATAAGTATTCAGACCCTTTTACTCAGTACTTTGTTGAAGCACCTTTGGCAGCGAGTACAGCCTCAAGTCTTCTTGGGTATGACACTACAAGCTTGACACACCTGTATTTGTGGAGTTTCTCCCATTCTTCTCTGCAGATCCTCTTGTCATGACTGTCCTGATCAGGTCAGGGTACAGGAGACCACCACCCTACAGATTATCTCCCAAACCCCCAACAGAGGAGGAGAGATCTAGGGGTCTGAAGATGTGGGGGTTTTATGACCCCTCACGCCCATGATAAACCTTAGGCCACAGAGAAATTCCTTTGTCCTCACAATGGAGAACTGGCCTCAGAACATTAAACATGCAATAAAGGGACTTTGGAACAATGGTTTCCGTCAGCCACAATGGTGGTCATGACGAGAGGTGGAATATGAAAATGTATGTAACTTTTGTGTTGTTATTAAAGGTTAAGAGATGACGTTATTATGAAAACATTGTACCTTTAAGAGTTTTCCCAGTATATGCCTGATGTTTATACATTGTACGTTGTGTGGAAAATATCCAAATCAAAGAGAATGTTTTGGTAAAGATGAGATGTGAAGTTAGTGTCTAAAATAGGATTTTAGTCAAATCTAGGCCTTGTCCCTTAACTTGGTCCGCCCAGAGAATTGCCCTAAAGGCGGTTACGCCCACTTCTGACCCGAGGGTATAAGACAGAAGAGTGAAGAATTAACATATCAGACTAAGTGACCCCAAGCTGCAGCTAAGGTCCAACAAAGTCAACGAACCCAAAACGAAACACAAGGTTGAAAACAAAGAAATCTTTTTCTACACGAGCTACGGACGAGTAGCTGTGTCTAAGCGGGTGAATTCAAGCCGAACCACCCAGCCTCCACTCTCCATTGAATCGTGGTATCTACACTGTTCGAGTCCTAAGCTGTGAGCTCTGAGCTACAGAGCTGTCTGTCCTCAGAAGACCCCTTTCAGATCAAGGGCGAGGGATCAGACCACTAAGCCAAGAAGGACACTGACATCGTGAGTACAACCAGAGAGTTGCGCCGGAGAAGTGCGTCATTGAGAAGCCGACACGACCCACGCGGAGCTTCCCACCTGAGACCTCCAACACGTAATTACATCATTATATTCTGACCCATAAGAGCGGCAGTTCGGGGCAAGGCTAGGTTTAAATAAGCATAGCTGACAGATGAACCCAAATGTATATTTCTCTCGTGTACTTTCTTTGTTTCTCTCTCTTTTAAATCCCCATTTTGGGTAACACGTGCCATAGTGTGTTGGCCCGTTATACTAAGTCCTAATCAATAGCCTAGACTGTGTTTTGTGTATGTGTATTTTTATCATCATTTTAGCTTGCTAGTAAATAAATAATCAACTAAGATTGGTGTGGTAAACTCATTGGTGTAGCCCGGGTTCGTGCAGATTCCCGGATTATGCGACGTTCAGACATGAGACTAGAGGTTGATTAATTTAGCGACTGTTGTAAAATCGATATTCTGATATTCTTTGAGTTAATTTGGGAAATAGAAACTCAATCAAACTAATTTTCCCATGGTGCCCCAGGTTAATGAGTTAATAATTGCTTGATTCATTGCTTAATTCATTTAATCACGCAATTATAAACCGTTAATCATTCGATGAGCAACAGTCGTCACATTAACTAATACAACGTCACGACACTCTCAAGCGCTGTCAGGTTGGATGGGGAGCGTCGCTGCACAGCTATTTTCATGTCTCTTCAAAGATGTTTGATCAGGTTCATGTATGGGCTCTGGCTGGGCCACTCAAGGACATTCAAAGACTTGTCCCGAAGCCACTCCTGTGTTGTCTTGGATGTGTGCTTAGGGTCGCTGTCCTGTTGGAAGGTGAACCTTCACCCCAGTCTGAGGTCCTGAGCGCTCCTGAGCAGGTTTTCATTAAGGATCTCTCTGTACTTTGCTCCGTTCATATTTGCCTCGATCCTGACTAGTCTCCCAGTCCCTGAAACTAAAAAACATCCCCACAGCATGATGCTGCCACCAGCATGCTTCCCTGTAGGGATGGTGCCAGGTTTCCTCCAGACGTGACGCTTGGCATTCAGGCCAAAGAGTTCCATCTTGGTTAAATCAGATCAGTAAAAGGTTGTCATGTGCCTTTTACTGAGGAGTGGCTTCCATCTGGCCACTCTACCATAAAGGCCTGATTGGTGGAGGGCTGCAGAGATGGTTGTCCTTCTGGAAGGTTCTCCCATCTCCACAGAGGAACCCTAGAGCTCTGTCAGAGTGACCATCGTGTTCTTGGTCACCTCCCTGACCAAGGCAATTCTCCCCCAATTGCTCAGTTTGGCCAGACACCCAGCTCTAGGAAGAGTCTTGGTGGTTCCAAACTTCTTCCATTTAAGAATGATGGAGGCCATTGTGTTCTTGGGGACCTTCAATGCTGCAGATAGGTTTTGCTACCCTTTCCCAGATCTGTGCCTCAACACAATCTGCGGCAATTCCTTCGACTTCATGGCTTGGTTTTTGCTCTGACATGCACTTTCAACTGTGGGACCTTATATAGACAGATGTGTGCCTTTCCAAATCATGTCCAATCAATTGAATTTACCATAGGTGGACTCCAAGTCTTAGAAACATCACAAGGATGATTAATGAAAACAGGATGCACGTGAGCTCAATTTTGAGTCTCATAGCAAAGGGTCTGAATACTTATGTGAATAAGGTATTTCTGTTGTTAATTTTTTGTCCATCTGCAAAAAATTCTAAAGAAATCTGTTTTCACTTTGTCTTTATGGGGTTTTGTGTGTAGAACGTAACAAATTGTGGAAAAGTGAAGGGGTCTGAATACTTTCCGAAGGCACCGTATGTAAAAATACACTTTTAAAAATGTTGACCAGTCGATTGGTCGAAAGAACAGACGACTTCCAGTCAATCAATACTTTTTTAGTCGGGGAAAGCCCTACTATCAACTGAGCCATACAAGGCCACGGGTACTCAGTATAGTGTGTATCACTGACCATCGGACAATTAAATGCCACACTGCACACTTCGGGAGTTTCAACCCTGGAGCTATAACCATGATGATCAATTCAATGTAGCTTCCTCCTATATAGGTGTAGGTGTGGGGCGGTGTAGGTGTCTGACTGTTACTGTTGTTTGATTCTTGATGTATTTACTATGTGATTTGGGTGTGTAATGTGTGAGGTGAGCTAAGACTCTTCTTGTAGGACAATAAACGGCAATCTAATCTGGCAATATTGTGCAGGCAAACAGTCAATTTGTATGACTGTATGCACAGTATACTTCAAGCCGTAAGTTCCTTGATAGGGAAATTGTCCTAAGGTAAATAAAAGGCAGAAATTGAGTTATGGAGTGGTCTGACTTCAACGCGAATGACTCTCACTGAGGTGACCGAGTGGGAGTTAAGTCTATGTTACGGGGCGCAGAAGTCCAGATACCAGAGAAGGAGTGGTATTTGCAGGTGGGGGGAGACTGGGAGTGAAGAAATGGAGTGGACACGGACTCTGACATACAGCGTATACATCATTGACACTGACCCTGGAGCAGGAAATGTCTGTTGTATAGAAAGAGATACTGCAGTGGGTGTTCTGTAACATGATGGATGCTGACAGAGTAGCAAATAGTATCAGGGTAGGGCTTATCTGTGGACAATTGAAATAAGAGTGGTGTTAGGAAGTGGAGTATGGTGTTATAGAGTTGACACTAGTGTAACAGAGTTGGCACTGGTGTAATGGAGTGGAGACTGGTGGTAGAGAGTGGAAACTGGTGCTTTAGAGTGAATACTGGTGTTACAGATCAGAGACTAGTGTTATTAAGTGAAGACAGGTATTAGAGAGTGAAAGCTGGTATTATAGAATTGAGTCTGGTGTTACGGAAGGGAGGCTGGTGTTACGGAGGGGAGGCTGGTGTTATGGAGGGGAGGCTGGTGTTACGGAGGGGAGGCTGGTGTTACGGAGGGGAGGCTGGTGTTACGGAGGGAAGGCTGGTGTTACGGAGGGGAGGCTGGTGTTACGGAGGGGAGGCTGGTGTTACGGAGGGGAGGCTGGTGTTACGGAGTGGAGGCTGGTGTTACGGAGTGGACACGGACCCTGAAGCGGTTGAAGTCGGAGTAGGAGTCGTCGTAGGTCTTGTGGTGAGCCTCCACCAGCGTGGCGATGACCTGGCTCTGCTCCTCGCTCAGCCGGGGTCGCTGCGCCTCCCTCTGCGCCTCCTCATCCTTCCTCCGTTGGATCATATCCTTCTTCCTCTGCACCTCCTCGTCTGTCAGAATAACTGGGAGAAAGAGGTTCAGAAGGAGAGAGATCAGGGTTATAAAAAAGGATTAGAGAGAGAGAGAGAGAGAGAGAAAGGGTTAAAGAAAAAGAGAATGTGTCCAATGCCGTAGTTTTTATATCAATATAAATAATTTCTGGGTAACAATTAAGTACCTTACTGTAGATTTCCATTAAAATGGCAAAAAAACGATTTCTCAAGCAATAATTTTGCTAGGACTGTCTAGGAGTGGAAAGGAGAAAACTGAAAAGTAGCTGTAATTGGCAGAACTCTCTTTATTGGTCTATTTACCAATTTAACGCATGGTGACGTCATGCTGATAAGACAGTCCAATGTAGATTGTATTTTCACCCAGCAACTATCAGAAAATTACACATACTTTTTTTTCTCACACTTTTATAGTGTTAGTTTCATCAGATGATGCACTGTACAACATAAAACACAGGAAAAGCTGACTTTTGACTGGGCCTTTAAGGAGTTTAAAAGAGAGGGAGGAGCTCCATAGAAAAAAGTGGTGCGACAGAAAGTGAGAAATGGAGATATCCCCATGAGTATATCAGACTGAAATGATTGGGACAAGGGCGATATGGCCAAAATATCACATCGCAAAAGTATTCTCATTTTTGATGGTATGCTGGTATTTGACTGTATTCAATGTTTCTGAAAAATACAAGTTTTAAATGTATTTTTATGATTCGTGCATAATCCAAGAATGGCAACAAACTAATTCGAAGTGATTTAAATTATCTTTCTCCATTAAGATGGTTTTACACTGAAACAAACTAGGACAAAACTGACAGTGAAATATCCCAATTTGTAGAACTTTTCATTTCATTTAGCATTGTATCAAACTATCATTATAAACTCAGCAAAAAAAGAAGCGTCCCTTTTTCAGGACTCTGTCTTTCAAAAATCCAAATAACTTCACAAATCTTCATTGTAAAGGGTTTAAACACTGTTTCCCATGCTTGTTCAATGAACCATAAACAATTAATGAACATGCACCTGTGGAGCGGTCGTTAAGACACTAACAGCTTACAGATAAAGATGCCCAGGGTCCCTGCTCATCTGCGTGAAAGTGACTTAGGCATGCTGCAAGGAGGCATGAGGACTGCAGATGTGGCCAGGGCAATAAATTGCAATGTCCGTACTGTGAGACGCCAAAGACAGCGCTACAGGGAGACAGGACGGACAGCTGATCGTCCTTGCAGTGGCAGACCATGTGTAACAACACCTGCACAGGATCGGTACATCCGAACATCACACCTGCGGGACAGGTACAGGATGGCAACAACTGCCTGAGTTACACCAGGAACGCACAATCCCTCCATCAGTGCTCAGACTGTCCGCAATAGGCTGAGAGAGGCTGGACTGAGGGCTTGTAGGCCTGTTGTATGGCAGGTCCTCACCAGACATCACCGGCAACAATGTCGCCTATGGGCACAAACCCACCGTCGCTGGACCAGACAGGACTGGCAAAAAGTGCTCTTCTCTGACGAGTCACAGTTTTGTCTCATCAGGGGTGATGGTCGGATTCGCGTTTATCGTCAAAAGAATCAGCGTTACACTGAGGCCTGTACTCTGGAGCGGGATCAATTTGGAGGTGGAGGGTCCGTCATGGTCTGGGGCGGTGTGTCACAGCATCATCGGACTGAGTTTGTCGTCATTGCAGGCAATCTCAACACTGTGCGTTACAGTGAAGACATCCTCCTCCCTCATGTGGTACCCTTCCTGCAGGCTCATCCTGACGTGACCCTCCAGCATGACAATGCCATCAGCCATACTGCTCGCTCTGTGCATGATTTCCTGCAAGACAGAAATATCAGTGTTCTGCCATGGCCAGCAAAGAGCCTGGATCTCAATGCCATTGAGCACGTCTGGGACCTGTTGGATCGGAAAGGTGAGGGCTAGGGCAATTCCCCCCAGAAATGTCTGGGAACTTGCAGGTGTCTTGGTGGAAGACTGGGGTAACATCTCACAGCAAGAACTGGCAAATCTGGTGCAGTCCATGAGGAGGAGATGCACTGCAGTACTTAATGCAGCTGGTGGCCACACCAGACACTGACTATTACTTTAGATTTTGACCCCCCCTTTGTTCAGGGACACATTATTCCATTTCTGTTAGTCATATGTCTGTGGAACTTGTTCAGTTTATGTCTCAGTTGTTGAATCTTGTTATGTTCATACAAATATTTACACATGTTAAGTTTTCTGAAAATAAATGCAGTTGACAGTGAGAGGACATTTCTTTTTTTGCCGAGTTTAGATGGTTTTGTAAAAATTTCATATAGGTATGTGGATTCATACTGGTAAACCGGTATTCACGATATATCGTCCAGCTCTAATTGGGACATTGGCAAAATAGAGATGTTAACACTGTTGCTGTGTGTGTGTCAGAACTAGCGTATGTAAGTGTGTGTGTGTGTGTGTATACACAAGAACAAGCCAGCGTGTGCTCTACGACGTGATGAGGCTGCCGCGGCGCCCGCATCGGAAGGGCTTGTTGTTGTCAGGGGGGTGTCCGTGAAAAAGACTCCCTAGTGCTGTCGTCAACACAGCACGCATTGTCTCCGTTCCGTTCCGCCTGTTGTTGCCCCAGCCACTGAATTAGCTCACACTCCGCTCTGCACTACAACATGTTGTTGTCCATGCAGCAGCAGCAGCTCCAAAGAGCAACAGCAGCAGCAGTAGCAGCAGCATAAGTGCATTCCAATGGCTCCCATTCATGTACAGTGTTCGGAGCAGTGGCGTCACTCTCCGGGAATTCACTGTTCAATCTCAGGGGGAGAACAACATCCGGAACCAGCCCCTGCTTCAAATACAAATTCTAAACACCCGCCTGGACAATATCCAGATTTCACGGGAAAACAACAGAACGACCAAACCTTCCATTTACGGACTCTGAAATCAAACAGTCCATTGGATTGAAGCGTGGCCAAAACATCAGCAGGTGTCTAAAGTTCAGATGGGAGCATAATGTACAGGCTCTCCCAGAACGATCTAGTACTTCTAGTGGACATTATAAAACAATCTCATGAGGGCAATGGCCTAGATGGACTTGACCAAGGAGTCCCAACGTTGTGTAACACTATCGGTATATAACAAACACTATACGGTGCGTGCCTGCCTTGCGCTCTAAAGGCATGATGGCACTGTGGCACTGTAGATGTGTCCAGTGTGTGCGTGTGTTTGTTATTGCTATTGGCACGCTAATACATGTTTTAAAGCTGACACGTATTTGCTTCTAAGAGGAAAGGATCTTTATTTCGTTTGAGTTCCCATTTTCCTCCAAGAGTGGCTGAATTATTTCCTGTTATCAGCGTGTCATTACACACTATCAACAGTTGCCGAACAACAGACTGATAGAAGCACATCTCTCTCTTTAGTGCACTTTCTACTCTTTTCAACACACACATCGTCATGGTTCAAGAGATTGTTCATAATTCAAGAGATCATTCAGCCACTCATGGAGGAAAATTAGTGTATTTGCCTTAGAACCGGCTGAAAAAACATGCTCTTCAGAGTAAAATGCAATTTTTCTTTGTGTGATCATGTGTATGTCTGATCTTATACCTCAGTAGGACAACACCACATGATTCAGTGGCTCAAACCTAGTGTTTCTCAGTCCTGGTCCTGGACCCAAATGGGTGCACATTCTTGTTTTTGCCCTAGCACGACACACCTGATTCCACTAATCAAAGGTTTGATGATGAGTTGATTATTTGCATTAGGTGTGTAGTGCTAGGGCAAAAACAAGAATGTGCACCCTTTTGGGTCTCCAGGACCTGGATTAAGAAACACTACTTTAATCTGCAAGGCTATCCTCTATCAGTCAAAAAGAAACCAAGCAATTCTGATGGAAGAGATTAGGAAGGAGGAGTGGGATAAGGTCGCCCCTAGGCAGTGCTCTACGGTCAGTTTTGCATTATACTCCCTAAAAGCTGATGGTAAGATTTGGGAAAAGGGAAGCTGATCTCATACACTCACATTCCTTAAACATGCTGGTCTTAGGTCAGTTTTGCATTATTCCCCCGAATGGCTGACATTAGGATTTACTGAAGCGGAAACTGATCCTGGATCTGTGTACAAGACACTCACACTCTTTCATCATGCCGATGTCCACGCAGCGCTTGAGCCGGCAGGCCTGGCAGTGGCGGCGGTTGTCCTTGGTTATGGTGCAACTGCCGTTGAAGGGACAGGTGAAGCTGGCCTTACGCTTCATACTGCGTCTGTAGAGGGAGAGGGGGAAGAGGGAGAGAGCGGGATAGAGGGAGGGAGAGGGAGGAAGAGCGAGAGAGAGGGAATGTGATGAGAAATAAGGTCCGTATATCTGGTGCTGAATGTGGCGTGACCCTTTCGCCACACTTCACATAGCACGATACTACTTCTGAATGATTTCTTTAAAATCTATATTACAATAACCTGACTAAATTAACATAAAAATAAATAGAAAGATACATTTAGAACATTAATGTGCATCACAGCTTTTTATATTACCCTTAAAACTACTACTACTACTTTGAATGTTCTAATTATCAATTGATAACATGCCCATATTAGCAGAGTTGTTTCATTTCAAACTTCACATTTCTCTAGTATTGGCTACTTGTTATTAACAATATCATCATAATGTCCTCGATGAGTGGTCTGTTTGGTTGATGCCGGTAATTTCCGGTTTATCTTCCCGGTTCTACTAACCATCAGTTCGAAGTGGGACCCAAATGTGTAATCATAGTGTAATAGTTACATAAATATTTATGTCCTTCAGCTTTTCGCTCTGGATCCTACTCAAAGAAGCACAACCATGAACACATTCCAGTTGAGGCAAAAAGAGAGAGGGGGATGCTTAAAAGCCATGCATAATAACTAACAGAAACGCACATGTAAACATTCGTGACACACACGCGCGCCCACGCACGCACACGCACACACACGCACACACGCACACACACAATCATCATCATGTCTCTATTTTACCCAATCATTTCAGTCTGACATACAGTACCAGTCAAAAGTTTGGACACACCTACTCAAGACATCAAAACTATGAAATAACACATATGGAATCATGTAGTAACCAACAAAGTGTTAAACAAATTAAAATATATTTTATATTTGAGATTCTTCAAAGTAGACACTCTTTGCCTTGATGACAGCTTTGCACACACTTGTTAAACACTTTTTTGGTTACTACATGATTCCATATGTGTTATTTCATCGTTTTGATGTCGTTCTACAATGTAGAAAATAGTAAAAATAAACAAAAACCCTGGAATTAGTAGGTGTGTCCAAATGTTTGACTGGTACTGTGTTCATGATGCGACATCTGCATTTCTCACTTTCTGTCGCACCACTTTTTTCTTTGGAACTCCTCCCTCTCTTTTAAACCCCTTAAAGCCTAATTTCTTCTCCTTCAACAACACATTCTCTCTTTCTTTAATGCATAATTACTGTAAATAAATATTTGTTTCGTTTGACACACACACAAACACACACACGCACTTGTCTGTCTGTCTGTAAGAGAGAGAGAGAGTGTTAAACAACGTGATAAGGCTGAGTCAAATCAAATGGTATTTGTCGCACGCGACGTGAAATGCTTACTTACAAGCCCTTAACCAACAATGCAGTTCAAGAAATAGAGTTAAGAAAATATTTACAAAAAATAAATAAAAAATGAACACAATAAAATAACAATAACGAGGCTATATCGAATCAAATGTTATTTGTCACATGTGCCAAAGCCCTAAACCAACAATGCAGTTAAGGAAAATAAGTGTTAAGAAAGTATTTACTAAATAAACTGAAGTAAATAATAAATAAATACAAATGGGGTAGTGACTAAGCATATAGATAATAAACAGCGAGTAGCAAATATGGGGGGGGGGTCAATGTAAATAGTCTGGGTGGCTATTTGATTAACTGTTCAGCAGTCTTGAGGGTAGAAGCTGTTAAGAGGCCACTTGGACCTAGATTTGGTGCTCCGGTACCGCTTGCTGTGTGGTAGCAGAGAGAACAGGCAATGACTTGGGTGACTGGGGTCTGACAATTTTTTGGGCCTTCCTCTGACACCGTCTAGTATATACAGTGAGGGAAAAAAGTATTTGATCCCCTGCTGATTTTGTATGTTTGCCCACTGACAAAGAAATGATCAGTCTATAATTTTAATGGTAGGTTTATTTGAACAGTGAGAGACAGAATAACAACAAAAAATCCAGGAAAATGAATGTCAAAAATGTTATAAATTGATTTGCATTTTAATGAAAGAAATAAGTATTTGACCCCCCTGCAAAACATGACTTAGTACTTGGTGGCAAAACCCTTGTTGGCAATCAAAGAGTTCAGACGTTTCTTGTAGTTGGCCACCAGGTTTGCACACATCTCAGGAGGGATTTTGTCCCACTCCTCTTTGCAGATCTTCTCCAAGTCATTACGGTTTCGAGGCTGATGTTTGGCAATTCGAACCTTCAGCTCCCTCCACAGATTTTCTATGGGATTAAGGTCTGGAGACTGGCTAGGCCACTCCAGGACCTTAATGTGCTTCTTCTTGAGCCACTCCTTTGTTGCCTGGTGTGTGTTTTGGGTCATTGTCATGCTGGAATACCCATCCACGACCCATTTTCAATGCCCTGGCTGAGGGAATGAGGTTCTCACCCAAGATTTGACGGTACATGGCCCCGTCCATCATCCCTTTGATACGGTGAAGTTGTCCTGTCCCCTTAGCAGAAAAACACCCCCAAAGCATAATGTTTCCACCTCCATGTTTGACGGTGGGGATGGTGTTCTTGGGGTCATAGGCAGCATTACCCCTCCTCCAAACACGGCGAGTTGAGTTGATGCCTAAGACCTCCATTTTGGTCTCATCTGACCAGAACACTTTCACCCAGTTGTCCTCTGAATCAATCAGATGTTCATTGGCAAACTTCAGACGGGCATGTATATGTGCTTTCTTGAGCAGGGGGACCTTGCGGGCGCTGCAGGAATTCAGTCCTTCATGGCGTAGTGTGTTACCAATTGTTTTCTTGGTGACTATGGTCCCAGCTGCCTTGAGATCATTGACAAGATCCTCCCGTGTAGTTCTGGGCTGATTCCTCACCGTTCTTATGATCATTTCAACTCCACGAGGTGAGATCTTGCATGGAGCCCCAGGCCGAGGGATATTGACAGTTCTTTTGTGTTTCTTCCATTTGCGAATAATCGCACCAACTGTTGTCACCTTCTCACCAAGCTGCTTGGCGATGGTCTTGTAGCCCATTCCAGCCTTGCGCAGGTCTACAATCTTGTCCCTGACATCCTTGGAGAGCTCTTTGGTCTTGGCCATGGTGGAGAGTTTGGAATCTGATTGATTGATTGCTTCTGTGGACAGGTGTCTTTTATACAGGTAACAAGCTGAGATCAATCTACACCCATAATTCTTTTAGACATTTTTCAGACCCTTTACTCAATACTTTGTTGAATTTTTATTTATTTTATAATTTATTTAACCTTTATTTAACTAGGCAAGTCAGTTAAGAACTAATTCTTATTTACAATGCCGGCCTATCCCGGCCAAAACCTAACCCGGACAATGCTGGGCCAATTGTGCACCGCCCTAAGGGACTCCCAATCACGGCCGGTTGTGATAGTTAGTTGCCTTTTTGGCAAACTCCATTCAGGCTGTCATGTGCCTTTTACTGAGGAGTGGCTTCCGTCTGGCCACTCTACCATAAAGCCTGATTGGTGGAATGCTGCTGAGGTTGTCACCTCCCTGACCAAGGCCCTTCTTTCACAATTGCTCAGTTTGGCTGGGCAGCCAGCTTTAGAAAGAGTCGGTTGTTCCAAACTTCTTCCATTTAAGAATGATGGCGGCCACTGTGTTCTTGGGGACCTTCAATTCTTCAGACATTTTTTGGTACCCTTCCCCAGATCTGTGCCTCGACACAATCCTGTCTCAGAGCTCAACAGACAATTCCTTCGACCTCTTGGCTTGGTTTTTGCTCTGACATGCACTGTCAACTGTCGGTACTTATATAGACAGTTGTGTGCCTTTCCAAATCATGTCCATTCAATTGTATGTACCACAGGTGGACTCAAATCAAGTTGTAGAAACAAGGATGATCGATGGAAACAGGATGCATTTGAGCTCAATTTCGAGTCTCATAGCAAAGGGCCTGAATAATTATGTAAATAAGGTATATGTCTTTATTTTGAATACATTTGTAAAAAAAACTGTGTGTAGATTGATGAGGAAAACATGTCATTTTATACATTTTAGAATAAGGCTGTAACAAAATTTGTAAAAAGGGAAGGTGTGTGAATACTTTCCGAATGCACTGTAGGTCCTGGATGGCAGGAAGCTTGGCCGCAGTGATGTACTGGGCCATACGCACTAACCTTGCGGTCGGATGCCGAGCAGTTGCCATACCAGGCGGTGATACAAACGGTCAGGATGCTCTCGATGGTACAGCTGTAGAACATTTTGAGGATCCGGGGAACCATGCCAAATCTTTTCAGTCTCCTGAGGGGGTGCCCTATTCACAACTGTCTTGTGTGTTTGGACCATGATAGTTTGTTGGTGATGTGGACACCAAGGAACTTGAAACTCTCGACCCGCTCCACTACATCCCCATCAATGTGAATGGGGGCGTGTTCGGCCCTCCTCTTCCTGTAGTCTTGCACACGTTGATGGAGAGGTTGTTGTCCCGTCAAGCCTAGGATCCAGTTGCAGAGGTAGGTGTTTAATCCCAGGGCCCTTAGCTTAGTGATGAGCTTTGTGGGTATTATGGTGCTGAATGCAAAGCTGTAGTCAATGAACAGCATTCTTACATATGTGTTCCTTTTGTCCAGGTGGGAAAGGGCAGTGTGGAGTGCGATTGAGATTGTGTCATCTGTGGATCTGTTGGGGCGGTATGCGAATTGGAGTGGGTCTAGGGTTTTCGGGATGATGATGTTGATGTGAGCCATGACTAGCCATTCAAAGCACTTCATGGCTACCGACGTGAGTGCTACGGGGCGGTAGTCATTTAGGCAGGTTACCTTAGATTTTTTGGGCACAGGGACTATGGTGGTCTGCTTGAAACATGTTACGTATTACACACTTGGTCAGGATTTTTTTTTTAAATGTCAGTGAAGACACTTGCCAGCTGGTCCGTGCATGCTCTCAGTACACATCCTGGTAATCTGTTTGGCCCTGCAGCCTTGTGAATGTTGACCTGTTTAAAGGTCTTGCTCACATTGGCTACGGAGAGCGTGATCACACAGTTGTCCGGAACAGCTGGTGCTCTCATGCATGCTTCAGTCTTGCTTGCCTCAAAGCATAAAAGGCATTTAGCTCGTCTGGTAGGCTTGCGTCACTGGGCAGCTCAAGGCCAACAATGGAGGGTCTTGTTGTTGCCAGGAAATGTGTGCATGTGTGTGTGTGTGCATGTGTTTACGTCTGTCCATACCTGAAGAAGCCCTTGCAGCCCTCGCAGGTCATGGCATTGAAGTGGAATCCGGAGGCCTTGTCCCCGCACACACCGCAGATCCGCGGCATGTTCCTGTCAAACTCATCATTGGCCAGAGTGGTGGTACTCACAGCCGTAGTCTCCATTACTACAGAGATAGAGAGAGCGAGGAGTAAGAGAGAGAGAACGAGAGAAAGCACGAGAGAATGAGTGAGGGGGGTGAGATGGAGTGGGAGAGAGGGAGAGAGAAATAGAGAGCGATAGGCACATCAATGACCGTTGACCTGCAATGGACACTGTGGGATTGGTCAGTATGTGATCGGTCCTCTGACCCCCTTCGGACCTATGGCTGAATTGTGGGTCATGTATGTATACTGTTGAATTGTATGGCTGCATAGACTGAAACCATCCTGAAATAGGATACATCTCACACAGACAGAAATATCAGTGTTTGCGTGTGCGTGTGTGTTTGTATCGTGTGTGTGTGTGTGTGTGTGCGTGTGTCAGAGAAGAAGGAAGCAAATATTTGCATGTGGAAATTGTTTGACGAAACGAAACGTGACAACATCTTGCCCAAAATCTTGTGGTCATTGTAGAACACTGTCGCCTCTCAATAACCCAACCCGTCGTCCAAGTCGTGGGAGGCGGAAACAGGTAAAGTCCGGGATTACCAGACAGGGCGAAGCATGGTGGGTGGCTCTTCCACCCGGGCCGCTAAGGTTACCATAAAGGCCTGTCTGGAAACACGATGGCCAACAGGGCTCTGGTAAAGCTAGGTGAACCAATCATCCACTTAGTGGAAAATACAATTTACAGAAACATTCACAAAGAAACTACAGCAAGATTTGGAAAAGGAAGGTGTCTCAAGTCAGACAAGAATAATGCTGCACAACCAAAACCGAAAGGAAGTTGCACAGTTGACCCCCCCTTCAACCACGGAGAACAATTCAGTGACTTCTGTGCATTCCACAACCTTGCCATTGGAGAGATTGTCTTCCCACGCGAAAGAGTGCACAAGGCCACATAGGTATCTCCAGACCACACCAAGGAAAACCAGATACGTAGATCCTAAACTCAGCAAAAAAGAAGCGGCCCTTTTTCAGGACCCTATCTTTCAAAGACAATTCGTAAAAATCCAAATACCTTCACAGATCTTCACTGTAAAGGGTTTAAACACTGTTTTCCATGCTTGTTCAATGAACCATAAACAATTAATGAACATGCACCTGTGAAATGGTCGTTAAGGCACTAACAGCTTACAGACGGTAGGCAATTAAGGTTACAGTTATGAAAACTTAGGACACTAAAGAGGCGTTTCTACTGACTCTGAAAAACACTGAAAGAAAGATGCCCAGGGTCCCTGCTCATCTGCGTGAACGTGCCTTAGGCATGCTGAAAGGAGGCATGAGGACTGCAGATGTGGCCAGGACAATAAATTGCAATGTCCGTACTGTGAGACGCCAAAGACAGCGCTACAGGGAGACAGGACGGACAGCTGATCGTCCTCGCAGTGGCAGACCATGTGTAACAAAACCTGCACAGGTTAGGTACATCCGAACATCACACCTGCGGGACAGGTACAATCCCTCCATCAGTGCTCAGACTGTCCGCAATAGGCTGAAAGAGGCTGGACTGAGGGCTTGTAGGCCTGTTGTAAGGCAGGTCCTCACCATACATCACCGGCAACAACGTCACCTATGGGCACAAACCCACCACGGCAGGACCAGACAGGACTGGCAAAAAGTGCTCTTCACAGACGAGTTGGGGTTTTGTCTCATTGGGGTGATGGTCGGATTCGCGTTTATCGTCGAAGGAATAAGTGTTACACCGAGGCCTGTACTCTGGAGCGGGATCGATTTGGAGGTGGAGGATCGTCATGGTCTGGGGTGGTGTGTCACAGCATCATCAGACTGAGCTTGTTGTCATTGCAGGCAATCTCAACGCTGTACGTTACAGGGAAGACATCCTCCTCCCTCATGTGGTACCCTTTCTGCAGGCCCATCCTGACATGACCCTCCAGCATGACAATGCCACCAGCCATACTGCTCGTTCTGTGTGTGATTTCTTGCAAGACAGGAATGTCAGTGTTCTGCCATGGCCAGCAAAGAGCCCGGATCTCAAACACATTGAGCACATCTGGGACCTGTTGTATCGGAGGGTGAGGGCTAGGACCATTCCCCCCAGAAATGTCCGGGAACTTGCAGGTGCCTTGGTGGAAGAGTGGGGTAACATCTCACAGCAAGAACTGGCAAATCTGGTGCAGTCCATGAGGAGGAGGTGCACCACAGTACTTAATGCAGCTGGTGGCCACACCAGATACTGACTGTTACTTTTGATTTAACCCCCCCTTTGTTCAGGGACACATTATTCAATTTCTGTTAGTCACATGTCTGTGGAACTTGTTCAGTTTATTTCTCAGTTGTTGATTCTTGTTATGTTCATACAAATATTTACACATGTTAAGTTTGCTGAAAATAAACGCAGTTGACAGTGAGAGGACGTTTATTTGTTTGCTGAGTTTATATGCATCAGCAAAATGCAGCATCAGACCACCACTTCATAATAGGACTGCTCATGCTGAAACTCAAGAAATTCACAGACACAGCAAGAAAAAACAGTTTGTCAGCCTACTCCAAGACCAGAACATAAGAGAGCTACTCCAGATCAACCTTTCAAACAGGTTCAAACCTCTTGATAGCTGATGAGGAAGAAGAGAAAACCCTGGACCAGAGGGTCCGAACACCCTATTCAGGTCCATACCAACAAGCCCTGTAAACATTAAATAGAGAAAGCCATCCAAAAACGGAAAAACAGAAAAGCACCAAGACCTGACGGAATAGCTATCAGAGCAGACCCTGAGAAAGCAACCGAAATGCTGCACCAACTTCTGGGACAGATATTGGATGAAGAAAGAGTACCAACGAAAGGATAGAAGGACACTTGGTAAAGCTTTCCAAAAAGGGCAACCTCAGAGACCGCAATAACTACAGGGGCATGATGCTTTTATCTGTGCCAGGAAAAGTCTTGAGCAGGATCATCCTGGAAAGTCTTTCAAAAACACTGGACAAAGAACTCAGAGACCAACAAGCAGGATTCCGACATGATAGATCATGTACCGACCACATTGCCACCATTTGCATCAATGCTGAACAGACCCTGGAATGGAACACATCTCTAGTCCTCACATTCATCGACTTTCAAAAAGCATTCGTCGGTCTAGACCGAGAAACCTTGTGGAAACTCATGGCACACTATGGCATACCTAAGAAGTTCATCAACATCACCCAACAGTTATATCTATCTACAGTCATCCTGCAGAGTAATACACAATGGACACCTCACTGACAGCTTCCCCATAAACACAGGAGTTCGACAGGGCTGCCTGCTGTCCCCCCTTCTCTTTCTGATGGCAGTCGATAGGATAAAACTTTGGCATACCGTGGACCCAACTAGAAGAACAAGACTTACAACATATACAGAACAAAACCTCAAAACTGGCTTTTAGGCTTGGGTGGTATACGGTTTATACAGGTATTTGGAAATAGCCACGGGATGTTTTTCAGTACCGTCAACACCGTTGAAACTATTTCTTTGACGTTTTTCAATACATTTTAATATTTGTAGCTATTTTTTAAGTAAATACCTGCAGTCAACTTGTGCAATGCGTTTAGGAGATAAAGCAGATTGTGTTCTTATTTCACCCGTCAAATTATGAAGCTTACTTAGTTTCCCAGCACCTTTGAGCCGGTCATGTGTGTTTGTTTGTAATTAGCACAACAGGAGAAAGAGGAAGCAAGTGAGGCCAGCTGTGTACTGACAGTGGTCGCGTTTTATATTGAAAGTCAACAGTGTTTATTTTTCTTCAATAGAACGATCAGGGATGTGCAACTATAGTTTTTCTTCACAGAAAATACATTAGTGCAACACATTTGGCATAATATAGCTTTGATTTCATCAGATGACAACTGAAGTACAACATTATTTGGCTGGCAGCCACACAAGTAAATTAGCTTACAATGAAAAAGGTATTTTTTTATAAAACTATGCATGGACATCACATTTCTAATGTTTTGCTTAAAGTTAATCTTGCATTTTACCTGAGAAAAACAGGCTGGCTACACTGAGAAAAGTACAGGAGAAAAGAAGCTACCGACACATTGGAGCGCTGTCTGCTGATAGAACGCTCGTTCTTGAATTCTCATCCAAGTTTAGAATTAGAAGTGCAACTGAAGCACAAAATGAGTCTGATGCTGAGCAGAAATTACAATAAGAAGCATTTTAGATCTGTGTTTACAAAACGCAGCAAGATATTTCAATTGCGTTTGATCTGCATAATTATTTGTTTAACACGACCCCTCGTTTAACTTGCTATCTAAGGAAGTGGCTGAATTAATAAGGTGACAGGGCATCATACTGTGTTAGGTTTCTGCCATGTTTGAGAAGGCAAAGACCTTTGGATGAGTTATTTTCTCCTCTCAGTTCTCAGCCTGTCTGCTCCTCCCCCCTCTTCCCCAAGCAGAGCAGGCAGGCCTGTTGCCCTAGCGACTCCAGACTCCACACAGACAGCCAGTAGACATGCTGCTGGAGAGCCAGCTCTGCATGCGTCAAACCTTGTTCATTTGCACAATGTCTCTCGTTCACATTTGCTTGTAAATGTCCAAACTCACCAAGAATGACATTAGGTATATTGGCCAAACATCATAAGGAATGAAAATCTCTGGGAAATCACACAGCAAGAACATATTGAAACTCAAATAAAATGCAGGAAATGAGGCTGGATTGGGCACACCTTAAGAAAACTACTCACCAACATGACCAGACAAGCTCTAACCTGGAAAGCATAGGGAAACCAGGAAGACCCAGAAACAGCTGAAGGCCTGTGAAGACAGAACTTAAAGTTGCAGGATCATCCTAGAAAGAAGCAAAGAAAAACCGCCCAACACCGAACCCACTGGAGGAAGTTTGTGAATGACCTATGCTTCCCAAAGAGCAAAAGGATTTAAGTCAAGAACAGTGTCACAGGCCGCCAGTGGCCAATATCCCACAGTCAAGTCACCTTTGAGGACAGCTCTCTAGCTCTCGAGTGAGTCCAAGTCCACAATGAAAAATGTGAAATGAGTCTAGACTTACATTGCAAAGAAGAAAGAATGAGGAAAGAGAGTGAAGTATTGCATTGCATTACATTGCATGCAGTTGCCACTGCCTTCTGCCGAGGTGACTGAAAACCAGATAAGCATTTTGCAAACGTGTTTCTGATGGCTCAACCTTCAATACCTTGGCCCTCCACTCAAAGTTTTTGAACAAAACTGCATTTCCAGCTTAACATTTTACATATACATTTTAGTCATTTAGCAGACACTTATCCAGAGAGACTTACAGTAGTGAGTGCATACATTTTCATATTTTTTTTCATACTGGTCCCCCGTGTGAATCAAACCCACAACCTGGCGTTGCAAGAGCCATGCTCTACCAACTGAGCTACACGGGACAATATGATTTGTGTGGAGGGACACGGTATGTTTTTCAAAAGTTAAACCTTGCTCCTTTGCCTCGTCCTCCAAATGAAGACTACAAACAGGTAAGAGCCCACTTTATGTAGGCTGTGTCGACATTTTGCCAGTATAACGGTCTGCATCTATACTGCCATCATGGTGGAGTCTTCAATTGACTTAGTGGAGAGGTGAACTCCAGTGGCTTGGAATATTACCCGAAGGATTAAAGTGGAAAAACCCTTGTTCTAGTCCAAATGTCGGGTCTGAGTTACATTTGATTACATAGTACGCAGGGTATCAATTTCACTTAAGAGTGTCTGTGAGGGGGAAAAAGCATGTCACCGCAAGGGTAGCATCCCCATAAACAAACAATCACTATCCTTTACAAAGCCTTTTCCCATTCCTTTCCACTGCCAACGAGTGAAAGGAAAGCAGAGACGGAGGGATGGATGGAGGAGGGATGGAGGGGAGACAAAAGGACGGTGACAGAATCTCAATACTGTACCGACATGAATATAAACAAACTCACAAATCACAAGCAATGGGGTAAGGAGGCAAGTTGAATAATTTAAGCCGTTTTGACAGAGCTCTCCATCATCACTTGCTGCAAACCTGGGTGTCTAAAAACATGGGTGCTAAACGCCTCCAAAACACATCTTGACACATATAGGTCTATATGAATCAAGCATGACAGAGTGGGAGTGCTGATATACATTGAGTGTACAAAACATTTCCATGACATAGACTGACCAGATGAATCCATGCGAACGCTATGATCCCTTATTGATGTCACCTGAAGTGCCTTCGAATGGGGTATGGTAGTAGCTGCCAGGTGCCCAGAACTGCATCGCTGCTGGGTTTTTCACACTCAACCGTTTCCATTGCGTATTAACTTGACAAAACTGTGGGAAGTATTGGATTAAACATGGGCCAGCATCCCTGTGGAACACGTTAGACACCTTGTAGTCCATGCCCCGAAGAATTGAGGCTGTTCCTAATGTTTTGTACACTCAGTGTATGACATTTTTGGAAAAGCAAACAAATATTTGCATGACTATGGTTAGCAGATGTCCTGAGCTAGCCTTTGCTATGAAAACCATGGCAAGGAAAGACCCAATGTTGATGAGTAAACACTTTACAGAACCACTCAACTATGAAGCAGATTGTTTTTACAACGAAGAACAGCTGAACAGCTGGAGGCTTGCCTTAACACCGTGACGCAGAATGACAGCTCTACTTAACGGTATAACACAGATTGGGAGATACAGTCAATATCACAGCCCAGAGAGAAAGCAATACTCAATACCACGACACAGTATGAGACTTCTACTCATCAACACCACCAAACAGTGGTGACAGTTTGAATCAACACCGTGACGCAGAATGACAGCTCTACTTAACGGTATAACACAGATTGGGAGATCCAGTCAATATCACAGCCCAGAGAGAAAGCAATACTCAATACCATGACACAGTATGATACTTCTACTCATCAACACCACCAAACAGTGGTGACAGTTTGAATCAACACCGTGACGGACTTGACAGCTGCACACGACAATTTCACACCACTCATTGCGTCATGAAACGTGGGCGTCGGCTTCTCTCAGCTAAGATGATTGAACAGTCAAGAGTGTCTTATTTTTTACCCAGATTGTTTTACTGTACCTCCCCCCCCCCCCCCCCACACCGAGCTCACTTACATTAAGTACAATAGTAGCCTAAATCAAAGCATATCATAGGAAAGTAGACAGTAATATAGTAAAGTATAGGCTAGTGTATAGACCTAATATTATCTGGTTACAAAAATTATATTACCGATTCATTATTTGTAGTCTATTATTTGTAGGCTTTGTTTAACATATGGTTAACCCCCAAAACAGGACATTCCCAATGCAAACAGGAAGATAGAATGAAAATACAGTTATGTGCAGACAAAGTTTACCAAGTTTCCTGTTTCTCCCCCAGGTCTCAGCTTTCCAGGTCATTAGTTTCTTAATAACACTGATTTCATGGGAAAAGTGCTTCTTTTAAGGACAATAAACACTTCTTGCACTGTATGTGAGACACTGAAGGGAGGTCTTCCGATATCTTGCTGAGTTTTTGTGAAGTGAGGCAATTGAAAATATCCTGTAGACTTGCACATCCACAACCTAACATATAAACTCAGCAAGAAAATAGACGTCCTCTCACTGTCAACTGCGTTTATTTTCAGCAAACTTAACATGTGTAAATATTTGTATGAACTTAACAAGATTCAACAACTGACACAAACTGAATAAGTTCCCCAGACATGACTAACAGAAATTCAATAATGTGTCCCTGAACAAAGGGGGAGTCAAAATCAAAAGTAACAGTCAGTACTGCAGTGCATCTCCTCCTCATGGACTGCACCAGATTTGCCAGTTCTTGCTGTGAGATGTTACCCCAGTCTTCCACCAAGGCACCTGCAAGTTCCCAGACATTTCTGGGGGGAATGGCCCTAGCCCTCACCCTCCAATCCAACAGGTACCAGATGTGCTCAATGGGATTGAGATCCGGGCTCTTCGCTGGCCATGGCAGAACACTGACATTCCTGTCTTGCAGGAAACCACACACAGAACGAGCACTATGGCTGGTGGCATTGTCATGCTGGAGGGTCACGTCAGGATGAGCCTGCAGGAAGGGTACCCCATGAGGGAGGAGGATGTCTTCCCTGTAACACACAGCGTTGAGATTGCCTGCAATGACAACAAGCTCAGTCCGATGATGCTGTGACACACCGCCCCAGACCATGACGGACCATCCACCTCCAAATCGATCCCGCTCCAGAGTACAGGCCTCAGTGTAACGCTCATTCCTTCAACGATAAACGCAAATCCAACCGTCACCCCTGGTGAGACAAAACCGTGACTCGTCAGTGAAGAGCATTTTTTGCCAGTCCTGTCTGGTCCAGCGACGGTGGGTTTGTGCCCATAGTCGACGTTGTTGCCGGTGATGTCTGGTGAGGACCTGCCTTACAACAGGCCTACAAGCCCTCAGTCCAGCCTCTCTCAGCCTATTGCGGACAGTCTGAGCACTGATGGAGGGATTGTGCCTCCCTGTAGCGCTGTCTTAGGCGTCTCACAGTACGGACATTGCAATTTATTGCCCTGGCCACATCTGCCTCCTTGCAGCATGCCTAAGGCACATTCACGCAGATGAGCAGGGACCCTGGGCATCTTTCTTTTGGTGCTTTTCAGAGTCAGTAGAAAGGCCTCTTTAGTGTCCTAAGTTTTCATATATGTAACCTGAATTGCCTACCGTCTGTAAGCTGTTAACGTCTTAATGACCGTTCCACAGGTGCATGTTCATTAATTGTTTATGGTTCATTGAACAAGGGGAAACAGTGTTTAAACCCTTTACAATGAAGATCTGTGAAGATATTTGGATGTTTACGAATTATCTTTGAAAGACAGGGTCTTGAAAAAGGGGCATTTCTTTTTTTTGCTGAGTTTAGGTTAGCCACTCTCGTTCAACCGGTTCATACAAGCGCTATAGGCAAATGTAACACATACAGTGGGGCAAAAAAGTATTTAGTCAGCCACCAATTGTGCAAGTTCTCCCACTTAAAAAGATGAGAGAGACCTGTAATTGTCATCATAGGTAAACGTCAACTATGACAGACAAAATGAGAAAAAAAATCCAGAAAATCACATTGTAGGATTGTTAATGAATTTATTTGCAAATTATGGTGGAAAATAAGTATTTGGTCACCTACAAACAAGCAAGATTTCTGGCTCTCACAGACCTGTAACTTCTTCTTTAAGAGGCTCCTCTGTCCTCCACTCATTACCTGTATTAATGGCACCTGTTTGAACTTGTTATCAGTATAAAAGACACCTGTCCACAACCTCAAACAGTCCCACTGCAAACTCCACTATGGCCAAGACCAAAGAGCTGTCAAAGGACACCAGAAACAAAATTGTAGACCTGCACCAGGCTGGGAAGACTGAATCTGCAATAGGTAAGCAGCTTGGTTTGAAGAAATCAACTGTGGGAGCAATTATTAGGAAATGGAAGACATACAAGACCACTGATAATCTCCCTCGATCTGGGGCTCCACGCAAGATCTCACCCCGTGGGGTCAAAATGATCACAAGAACGGTGAGCAAAAATCCCAGAACCACACGGGGGGACCTAGTGAATGACCTGCAGAGAGCTGGGACCAAAGTAACAAAGACTACCATCAGTAACACACCACGCCGCCAGGGACTCAAATCCTGCAGTGCCAGACGTGTCCCCCTGCTTAAGCCAGTACATGTCCAGGCCCGTCGTTAGTTTGCTAGAGAGTATTTGGATGATCCAGAAGAGGATTGGGAGAATGTCATATGGTTAGATGAAACCAAAATATAACTTTTTGGTAAAAACTCAACTCGTCGTGTTTGGAGGACAAAGAATGCTGAGTTGCATCCAAAGAACACCATACCTACTGTGAAGCATGGGGGTGGAAACATCATGCTTTGGGGCTGTTTTTCTGCAAAGGGACCAGGACGACTGATCCGTGTAAAGGAAAGAATGAATGGGGCCATGTATCGTGAGATTTTGAGTGAAAACCTCCTTCCATCGGCAAGGGCATTGAAGATGAAACGTTGCTGGGTCTTTCAGCATGACAATGATCCCAAACACACCGCCCGGGCAACGAAGGAGTGGCTTCGTAAGAAGCATTTCAAGGTCCTGGAGTGGCCTAGCCAGTCTCCAGATCTCAACCCCATAGAAAATCTTTGGAGGGAGTTGAAAGTCCGTGTTGCCCAGCGACAGCCCCAAAACATCACTGCTCTAGAGGAGATCTGCATGGAGGAATGGGCCAAAATACCAGCAACAGTGTGTGAAAACCTTGTGAAGACTTACAGAAAACATTTGACCTGTGTCATTGCCAACAAAGGGTATTTAACAAAGTATTGAGATAAACTTTTGTTATTGACTAAATACTTATTTTCCACCATAATTTGCAAATAAATTCATTAAAAATCCTACAATGTGATTTTCTGGATTGTTTTTCTAATTTTGTCTGTCATAGTTGAAGTGTACATATGATGAAAATTACAGGCCTCTCATCTTTTTAAGTGGGAGAACTTGCACAATTGGTGGCTGACTAAATACTTTTTTGCCCCACTGTAGATGTGTAGGCCTATACTACATTGGCAATTTGGCACTACTGCTGCACAACCATACAATAAACAACATATAGGCTACAGAAGAGCACCCATCGGCAACAACCACATACTTACATACAACACATACTTATCAGCACATTCAAGGCCGAGGTCCAACTTTCTGACTCACCCCAACTTTGGCAAATCCAGTGAACAGACACTTATTATGAAAACATTATTAATTACTTTTTCTATATCGTTCCACTCTATCAGAGAAAGTCGATCCATTGTGATTCAACTCGGCCCTGACAACCCATTAGACTAAACTCACAACAGCATACAGTGGAGCTCTAAATAATGAATGAGTCTATTACAGCAGACCTGCTGCCACTAGTGCCCAACACGGAAGAGGGGAAACGGTAAATAATAATAAGAAAAACCTGTGCCCCCATCCCAGTATTGATGAATTAATATTCAGACAATGTATGGTCCTGGTCAGATGTGGGAGCAGTATCAATCAAGTTGCCAATATATGTTTATGCAGTGGCTTTTGTTTACACGACTACTGCTAATTCACAAACAGGTCGAGGCAGTACAGTATGACATGTAACGTAGGTTAACTGTAAGAGGAGACTACCTGCTCCGTTTACATTACAAAGCCTTATGGGATGTCCCTTTGACAATGGGAGAAAAAAGGGTATGTTTATGCCAACGAAAGAGAAAATCCCACCGGATCCGATGTTGAACCGTTAACGGAATGGAAGTGTATGTCCGTAACGCTGATATGCTCCCAGTCCCGACTGAGACACAATCAGACATGGACGTTTCAATCCCCATTGGAATCATGGTCAGGATGTTGATATGCGCTAGTGTTTGCATAAATACTGCAATGCACCGTTTTATCATGGGATAGAGTTCCCTGGCTACTTAGTGCTGCCTGGTGGAAAGCCCCTCTTCCACATGGGATAAGAAGCAGTCAATCTACGCCAAGCCATAAAACAATGGGAGATCGATAGTTCAGGGTAGTTACTAGCTTCTACTGCGTTATCACATGTAATGGTAGGACACCTACAGCTAATTGACCATTGATGTCTGCCATAACCGGAGCCAATCCAGGTCAGGGATAGGTCAGGGATAGCAATGAAAATACACGTTTATCGTGGTGGTACAAAGACGGAGAGGAGAGCATTCCTCGGGTTTAGTTAGCAGGGCGTTGCGTAATTGTGTTCTTGAATGTTACATTGCAGAGATGCATAGAAAGTGACACACTTAAAGCGACTCTCTGGGATCTTGGCTTGAATCTAGGCCAAGGAGCTACAAGGGATAATGCGGCCTTACTACCATCTATATAAAGTGTGTCACGTTCACTTTGCATTACACATTTTCTATTTGATTGGCGAGCTGCTCGTGGTAAGCTCAGGTATCTCTACAGTACGTGACCACGGAGTCGGTTCAAGACTAGAACTGACTCTAATCCGGTGTGATAACAGTGCTAAAGACACAATCTTTGAGATTTGATTACCATACAAGAGTTGGGCCAGGGCCCACCAACAAAACCCTAAACCAGGGTATCCCAGCTGGCGTCCGGTGATTTTATTTGCCCCTCCCCAAGTAAAAATAAATATATTAAGTACACAAAATATTAGGAACACCTTCCTAATATTGACCATTCTTTATACACACAGGCAGTGTTGGAAAAAGTACCCAATTGTCATTCTTGAGTAAAAGTAAAGATACTTAATAGAAAATGACTCAAGTAAAAATGAAAGTCACCCAGTAAAATACTACTTTAAAAATAATTTTAAAAAGTAGATGGTTTTAAATATACTTAATTATCAAAAGTAAGAGTATAAATCATTTCAAATTCCTTACATTAAGCAAACCAGATAGCACCAGTTTCTTATTGTTTTTTACTTACGGATAGCTAGGGGTACACTTCAACACATCATTTACAAAGAATGAATGTGTGCTTAGTGAGTCCGCCCGATCAGAGGCAGTACGGATGACAACCAGGGATGTTGTCTTGATTATTGTGTGAATTGGACCATTTTCCTGTCATGCTTAGCATTCAAAATGTAACAGTACTTTTGGGTGTCTAGGGAAAATATACGGAGTAAAAAGTACATTACTTTCTTTAGGAACGTAGTGAAGTAACAGTAAAAGTAGTCAAAAATATAAATAGTAAAGTACAAATACCCCTTTAGTACTTTAAAGTATTTTTACTTAAGTAATTTACACCACTAAACACGGGAAACTGTTGACCGTAAAAACCAAATCAGCGTTGCAGTTTTTTACACAAACAGGTGCAACTGGCGTTGCGTATAATCGATGCGGTGCCTGTTAATTTCTCATTGAATCACAGCCTACTTCGACAAACGGGTGTTGATTTAACAAGCGCATTTGCGAAAAAAGCACTGTCGTTGCACCAATGTACCTAACCATAAACATCAATGCCTTTCTTTAAAACCAATACACAAGTATATATTTTTAAACCTGCATATTTAGTGAATATTAATTGCTAACATGAAATTGTGTCACTTATCTTGCGTTCATTGCACGCAGTCAGGGTATATGCAACAGTTTGGGCCGCCTGGCTCGTTGCGAACTAATTTGCCAGAATTTTACGTAATTATGACATAACATTGAAGGTTGTGCAATGTAACAGGAATAGTTAGACTTAGGGATGCCACCCGTTAGATGAAATACGGAACGGTTCCGTATTTCACTGAAAGAAAAAACTTTTGTTTTCGAAATGATAGTTTCCGGATTCGACCATATTAATGACCTAAGGCTCGTATTTCTGTGTGTTATTATGTTCTAATGAAGTCTATGATTTGATATTTGATAGAGCAGTCTGACTGAGCGGTGGTAGGCACCGGTGGTAAGCATTCATTCAAACAGCACTTTCGTGCGTTTTGCCAGCAGCTCTTCGCTGTGCTTCAAGCTGTTTATGACTTCAAGCCGGGTGGGTATAATTTGTGGAACGTTCCAACAGGAATCTATTCCAAAAACTTCGTAAATAACAAGGTTGCCAAAAAACAACGCATACAAAGTTGTATAGCGGCAGAATAAGATACCGGGTAGGGAGTGGTCTATTTCATTGCGTTTTTCACTCATCACGTTTATTCCGAAAAATGTCTGTCCTCACTCTGGTTGCCTATGGACAAACATTAAGAATAAGCTACGGGGCGAGTTGATGCCTATTCGGCAGCTAGTTAGCTAGGTTTGTATGCGTTGTTGGTTGGCAACCTTTTACTTCACGTTTTTTGGAACAGATTCCTGTTGGAATGTTCCACAAATTATACCCACCCCTTCAAGCCTATCAACTCCCAAGATTAGGCTGGTGTAACCGATGTGAAATGGCTAACGAGTTAGCCGGGTGTGCGCTAATAGCGTTTCAAACGTCACTCGCTCTGAGACTTGGAGTAGTTTTTCCCCTTGCTCTGCATGGGTAACGCTGCTTCGAGGTTGGTTGTTGTCGATGTGTTCCTGGTTCGAGCCCAGGTAGGAGCGAGGAGAGGGACGGAAGCTATACTGTTACACTGGCAATACTAAAGTTCCTATAAGAACATCCAATAGTCAAAGGTATATGAAATACAAATCGTATAGAGAGAAATAGTCCTATAATTCCTATAATAACTACAACCTAAAACTTCTTACCTGGGAATATTGAAGACTCGTGTTAAAAGGAACCACCAGCTTTCATATGTTCCCATATTCTGAGCAAGGCACTTAAACGTTAGCTTTCTTACATGGCACATATTGCAATTTTACTTTCTTCTCCAACACTTTGTTTTGCATTATTTAAACCAAATTGAACATGTTTCATTATTTGTTTGAGGCTAAATTGATTTTATTGATGTATTATATTAAGTTAAAATAAGTGTTCATTCAGTATTGTTGTAATTGTCATTATTACAAATAAATACATTTTACGAAATCGGCCGATTAATCGGTATCGGCTTTTTCTGGTCCTCCAATAATCGGTATCGGCGTTGAAAAACCATAATCGGTCGACCTCTACTTAAAAGTCTTTCTTTAACCTGTCTCTTCCCCTTCACCTACACTGATTGAAGTGGATTTAACAAGTGACATCAATAATGGATCATAACTTTCACCTGGATTCACCTGGTCAGTCTGTCATGGAAAGAGCACGTGTTCTTAATGTTTTGTATACTCATATGTGTATGTTATTTCTTATTTATATTTTTGTTGGACATAATCGACTGTAAAAACACTAGCAAATCAGCTCCAACTGATTTGAATGTTGGAAAATCTGTCCCAAAGTATTCCCAAGCATAATAGAGAGATATATGTGATCGTATACAAATGTAAGCAAGGTTTGAAATTATTATATTAGTTTCGGACCCCTGACCATCCGCTCAAGAAAATAATCGGCCCATGGCTGAATCTAATTGATGATCCCTGCCCTAAACAATGGAAACAATATTTCAAGGTACATTCGTAATCAGTAAAAAGAAATTCTGCCTCATAGATTTGCAATATGTGGTTGGTTGGGCTTCTGAACACACTAGAAGAATCCTATTGGAAAAACAGCTGTGATGGTTTCTCTTAAGCGACCAAAAGAGAACATCTTGGAATCAATCACTATTTTTCACATGAATATTCACTCTCATGAATACGTTTCCCTCCGTGCGGTGTGGTCAAAGAAGAGCGGCCAACGTGGCCTACATCAACATTTGGGACTCAGACCTTGTTGTTATCTTGGAATCTTGGATGCTTCACATTTTGGGTAGCCATCTCCTGCGGCCCCCTTGAGCTTGACACTAGGAATTCCTGACACACATGAACTGCATTGATTCAAATGTTCATTAATACTTATTTCCTCTTGAATCCCTTAATCTAATTACCAAATTAATTGTGAATGAGACACAGGGCAATTGTGCTCCTCCTGACAACTATACTATTGCTTCAATGAGATATGAGTCACGACTTTAGGGTGTACGTCCCAAACGGCACCCTATTTCTTATATGGTGCTCTACTTTTGACCAGGGCTCTGGTCAAAAGTAGGGCACTATATAGGGAATAGGGTGCCATTTGGGATGCTGGCAGGCACTGTTGCTTCTCTACAGGGACTATTAGCCCGAACCCTCCGCTGCTGCCCTCTAAATGGCCTCTCGCTGTTGACAGCCAGGGAGAGGAAGTGGCAGCCCACGGGCTGCAGAGCTAGCGTAGGAGGGAGGGAGCGAGAGATGGAGGGAGGGACAGACAGAGAGAGAGAGAAAGAGAGAAAACTATGGAGAGTATGAAAGAGTAAGAGAGGGAGCTAAAGAGAGGGAGCTAGAGAGAGGTCCGAATAAGAGAAGGGAAGAAAGCTCATCAGAAACCACGACAAACCGAGAAAGAATAGTGTCAGAAATCAGCAAACAGAGCGAAAGTGACAAAGATGGATTAAAATAGATAGAGATGGAAGGCGAGAAAAATCTGAATCAGAGAGAGAAATGAACAGCGAGAGAATGAGGGAGCGGTGGCGGTGGTGACCTCCTTGTCTCAGTGACATTGTGTGTCACAAAGCCCCAGTGTGCCTGATGCGGATACGAAGCAGGAGTTGGAGGCAGCCCAGGAAAGGACCAGTGGGCCAACAGCATGAGGGAACAGAGTAGTGAAGAGGACAAACAGACTGTTTTTCTGTTATTCAAACGGCGGCTAAAAATATAGCTATCTACACACAGAGTGCCGGGTAAAATTGCTAAAAATAAAACACAACACATCTCTCGACAACTATTTATCTTCTTTAGATCTATCAGCGATAAAATGAAAAAGGGTGAGGCCTGCGTTTGTATTCCGGAATGCGGAATGGCCTAATAGCTAGTGGTGTGATTTGTGGGACTTGTCTTGCGGTGTGTGTCTAATGTGTGTGATGTGTGTTGACGGAGTGCGAGGGAGATGGAGGCCCCTTTTTTCCACATCCTGGCCAATCGGGCCATTGTATACATTGACTGTACAGGAAGGAGTGGGCCGATCTATGGCAGACAGGGGCCACGAAAGTGGGCGGGGTGACATGTTACAAACTGACTGGAGCAGTATCTGACACGCCCCCTCACGCCATGGGTCAGGGGGTCAAAGGTCCCTCGCTGTACAGTGTCACTATAGGGTCTCAGCTGCCGGGATCTCATTGGTTGGAGGAACAAGTGCCTGTTTCACACTATAGGTCCAAACCAAGCCAAACAGAGCTGTACTGAGCTGGCCTGGTTACTCCTCCGCCATAGTTGCTGGAACCATGCTGGTAAGGGCAATTTGAAATGAAAATATCCTGGCCTGCACAGTAGGGTCAGTTTTTGTATCACTGTAAGGTTAAGGTTGAGGGTAGGGTAATCTTAATTCAAACTTGGTAACCAAGTGTGTGAAATGTCTGGCCAATCAATGATTTTACCTGATCAATCAAGTGTTAAGGAGAAAGGAAAACCTGTAATACAGCAGTCATCACACAGCCCTGGTCTAGTGAAATAACTCATGAGAGAGATATGAAGTGGTGGTTAAGATGAGAAAGCGGCGAGGCGCGCTATAATTACACGCTAGGCCACAAAATCGAGTACGACGTACCATTTCAAGTGGGTGATGATAGCTACGAAATGAGCCATACCCATCTGAGAAAAAACATGGGCCTGTTCAGAAGGGTGCAAAAACGTAACAAAACATTCAGATGGAAATACGTTTTGTAGAACGGATGTGATTTTCCGTCTTGCCAGCTCTATTTGACGCATGCATGAGCGCACGCACGCACGCACGCACCCACACAAACACACCGTCAATCAGATCAGATAACAATTACGATATATCTCTCAATATATCGTTTGCCTAACACTAAGGATGTGTGGTTTTGCAAGATAAGAAATATATTTATATTATATAATATTTGTGATATACAGTGCCTTCAGAAAGTAATCACACCTCTTGACATATTCCACATTTTCAAAATTGATTAAATATCCAATTTACATAAATATTCACAACCCTGAGTCAATACTTTGTAGAAGCACCTTTGGCAGTGATTACAGCTGTGAGTCTTTCTGGGTAAGTCTAAGTGCTTTCCACACCTGGATTGTACAACATTTGCCCATTATTATTTTCAAAACTATTCAAGCTCTGTCAAATTGATTGTTGATACTCACTAGACAACCATATTCAGGTCTTGCCACAGATTTCAAGAAGATTTACAGTGAGGGAAAAAAGTATTTGATCCCCTGCTGATTTTGTACATTTGCCCACTAACAAAGAAATGATCAGTCTATAATTTTAATGGTAGGTTTATTTGAACAGTGAGAGACAGAATAACAACAAAAAAATCCCAAAAAAGGCATGTCAAAAATGTTCTGAAATGATTTGCATTTTAATGAGGGAAATAAGTATTTGACCCCTCTGCAAAACATGGCTTAGTACTTGGTGGCAAAACCCTTGTTGGCAATCACAGAGGTCAGACGTTTCTTGTAGTTGGCCACAAGGTTTGCACACATCTCAGGAGGGATTTTGTCCCACTCCTCTTTGCAGATCTTCTCCAAGTCATTAAGGTTTCGAGGCTGACGTTTGGCAACTCGAACCTTCAGCTCCCTCCACAGATTTTCTATGGGATTAAGGTCTGGAGACTGGCTAGGCCACTCCAGGACCTTAATGTGCTTCTTCTTGAGCCACTTCTTTGTTGCCTTGGCCGTGTGTTGTGGGTCATTGAATACCCATCCACGACCCATTTTCAATGTCCTGGCTGAGGGAAGGAGGTTCTCACCCAAGATTTGACAGTACATGGTCCCATCCATCGTCCCTTTGATGCGGTGAAGTTGTCCTGTCCCCTTAGCAGAATAACACCCCCAAAGCATAATGTTTCCACCTCCATGTTTGACGGTGGGGATGGTGTTCTTGGGGTCATAGGCAGCATTCCTCCTCCTCCAAACACGGCGAGTTGAGTTGATGCCAAAGAGCTCCATTTTGGTCTCATCTAACCACAACACTTTCACCCAGTTGTCCTCTGAATCATTCAGATGTTCATTGGCAAACTTCAGACGGGCATGTATATGTGCTTTCTTGAGCAGGGGGACCTTGCGGGCGCTGCAGGATTTCAGTTCTTCACGGCGTAGTGTGTTACCAATTGTTTTCTTGGTGACTATGGTCCCAGCTGCCTTGAGATCATTGACAAGATCCTCCCTTGTAGTTCTGGGCTGATTCCTCAACATTCTCATGATCATTGCAGCTCCACGAGGTGAGATCTTGCATGGAGCCCCAGGCCGAGGGAGATTGACAGTTTTTTTGTGTTTCTTCCATTTGCGAATAATCGCACCAACTGTTGTCACCAAGCTGCTTGGCGATGGTCTTATAGCCCATTCCAGCCTTGTGTAGGTCTACAATCTTGTCCCTGACATCCTTGGAGAGCTCTTTGGTCTTGGCCATGGTGGAGAGTTTGGAATCTGATTGATTGATTGCTTCTGTGGACAGGTGTCTTTTATACAGGTAACAAACTGAGAGTGTGCTCCTAATCTCAGCTCGTTACCTGTATAAAGACACCTGGGAGCCAGAACTCTTTCTGATTGAGAGGGGGTCAAATGCTTATTTCCCTCATTAAAATGCAAATCAATTTACAACATTTTTGACATGCGTTTTTGTGGATTTTTTGTTGTTGTTATTCTGTCTCTCACTGTTCAAATAAACCTACCATTAAAATTATAGACTGAACATTTCTTTGTCAGTGGGCAAACGTACAAAATCAGCAGGGGATCAAATACTTTTTTCCCTCACTGTAAGTCAAAACTGTAACTCGGCCACTCAGGAATATTCACTGTCTTCTTGGTAAGCAACTCCAGTGTAGATTTGGCCATGTGTTTTAGATTATTGTCCTGCTGAAAGGTGAATTGATCTCCCAGTGTCTGGAGGAAAGCAGAGTGAACCAGGTTTTGCTCTAGGATTTTGCCTGTGCTTAGCTCCATTCCGTTTAATTTTTTTTAAATTCCCCAATCCTTAATGATTAGGATGCATGTTTCGGAATATTTTTAAAACATTGTGTACAGGCTTCCTTCTTTTCACTCTGTCAATTAGGTTAATATTGTGGAGTAACTAAAATGTTGTTGATCCATTCTCAGTTTTCTCCCATAACAGCCATCTTAACTGTTTTAAAGTCAACATCGGCCTCGTGGTGAAATTTCTGAGCGGTTTCCTTCATCTCCGGCAACTGAGTTAGGAAGGACGCCTGTGTCTTTGTAGTGACTGGGTGTATTGATACAGCATCCAAGGTGTAATTAATAACTTCACCATGCTCAGAGGGATATTCAATGTCTGCTTTTTTATTTTTACCCATCTACCAATAGGTGGCCTTCTTCGCGAGACATTGGAAAACCTCCCTGGTCTTTGTGTTTGAAATTCTCTGCTCAACTGAGGGACCTTACAGATCTGTGTGGTACAGAGATGAGGTAGTCACAAAATTATGTTAAACACAATTATTGCACACATAGTGAGTTCATGCAACTTATGTGACTTGTTAAGAAATGTTTTACTCCTGAACTTATTTAGGTTTGCCATAACAAAGGTGTTGAATACTTATTGACTGAAGACATTTCAGTTTTTCTTTTCATTTTGTTGTGTTAATTTGTAAAAATTCTGCAACACATAATTCCACTTTGACATTATGGGGTTTGTGTGTAGCCAAGTAACAAAATAATCTCAATTGAATCCATTTTCAATTCTGGCTGTAACACAACAAAATATGGAAAATGTCAAGGGGTGTGAATACTTTATGAAGGCAACGTATCACTTTTGCTTCAAACTGTCAAAATGAAGACCAGAATTGACGTGTTTCACTATAACTAAGCCTAACATTTTTTTCATGAAAGATACACTTTAAATGCCCAGTGCAATCAAAAACTTGACTTTCCTATGTTTTATATGTATTTCCACACTATGAGTTTGTGAGTTTGTGAAATTGTGAACGCGATGATAATGCCATTTTATTGTAAGAGCTGTTTGAAAAGACCGCATGAAATGTCCCCATGCGGTAAATTAGTTAATAGACCAATAAGAAAGAGAGTTCCAAACCTCTCTGCGAATAAAAGCTAATTTCTCATTTTCCCCTGCCCACTCAGACCACTCCTAGACAGTCCTAGCAAAATTCTTGCTTGAGAAATTGCTCTTTGCTAAGAAGCAATTTTGGTTTCTTTTTGGCAATTTCTATTAAAAACTTTCTAGCCTATTGTTTTTTACTTTCCTAAAACAATAATTTTCCACATCACGATTCAGCTGTCGGAGATTTGACCACTAAATGTCCTAAATCAGGGGAATTGCATGCATAGGCCTATAGGCTTCCACTGTATGATATTAACATTTTAAAAAATCAATATAAAAAGGAAGAGAAGCTCAGGCTTAGCCCCAGAGAGATAGAGAGATATGCCGGCAGCATGCTACGACACCGTCATGCATTTCTTTATCCTTGTCAGATAGGCTACTGAGTCTGCTACACAGATATAGGCATACAGAAGAGGCTAACTCGTGAATTTTCTATCAGAATATATTTTTAGAAAGATAAGCATTATATTGTTACATTATAGGAGTAAGTCTGCTAGGCCTAAAACATTCTTCCTCACCTCAAGTTCAACTGTCCGAGTCATTAGGAGAGCCAGCGCGCACTGCCTTCATATCATAGCCCTGCAGTAGCTAAAGCTTAATAATAGCCACACCAAACCTTAACAAAAGTTTCTAAACTTTATTAGGGTAATATAAAAATAGGTCAAGCCATTGATCATAGTGAAAATACTAACAGACTATTATATTGCGGCAAACACAACACTACAGTTGGAACGTAATTAAACAAAACACTTCACAAAAAAATGTAAACAGGCTATATTGCAGCAATTACCAAGAAAGGCTAGTGCCTACCGTACCCAACAAATAACAGCAATAGGCTAATGATTTAAAAAAAAAATTTTTACAACATCTTAAACTAATTTATCCAACAAAAATGTTTCAACAGAATGAAAGAAAACACACATCTAAAGAACTGGTAAAGATTAGTAAATAGGCCTACAATATTAACAATTATATACAATAATAAGAATAATAATAATAGGCTACCTGGGGCGACAGGTAGTGGTTAGAGCATTGGGCCAGTAACCGAAAGGTTGCTGGATCGAATCCCCAAGTTAACAAGGCAAAAATCTGTTGTTCTGCCCCTGAACAAGACTGTTCTTAACTGACTTGCCTAGTTAAATAAAGGTTACATTTTAAAATAAACTTACTTTCATTTTACTTCAATGAAAAAGGCCTCCATCTTCCTGAAAATTTGTCCGGCTACAATTGTATTTATCAGTTTTTCTTTTTTTTGATGGGGTCAAAAGCCAGCAATTACCGGCTAAAGGAAACCCTGCTTAGATTAGTAGTGTTTCTGGGGAGGGGGGGGGGCTTCCTACTCTGCTGGAGGAATTAAAGGGATAGTTTATCCATAAATCTACATTTCTTTTATACTTTCATACCTCAAGAAAGGGTCCAGAAAATACATTTTTTGCACTATCAGTTACTTAGGCTAGGTCCTGCATACATGTCTTATTCCAGAACAAATGAGAAAGATTGGCACCATCTAATTACATATAGCAAATTATATGGTGCCAACCATTCCCATTACTTTAATTTTTCTTTCTCCTCATATAGCATGATCATATAGGCCTACACAACAGATGTCATTGAATAGGTGAAGCATTCAGCTTCACCTAGGACCACTTTTGTAAACATCCACCAAACGTTGACTAATGGGTGACATAAGATGGCGCCGACAGAGGTGGTCGCTTCGCTTCACGTTCTTAGGAAACTATGCAGTCATTTGTTTTTTTATGTATTATTTCTTACATTGTTAGCCCAGTTAATCTCAAGTGTTATTAAATACAGCCAGGAAGAACTTTTGGATATAAGAGCGACGTCAACTTACCAACATTACGACCGGAAAACGACTTTCCCGAAGCGGATCCTTTGTTTGGACTTCCACCCTGGACATTGGATCTAATCCCAGAGGCCGACCCAAAACAACATCATCGCCACAGGAGAGGCAGATGGAGTGGCCTCCTGGTCAGAATTAGAAGGCGAGCACACCATCCACCGCTTCCGAGCATATTACTCACCAATGTCCAGTCTCTAGACAACAAGGTGGACGAAATTAGGGCACGAGTTGTAATCCAGAGAGACACCAGAGAATGTAACATTCTCTGTTTCACGGAAACATGGCTCACTCGGGATATGTTGTCAGAGTCGGTACAGCCACAGGGTTTCTTAATGCGTTGCGCCGACAGAAACAAACATCTCTCCGGTAAGAAGAAGGGCGATGGGTGTATGCCTCATGATTAACGACTCATGGTGTAATCATAACAACATACAGGAACTCAAGTCCTTTTGTTCACCTGACAGACAATTCCTTACAATCAAATTCCGACCGCATTATCTCCCAAGAGAATACTCTTTGATTATAGTCACAGCCGTGTCTATTCCCCCCCAAGCAGACACCTTGAAGGCCCTGAAAGAACTTCACTGGATTCTATGTAAACTGGAAACCATATATCCTGAGGCTGCATTAAGTGTAGCTGGTGATTTTAACAAAGCTAATTTGAGAACAAGGCTACCTAAATTCTACCAGCACATTGATTGTTGTACCCACTCAAGTGAAACATTGGACCACTGCTACTCTAACTTCCGCGATGCATACAAGGCCCTCCCCCGCCCTCCATTCGCCAAATCTGACCATGACTCCATCTTGTTGCTCCCCTCCTATAGGCAGAAACTAAAACAGGAAGCGCCCATGCTTAGGTCTATCAAACGCTGGTCTGACCAATCGGATTACATGCTTCGATTGCTTTGATCACGTGAACTGGGATATGTTCCGGGTAGCCTCAGACAATAACATTGATGTATACGCTGACTCGCTGAGTGAGATGATTAGGAAGTGCATTGGAGATTTTGTACCCACTGTGACTATTATAACCTTCCCTAACCAGAAACCATGAATTGATGGCAGCATTTGAGCAAAACTGAAAGCACGAGCCACCGCATTAAATCCTGGCAAGGCGACTGGAAACGCGACAGAATTCAAAACAGTGTAGTTATTCCCTCCGTAAGGCAATGAAACAAGCAAAGCGTCAATATAGAGACAAAGTAGAGTCACAATTCAATGGCTCAAACACGAGACGTTGTCACGGTTGTCGTAGGAAGGAGCGGACCAAAGTGCAGCGTGTGTCGTTCCACATTTTATTTTCACTGTGAAACTAAGCAATACATACAAAATAAACTGACTGAACAAAAACAACAAACCGCGAGGAAGAGTTAACATGCACATACTCCAAATCAATCTCCCACAAACCCAGGTGGGAAAAACACCTACTTGAGTATGATCTCCAATTAGAGACAACGATGACCAGTTGCCTCTAATTGGAGATCATCCCAAACAAAACCCAACATAGAAATACAATGACTATCACCCCGTAGCACTCACATTTGTCATCATGAAGTGCTTTGAGAGACCAGGGAAGGATCATATCGCCCCCACCCTACTTGACACCCACTCCAATTTTCTTACCGCCCCAATAAGTCCATAGATGATGCAATTGCCATCACACAGCACACTGCTATCTGGACAAGAGAAATACCTACCTAAGAATGCTGTTCATTGACTACAGCTCAGCATTCAACACCATAGTACCTTCCAAATTCGTCATTAAGCTTGAGACCCTGGGTCTCGACCCCGTCCTGTGCAACTGGGTCCTGGACTTTGTCAGGCCGCCCCCAAGTGGTGAAGGTAGGAAACAACATCTCCTCCCAGCTGATCCTCAACACTGGGGCCCCACAAGGGTGCGTTCTCAGCCCTCTCCTGTACTCACTGTTCACCCATGACTACGTGGCCAAGCACGCCTCCAACTTAATCATCAAGTTTGCAGACGACACAACAGTGGTAGTCTTGATTACCAACAACGAAGAGACAGCTTACAGGGAGGAGGGTGAGAGCCCTCGGAGTGTGGTGTCAGGAAAATAATCTCTCACTCAACGTCAACAAAACAAAGGAGATGATCGTGGACTTCAGGAAACAGCAAAGGGAACATCCCCCTATCCACATCGATGGGACAGCAGTGGAGAATGTGGAAAGTTTTAAGTTCCTCGGCGTACACATCACGGACAAACGGAAATGATCCACCCACACAGACAGCATGGCGAAGAAGGCGCAATAGCGCCTCTTCAACCTCAGGAGGCTGAAGAAATTTGGCTTGTCACCTAAAACCCTCAAACGTTTACAGATGCACAATCGAGAGCATCCTGTCGGGCTGTATCACCGCCTGGTACGGCAACTGCAACTGCACCGCCCACAACCACAAGGCTCTCCAGAGGGTAGTGCGGTCTGCACAACGCATCACCGTGGGCAAACTACCTGCCCTCCAGGACACCCACACCACCCGATGTCACAGGAAGGCCAAAAAGATCATCAAGGACAACAACCACCCGAGCCACTGCCTGTTCACCCCGCTAACATCCAGAAGGCGAGGTCAGTACAGGTGCATCAAAGCTGGCACTGAGAGATGGAAAACAGCTTCTATCTCAAAGCCATCAGACTGTTAAACAGCCATTTTACATTTACATTTTAGTCATTTAGCAGACGCTCTTATCCAGAGCGACTTACAGTAGTGAATGCATACATTTCATTAAAAAAAAATGTTTCTGTACTGGTCCCCCGTGGGAATTGAACCCACAACCCTGGCGTTGCAAACACCATGCTCTACCAACTGAGCCATCACCAACATAGACAGGCTGCTGCCAACATACAGACTCAAATCACTGGCCACTGTAATAAATGGATTTAATAAAGGTATCACTAGTCACTTTAAATAATGGCACTTTAATAATGTTTACATTTCCTACATTACTCATCTCATATGTATATACTGTATTTTATACCATCTATTGCATCTTGCCTATGCCGCACAGCCATGGCACATCCATATATTTATATGTACATATTTTGATTCCATCCCCTTACATTGTGTGTATAAGGTAGTCGTTGTGAATGTGTTACATTACTTGTTAGATATCACTGCACTGTCGGAACTAGAAGCACAAGCATTTAGCTACACTCGCATTAACATCTGCTAACCATGTGTATATGACCAATACAATTTGATTTGAACTATCCCTTTAAAACTAATGCAATCCCTTTAAAATGGTGTACTAATATAATATAAGCTTGGTGTTGGATAAATGCACATGAAGACATTCAATAAAAGGGTACAGGTACATGCACTCCCACAATTCCATCCAATTTAACAGAGTCAATAAATCAGGAGTACATGGTGGTTAGAATTTTGTACCGAGGTGTATACATTTCCACACCTTGTTGCGGCATGCTGTATCTCCTATCCTCTACCCACAGTCAGTTGGCACTGTTACAAGCTCCTATTGCAAAGAGGACAGAGGTGCAGTTGTGGTACGTCCACAAACTGACCTTGGTAGTGTTCCAACCCTCACAAAATACCTCCTTTCCTTGCTTCCTTTTTGTCACTGACCATATAAAAGTGGACAGGTAGGGAAACTAACCGTTGGTTTCACCTATCCAGTTGTTTCGGGCTTGTGGTGAGGCAGAAAAGGAGACAAGGAAACCGGTGGGCCAATGCAAAAGGTTTTGAACTCGATTTCCATGAACGCCATTCGAGGCCGGGCTTCCCACCAACCTGATTAGGTGGTGATGTTAGAAACCCAGCATTACGTCTAAGTAAAGGGTGATTATGGAATACCGTAATAGAGGGAGGGGAAGAAGGTTAGGAGGGGGGAAGGAGGATGCAGACGGGATTTTCTAAAAGGGATAATTTGCCTTAACTGCGCACAGACACGCAAGAAAGTGGAAGAAAAGAAAAAAAACCGTCTCGGCATCATGCCTCAAGAATGTCAGCAATGAGCTTACAGACCACATCCCTGACACACAAGAGTCGGAATCACATCCAGACCTATAACAAAGCTGGAAAAATGAGAGAGGATGGAACGTCGGTGGAGCGAGAGAGAAGGGGGCCTTCTCCAAAACGACAGAGCCCAATGAGCGGCTCCCTACCGCATCACATGACGCAATCCTAGAAATGGCTTGGAAATCACTCCCGACTGCCAAGATTTTCCCGAAAGGAAAAAAAAAGAGAGAGAGAGGAGAAAACACAAGGCGATGTGTTTTACTGCATACCTCTGGCTGGGTCACTACGAGTACAGAACAGACATAAAACAAATCAGACCTGGAATGACCCTCGCCGGAGAGAGAGAGAGAAAAAGAGAGAGAGAGATAGAGAGGGAGAGAGAAAGAGGGATAGAGAGAGCGAGAGAGAGATAGAGAGGGATAGAGAGTGAGAGAGAGAGGGGATAGAGAGCGAGAGAGAGGGATAGAGAGAGAGCAAGAGCGAGAAAGAGAGGGATAGAGAGTGAGAGAGAGGGATAGCTTGTGTGAGAGAGAGAGAGAGAGAGAGAGAGAGAGAGAGAGAGAGAGAGAGAGCATGTGAGAGAGAGAGAGAGCGCAAGAGAGAGAGAGAGAGCGCAAGAGAGAGAGAGCGCAAGAGAGAGAGAGAGAGCAAGAGGGAACTAACTGGCCTATATGGAAATACACTGGCCATACACTCCACATCCACACACAGCAAGATCAACTAAAATCTGCAGAGAGAGGAGGAGGGAGGGAGAAACGAGCAACTTTACGAGGCGAAGAAAAGTGGGGGGAGGAGGGGGAGAAAGGGAGAGAAAGAAAGAGTCAGAAACACAGGCAAACAGAGCGAAAATAAGAAAGGGATATAGAAAAACAGGGAGAGAAGTGTCAGAAGAGATAGGGAACGCAGTAATGCAACCCTTAAAAGACGGTGATCGACTGGCGGAAAAAAAGAGAACGAAAAGAACAATAGACAGAGAGACAATGGGAGAGAGAGAGAGAGCGAGAGAGAGAGAGAGAACGTGGAACAACAGAATAGGCCCCGATAGACAGGAGTGAGTAACTGACAGAGCAGACTAGTCCAGTCCTGTCATTCCATTTGCCTTTCTCTCTCTCCCGCTTTCTTTCCCTCCGTCTTACTCCCTGCCTCGTGTTCTATTTTTTTCTCTGCATTCACAGAGAAGCATGCGGCGGCAGCACATGACGAGGTGACCTGTGCCCCACAGGATGGGCTGGACTGGGGGGGGGGGTGCCATGTTCTGTGACCAATCCCCATGGTCTCCACACAGAACACACACACCCCTCTCCAGGCCCCATTGCGAGGGGAGAGAGGCAGTAGCGGCCTGCCCTTTCGCTGGGCCCCTCGCTAGACTCTGGAGAGGGGAGAGGACGAGGCAGGGAGAGGCCAGTTTGGACACAAACAGACGAAACACACACAGACAGGCAGCCCCGTCTCTGCAGAGCTCGGCAGCAATTGAGTGCTCTCGCTCTCTCGCAAACACACAGTCACACACTCTGAACTAGCAAGGACAGGAACGAATAGACAACAGACATGTGGGTGATGTGGGTGCGTAAGCACTTAGCTCTGGTCCCAGTTACATAACCTCAACCCAAAAAGTACAAACCTTGGCGACGTGTACTATACTCAAAGTCAATCGTCAAGTCATTAAATTCCAGGAAATAATGCCATGCTGACTTTGTATCATCATTATGGGTGGATAGTAAAGCATTCTATTTCCACACTACTAACTCATAGTAAATCATACCAACTCACTCATACTAACTAAATCATACTAACTCTTAAAGGTCATGAACAGTCAAAATCATGTTTTTCATGAAATTTGATGATATATGAAGGAAACCAGATCAAAAAAATGACTGTTTCTTCTACATTGATGAAGTTCAATCGTAGAGTTACTGGTCGCCTCCCCCATTTCAAACACTTGGATTAATTATTAAGGGGACAAGGTGGCATCACCTTAACGCTCATTTTAATACACCAATTGTAACATGATATTCTTTTACTTCATTTAAATATGTACCGCCTTCTAACCAACATCAGAGAAAGCGTGTTTGCAGAGGGGCGTGGTTTATATAGCTACAGTGCCTTCAGAAAGTATTCACACACAGACTTTTTACAATTTTGTTACTAAAGTATTGATAATGAAATACAGAATTTACATAAGTATCAACACCCCCGAGTCAATACATGTTAGAATCACTTTTGGCAGTGATATTTATGGGTAAGTCTCAGAGCTTTGCACACCTGGATTGTACAATATTTGCACATCATTCTTTTCAAACATTCTTCAAGCTCTGTCAAAGTTGATTGTTGTTAATCGCTAGACAGTCATTTGCAAGTCTTGCCATAGATTTTCAAGCCAACTATAGTCAAACTAGAACTACGCCACTCGGGGATATTCATTGTCGTCTTGGTAAGCAACACCAGTGTATATCTGGCCTTGCGTTTTAGGATATTTTCCTGCTGAAAGGTGAATTTGTCTCCCTGTGTCTGTTGGAAAGCAAACTGAACCAGGTTTTCCTCTAGGATTGTGCCCATGCTTAGCTCTATTCCATTTATTTTTATCCTAAAAAACTCCCTAGTCCTTGACGATGACAAGCATACACATAGCATGAGGCAACCACTATCATGCTTGAAAATATGAGGAGTGGTACTCAGTGATGTGTTGGATTTGCCCCAAACATAACACTTTGTATTCAGGACATAAAGTTAATTTCTTTGCCACATTTTTGGCAGTTTTCCTTTAGTGCCTTATTGCAAACAGAATACATGTTTTGGAATATTTTTTATTGTGTACAGGGTTCCTTCTTTTCACTCTGTCAATTAGGTTAGTATTGTAGAGTAACTACAATGTTGTTGATCCATCCTCAGTTTTCTACTATCACAGCCATTAAACTCAAACTGTTTTAAAGTCACCATTGGCCTCATAGTGTAATGCCTGAGTGGTTTCCTTCCTCTCCGGCAACTGAGTTAGGAAGGACTCCTGTATCTTTGTAGTGACTGGGTGTATTGATATACCACACCAAAGTGGAATTCATAATTTTGCCATGCTCAAAAGATATTCAATGTCTTCTTTTTACCCATCTACCAATAGGTACCTTTCTTTGCTAGGCATTGGGAAATCTCCCTGTTGTTTGTGGTTGAATCTGTGTTTGAAATTCACTGTTCGGTCAATGAACTTAACAGATAATTGTATGTGTGTGTGTGTAATTTGTTTTATTCATTTGTCAACATTTCTAAAAACATAATTCCACTTTGACATTATGGGCTACTGTGTGTAGCAGGCCTGTGACACAAAATCTCAATTTAATCCATTTTAAATTCAAACTGTAACACAACAACATTTAGAAAAAGTCAAAGGGTGTGAATACTTTCTGAAGGCTCTGTAGATAAATATTCTACTGGTGCCAAAATTTGACTGGAGGGTGTCAGAAAATACATTTAAACGTTTACCATAATCATCTATGGCAAATGTACTATATGTTTCCCTTCATCTGTGTCTGGTGTTAGCTAGTTACTAACTAGCTAGGTCTTCATCTGTGTCTGGTGTTAGCTAGTTACTAACTAGCTAGGTCTTCATCTGTGTCTGTTGTTAGCTAGTTACTAACTAGCTAGGTCTTCATATGTGTCTGGTGTTAGCTAGTTACTAACTAGCTAGGTCTTCATCTGTGTCTGTTGTTAGCTAGTTACTAACTAGCTAGGTCTTCAGCCAGCATAGAACAAAAGGGGGAGGGGTCGTTCAAAATGCTGATGCAGCTGTCAAGTCAACACATCCATCAGTGCTGCTGTGAACCACATCACAAGAGATGTATAAAAAAAAAACATATCATTGATGCAATTTTAATGTTGTTTGAGTTTCTTCCACATTTGCTCGAGATGATTTTACTGCAACCCTGCTCACTGCATACAAGTTGCTTGACATGGGCGTTTCAAAGAGCTGTCAGTTAAGGCGAGCTAAGCTCCCCGCCCACTCAGCCTGTCTTTTCAAGAGAAAAAGTGCTTTTCAGAAAGACTTTTCAGGACCTTTAACAACTAACTCATACTAACTCACTAATACTAACTCCCTCATACTAACTCCCTCATACTAACCCCCTCATACTAACCCCCTCATACTAACCCCCTCATACTAACACACTCATACTAACTCCCTCATACTAACTCCCTCATACTAACCCCCTCATACTAACACCCTCATACTAACTCCCTCATACTAACTCCCTCATACTAACTCCCTCATACTAACTCCCTCATACTAACCCCCTCATACTAACCCCCTCATACTAACTCCCTCATACTAACTCCCTCATACTAACTCCCTCATACTAACACACTCATACTAACTCCCTCATACTAACTCCCTCATACTAACTCCCTCATACTAACTCACTCTTACTAACTCACTCTTACTAACTCACTCTTACTAACTCACTCTTACTAACTCTGCCATACTAACTCTGCCATACTAACTCTGCCATACTAACTCTGCCATACTAACTCCCTCCTAGTAACTCATACAGGAACCAAACAAAGCCAGCTGGGTTTCTCCTTTGCTCACGTTCCCAAGAAGTCGTATTATTCTACATGACTACCGCCTGCCTATACTTAAAACAGTAAAAATGATATGTGACGCGTCGAGCGTAAGAGCCATCAATCACTGGACGTTTCAACTTGGACCCAACACTAAAGGGCTATTTATACCCTACGGTGCGTAGCGCAGTGTCACAATTGATTTCAGGCTACTGGTAAAAACAGCTGCGAGATATTTGTTTAGAAGTGCTAACGTTATTCTCGGCTATTTGGAAACATAAAAACATATAGACATGCTTTCTTTCTCTGTGAATAAAAATTAAGACATTGTATTTTAAGCTGATACGGGAGCGAATACACTGAAGCAGCATATCAAATTGGGATCATGTTTTCGGTTACACGAGCAAGTATAAGAATATTTGCCAGGGCATGATATTTAATTATAAATCTGATTATTTCACATGGCGATGTGGGAAGCGAAAAGGCTAGCTAGCTTGTAGTGTTTTGCCAACTTGCTGGCAAGGGAAGACGAGTGACTCTTCTTTTACTGTAACAATAAATGAGAAGACAACAAGAAAGCCTCTGTCGCCCCCTTGTGAATGTTGCTATTTGGGAGTCTGGATTGGCGAGGTATCATGTTACCCCAAAAAATCGAACTCCCCCAGCGCACGCATGCACATAGGTCTACGCACGTTAAGTGTGTTGAAACCTTAACAGGTGGAACTTAACACGTCATTACTCCCAACAACAACTTCAAATGTGCCCTATATACGCCTATACGGCACACGCTCACATAAAAGCCCATCTTGCGGTGCCTAGTAAAGGGTAGCTCTATAGGAGGCCTATACTGTTACATGTGGGAGAGGAGGAAGCAACCAATCACTGGTCACGGCGGGGGTGGGGTGGGTTGGACGACTGTACTGCTGTCGCAGAGTGGACAAAAAGCTAATGGACTATACCAACACGACTGCTCGGCTCTCGTACACAACCTGCCATTGTTGTACAGTGACTGGCCGGAGCTGAACATGAGCCTACATTACAATGCCCTTGGCTACTGTTCTAGGTTCAGCTCTTGTTGTGCAGCTCCTAGTGGGATAGAGTTTGGAGTAATGCGGGAGGGCTGTTCCAAAGTCAGTTGTTAAGGGCACAAAGTAATCACTGTGTGCCAGTGAGGCTCTCCCTCAAAGCTTTCAAATGAATGGCCGAAAGAATAGCTTGGTCTGAAATGAAAACACCCCCCTACGCCTCTAGTGTTTCAGATCGGAAGGAACTGGATAGGTGTAAGAAGAGGTAAGCAATATGGCGGAAGCTCCCCTGAGACCATTGAAAAAGACTAGGTGGAACCGCCACCATCACATTGCTGAATTACACTTAGACTCAGATCTGAAAACACTGAAGAAGTGGGGGCTAGGGGAAGTGAATTATGAGGGGGCTAGGGGAAGTGAATTATGAGGGGGCTAGGGGAAGTGAATTATGAGGGGGCTAGGGGAAGTGAATTATGAGGGGGCTAGGGGAAGTGAATTATGAGGGGGCTAGGGGAAGTGAATATTTGTTTTCTTTCAACCGAGAAGGACTTCTGCTTTCTTTAGATCGTATCACGTTTATTCACGTTTTCCAATTCTCTAGACCCAGTGGTGGAAAAATATGTCTCTTTTGCAACTTCTGGATAAAATCTTTACAGCCTTTAACAACAATGAATATGTTCTTGGCATCTTTTTAGTTTTATCCAAAGCTTTTGACACGGTTGATCATGAAATATTACTTTCTAAATTGCATTATTACGGTTTTTCATAAATATACACGTGAATCGGCAGTGGTGGAAAAAGTACCCAATTGTCATACTTGAGTAAAAGAAAAGACACCTTAATAGAAAATGACTCAAGTAAAAGTCTCCTAGTAAAATTCTACTTGATTAAAAGTCAAAAAGTATTTGCTTTAAAATATACTTAAGTATCAAAAGTACATTTAATTGCTGAAATATATTTAAGCATCAAAGTAAAAGTGTAAATAATTTCAAATCCCTTATATTAAGCAAACCAGACGGCACCATTTTCTTGTTTTTTGTTTTATGGATAGGCAGGGGTACACTCCAACACTCAGACATAATTTACAAACAAAGCATGTTTGTTTAGTGAGTCCGCCAGATCAGAGGCAGTAGGGATGACCAGAGATGTTCTGTTGATAAGTGCGTGAATTGGACCATTTTCCTGTCCTACTAAGCATTCAAAACGTAATTCAAAACGTAAACGAGTGTCAAGGAAAATGAATGGTGTGAAAAGTACATTATTTTATTAAGTAAAAGTAAAAGTAGTTAAAAATATGAACATTAAAGTATGGATACCCCCCAAAAATGACTTAAGTAGTACTTCAAAGTATTTTTACACCACTGACTAGACCAGTGGTTCTCAAACTTGGTCCTGGTGACCCAAAGGGGGGCACATTTGAGTTTTTGCCTTAACACTACAGAGCTGGTTCAAATCATCAACTTATCATCAAGCTTTGGTGATTTGAATCAGCTGTGTAGTGTTAAGGCAAAAACAAAAATGTGCAGGACCAGGATTGAGAACCACTGGTCTAGACTCTAGAGGTGAACGCACTGTACGTCAATTCTACAGGCCTCTAAACATGTCCTCTTGGCAACTTGACTTCACCCTTTCTCTCATCGTCCCCTCTTTGGCAGAGGAAGTGTGATTGAGCAAGGGAGTGTGTTGGGGAGAAATTTGGCACCCCGACCAGGTTCATATAATCTTATTACACGGTCTTGTACATAGCAACCAGGAACTGCACGTTCCACAACAAGAGGGACTTAATTAGGGGTGCTGCAGTGTACACTGCAACTTATCAGTACCTTGTCATCTGCTGATAAATGCTCTCGAGTCCCATCTGAGGTGATGGCATCCGGTGGCAGGAGGACCATAACATTAAGACAATTTCCTTAGGATAGATCTTTTATTGTCCCTAAGAAGGAAATTGTCTTGGACACACAGTACAGCTGTAGGCTATAAAACAAACACTATACATTACAAACTTGACAAATACATAGTACAGGCCTACATTGCATGTTACCCCTGTCATACACATCATACAGATCTATCCGTAGTGGGTTACATAGTTCTTTGGTCCGCGGTAGGCCTATCCCTTGAATGGCGCTACTATAATATTGTGTGTCAAGAAAAAAAGGGGGGGGGTTACACTTCAAATTACAGTGCTCTTATGACTCTTATGTATTATTGTTCATAGTAAGTGTATACAGTATCCTCAAGTACAGGGTAAACATTATTGTCATGACTTATTGTTACACTGTACTTACACCGGACATAGGATTAGGATATGGGTTAAGGGTAGGGCTAAGATTTGGTATAGTATACAATTGTAAAACAGTAGAACAACGAGTAACCCTTATACTCTGTTATACTGCACTTACATGTATATTTACGCAGGAATGAAAACACTGTGGTGTAAAGTGTTAAACAACAAGGCTATTCTAATGTAATTGAAGTGGTTTATTGGTCAAAACCTTTTACATTTTTCAATCATCTAGGCCTGAGTAAAGATCTATCAGGGGCAGTATGAGAGGAATAACGTACCAATAACACAGAGAGCACTGATATCAATTCACAATTCTTAATAGCTCGAGAGGACTATCAAATGAACATTTTCCTTGGATTCATTAAAGCCAACCAAAGCATGATTCCTACAATAACATGACCAGTTGCCCCAGGTCACTGATGACAAATCAATGACGTTTAACTCAGCATTGTGAGTAGTGAGTAGCACTTAGAGAGGCAGTGTTTTGAATTCTCATCATTCCTAATAGTGAAATCTCATATGGAATCACTCGTCAACACCTTCAGTTACAAAGGCTGCATAGTAAAACAAAGGACACTCCCCACTTCTAAATGGAAACCGGGTCATGTTCAGTAGGAGCAAATGGTAGAAAAAATGTTGAAGCAGAGAAGGGGCTGCATGTGAACGTGTCTAACAAGAGCACTGATTTGTTTTCTGTTTGACATTGTGTCCTACACGCTTAGAAAAAAGGGTTGTGCAAAGGTTCTCAGGTTGTCCCCATAGGAGAACCCTTTTTGGTTCCCAGTAGAACCCTTTTTGGTTTTGGGTAGAACCCTTTTGGGTTCCATGTAGAATCCTCTGTGGAAAGGGTTCTGCATGGAACCCAAAAGGGTTCTACCTGGAACCAAAAAGGGTTCTCCTATGGGGACAACCTGAGAACCTTTGCACAACCCTTTTTTTTAAGCGTGTAGGACACAATGTCAAACAGAAAACAAATCAGTGCTCTTGTTAGACAGTACCCTTTTCGGTTCTAGTAAGTACCCTTTTAGGTTCTAGATAGTACCTTTTTTTCGAAAAATGAACATAACTATTGACTAAAATAAGAATGTGAGGTAGCATAAGTTTACTTACACGCAGGGGTGAAAGTAAGGCGGTACAGTCCATTACAGCGGCCCGGCAAAAAAAATTGTAGGGGTACGCTGTACCGTTAAAACATGAGCCATATTACACCACTATTTATCCTTACCGCATGTCAGAGGCATGAAAAATGAGCGAATTGACTTGAAAACAGATGATAGCCTATAGCATTCGCTCCAAAATGTGATGTGGTTCGATGAGAACATTGACATTTTGCCAAAGTAGAGATTAGTAGCCGAGACGCGCACTGACAGCAGTGGACGCATAAATTCTGGCCTAATGACAATTGCCAAATGTCATTACACTTTTTTTTTTTGTGTGTAACAGATGTCTCTTTCAATTCACCACTGTTTGGAGGATGGAAATATATTGTGAGTGGATTAATGTGCACGGGTAGCCTAGTAAAGGAAACCTTTGAAGTGATTGTTTGACAAGAGCGTGCACACATAGGAGGTCACATACCGGGACAAAATGTATTCTACTTTCACCCCTGCTTATATGTCACCTATTTCCAGGATAGTTTTATGCATATGGTGCACATTTGTGAATAAAAACTTGATTTTTTTCAAACATACACTATATATATAAAAAAGTATGTGGACACCCCTTCAAATTAGTGGATTCGGCTAATTACGCCACACCCATTTCTGACAAGTGTATAAAATCGAGCACACAGCCATGCAATCTCCATAGGCAGTAGAACGGCCTTACTGAAGAGCTCGGTGATTTTCAACGTGGCACCGTCATAGGATGCCACCATTCCAACAAGTCAGTTCGTCAAATTTCTGCCCTGCTTCAGCTGTCCTGGTCAACTGTAAGTGCTGTTATTGTGAAGTGAAAACGTCTTGGAGCAACAATGGCTCAGCCGCGAAGTGGTAGGCCACACAAGCTCACAGAACAGGCCCACCGAGTGCTGAAGCTCGTAAAAATCATCTGTCCTCGTTTGCAACACTCACTACCAAGTTCCAAATGCCCTCCGGAAGCAACGTCAGCACAAGAACTGTTCGTCGGGAGCTTCATGAAATGGATTACTTTGGCCGAGCAGCCACACACTGGTGTAGTGTACAGCTCGCCGCCATTGGACTCTGGGGCAAGGGAAATCGGTCTCTGGGGTGATGAATCACGCTTCACCATCTGGCAGTCCAATGGGTGAATCTGGGTTTGGCTGATGCCAGGAGAACGCTATGTCCCCGAACGCATGTTGCCAACTGTAAAGTTTGATGGAAGAGGAATAATGGTCTGGAGCTGTTTTCATTGGTTCGGACTAGGCCCCTTAGTTCCAGTGAAGGGGAATCTTAACACTACAGCATACAATGACATTCTAGCCGCTTCTGTGCTTCCAACTTTGTGGCAACAGTTTGGGGAAGGCCCTTTTCTGTTTCAGCATGACAATGCCCCCGTGCAAAAAGCGAGGTCCATACAGAAATGGTTTGTCGAGATCGGTGTGGAAGAACTTGACTGGCCTGCACAGGGCCCTGACCTCAACCCCATCGAACACCTTTGGGATGAATTGGAACGCCGACTATTAGCCAGGCCTAAATGCCCAACATCAGTGCCCGACCTCACTAATGCTCTTGTAGCTGAATGGAAGCAAGCCACCACAGCAATGTTCCAGTGGAAAGCCTTCCCAGAAGAGTGGAGGCTGTTAAAGCAGCAAAAGGGGGGACCAACTCCATATTAATGCCCATGATTGTGGAATGAGATGTTAGAGCAGGAGTCCACCTACTTTTGGTCATGTGGTGTATATTTGATTTAACCTACGTATTGAACCCATTAAGACGGTAGATGTTCAATCAGAGACAAAAGTTAATGTGAGACATCACAAGAGGCCTATTTTCATAGTTTTATGGTCTAGTAACAGAAGCCTAAAATGTAATTCCTGTTATATAAAATAGTGGTAGTCTGTCACATTTGGGGCAAGGGTGTCTTCAATTCTCTCAAGCTTTTAATAAGCCTATCGGTCACACTTTTTTTTCCCGGACTATCCAAATAACAGATGGTCACACTATTAACAAACGATCTGTTGATATGCAACTGCTTGCTAAGGTTACGGTTAGGTTTAGAATAAGGGTTAGAGTAAGGGATAAAGTTAGGGTTAAGTTTAGGGTTGGGGTTAGTAGATAGCTAGTTGAAATGTTATTCGATGGTCTGTAGAGATAAAATACCAGGAAAATATTCAACCATAGTCAGTAGAGTAGGTATTATCAACTAGATTCAGCCGCAGAATGATTTTTCTGGAGCGGATGGTTACGGGGCCAGAACATTAATTACCAATAATTTGTAGACTGCAAAAAAAAGGCCAAACAAATATAATATTTGATTAAAGCGTAATAATTTCAAACCTTGCTTCCATTTGTATACGATCACATCTCTATCATGCCTGTGTCAGGTGCGTCGTAAAAGGTGGACCAAAACGCAGCGGGTATATGAACACTCATCTTTTATTAGAAGAAAACCCAAAACAAAACACTTATACAAAAACAACGACGAAAAACAGTCCTGTAAGGTACTCTGACTATACATGGAACAACTACCCACAAAACCCATGGAAAAACACCCCAACTAAATAGGACCTTCAATTAGAGGCAACGAGGAACAGCTGCCTCCAATTGAAGGTCAGCCCAATAAACTAAACATAGAAATATAAGAACTAGAACAAACATAGAAATATATTAACATAGAACATAACCCCAAAAAAAACGAAACACACAAAACAAACACACCCCTGCCACGTCCTGACCAACTACAATAACAAAATTACCCCTTTTCTGGTCAGGACGTGACAGTACCCCCCCCCCAAAGGTGCAGACCCCGAATGTACCTTAACCATAAGACACAAACAAAACCCCACAACAAAAACCCAAAACTACAGGGAGGGAAGGGAGGGTGGCCACCGTCAACGACGGTTCCTGTGCAAACACCCCCCCTTCCCCAATACTCCCCTCTACGGAGGTGGCTCTGGTTCTGGCCCTAGTCCCCAACCTAACCTGTCCACCCCCACTGAAGGCTCAGGGCTAAGGCGCGTCGCTGGAGACCTCGGGCTGAGGGGCGACTCTGGCTGCGCCGGACTGGAGGGCGACTCTGGCTGCGCCGGACTGGAGGGCGACTCTGGCTGCGCCGGACTGGAGGGCGTCTCTGTCGGTTCCGGACTGTAGGGCGTCTCTGTCGGTTCCGGACTGTAGGACGTCACCGGAAGCACTGGACGGGGAACTGTCGCCGGAAGCTCTGGACGGGGAACTGTCGCCGGAAGCTCTGGACGGGGAACTGTCGCCGGAAGCTCTGGACGGGGAACTGTCCCCGGAAGCTCTGGACGGGAACTGTTGCCGGAAGCTCTGGATGGGGAACTGTCGCCGGAAGCTCTGGACTGGACAGGCGCACTAAAGGCCTGGTGCGTGGGGCTGGCTTTGGAGGCGTCAGACTAGGGACACGCACCTCAAGGCTAGTGCAAGGAGCAGGAACAGGACGTACTGGACTGGGCTGACGCACTACAAGCCTGGTGCGTGGGGCTGGCTTTGGAGGCGCCAGACTAGGGACACGCACCTCAAGGCTAGTGCGAGGAGCAGGAACAGGACGTACTGGACTGGGCTGATGCACTGGAGGCCTGGTGCGTGGGACTGGCTTTGGAGGCGCCAGACTAGGGACACGCACCTCAAGGCTAGTGCGAGGAGCAGGAACAGGACAGGACGTACTGGACTGGGCAGGCGCACTACAGGCCTGGTGTGTGGGGCTGGCTTTGGAGGCACCAGACTGGTGACACGCACCTCCAGGCTAGTGCGAGGAGCAGGAACTGGATACACGGGGCCTTGACTACGCACTGGAGGTCTAGAGCGCACAACCTGCTCAACCCGTTCTGGCTCGATTGTTACCATAGCTTGGCACGGGCCTAGTGCTGGCACAGAGCGAACTGGGCTGTGCTGAGGCATGATGGCTGCCATGCGTATTGCCGCATAGCTTGGTGCCTTCATGATCCGTTGCTCACCATAATAAGCACAGGGAGTCTACGACCTGACTTAGCCATACTACCCGTGTGCCCCCCCAAACATTTTTTGGGGCTGCCTCTCGGGCTTCCTTGCCAGCCGTGTTCCCATATAACACTCCCGGTCCTCTCCAGCCTTCCTCCATGGTCCTTCTCCAGCTAGTATCTCCTCCCAGGTCCATGACTCCCTATAGCTCCTTTGCTGCTCCTTTCTCCGCTGCTTGGTCCTCGTTTGGTGGGTAGTTCTGTCAGGTGCGTCGTAAAAGGTGGACCAAAACACAGCGGGTATATGAATACTCATCTTCTTTTATTAGAAGAAAACCCAAAACAAAACACTTATACAAAAACAACGACGAAAAACAGTCCTGTAAGGTACTCTGACTATACATGGAACAACTACCCACAAAACCCATGGAAAAACACCCCAACTAAATAGGACCTTCAATTAGAGGCAACGAGGAACAGCTGCCTCCAATTGAAGGTCAGCCCAATAAAATAAACATAGAAATATAAGAACTAGAACAAACATAGAAATATATTAACATAGAACATAACCCCCAAAAAAACGAAACACACAAAACAAACACACCCCTGCCACGTCCTGACCAACTACAATAACAAAATGACCCCTTTTCTGGTCAGGATGTGACAGCCTGGGAATACTTTGGAACAAATTTCCAAAATGTATGTTTGAAAAAAAACAATAAATGATAATATATATATATATATATACACACATCCAAACAACACAATCGATTGGCTAAAACGCATTAAGGAAAGAAATTCCACAAATGAACTTTGAACAAGGCACACCTGTTAACCTTTTCACACGTACCAACAAATGGGTGTGATCATTCTACAGTGGTCCCTTTAGCATACGCTCAAACCGGTGTGATTAGAACGCTTATTTAGAATGCTTATTTAGAACGTCTAGTTTCCATTGATGCAACAGTCAGCATTTGAGCTAGCCACACTGTTTCTTCACAGAAACATTTTGCACAAACACTGTCCTTTTAAAGTTATGTCCTGAATGTGACAAGTTAATTTTTGGATGCAATGTTCAGACATTCGCAGAAGTAGCTACAGCATAAACAATCATCCAAACCGGAAAATGTAAGCTACATTAGTCCTAGCACTATCTGAAGAAATATTGATGTTACACAAGTGGTCATATTTAGATAACGACAGAAACCACAATATGAATTAGCTAATAGCAATTACTATTGATAATTCATCACATCACGGGTGAGCTCAACATTGATCTAAATAATTGAGTAAAACACTTTCTAGAAATCAAAAGTAATCTGATGGGTAGTTTGTGCGCGGCTCTATGTTTGTTTTTTGCATCAACCAAATATAATAAGCAGAGACAAGATGAGTTTGGTCTGTTAATAGTATGCATGTTGAAGGGGGTGTGTTGTCTACGATCATTCACTTCCCTTCATTCACTTCCGGAAGTTTACCCGAAAGAGGAGTGAACCATTCCTTCACCTCATTATAACGTCTTTGGTCTGACAGACGTTTACGTGACACCCAAAATGCATTGTATGATGTCAACAAACATGGCGCCACACATAGCTGGCAAATAGAATAGCATTAGCTCATTATAAATCAGTACAACCTTCAAAAAGGTATTTTACACACATCATAGGTGTCCATTACAATCTATGCAATAATCAGAATGCATTATTCGTCACCAGTACTTGAAAACATGTGAATAAAACTGTTATGCTCCATACATAAATACTTCATGCTACAGTAACAACGACAGCATGATATGCAGAAAATAAGGCACTTACTTTGATAGGAACGCACACATGTCCAAAGTTATTATTTGTATTGAAACAACAATGGAGGCATTGGGGAAGGGCTCTCCTCGAAGAGGGAAGTTTGTCCGGCTCAGTAAAGCCTCAAACATAAATTGTCAGCAACACTGAAATCGGCTACTTCCATGTGAATTAACGAGGCGGAACACACCTCAATTCAAACTGTTGTTAGAAAATAAAACTTGTTAGAAAATAATTTGAAATTGACAAGTTGAAACAGATAATTAGCAGGGAGCGCATGTTAACTGTCCTGTTGTGTAACAATCACATTTTGGAACATTGAGTGCATTCTGACATCACGTGCATAAAACAACTCACGCTGGGGCGACTGTTAAAGATATTTGGAACTCACGTATGAAAAGGTTAATTGAAATGCATTCCAGGTGACAACCTCATGCAGCTGTTTGACAGAATGCCAAGAGTGTGCAAAGCTGTCATCAAGGCAAAGGGAGCCTACTTTGAAGAATCTCAAATACAAAATCTATTTTGATTTGTTTAACACTTTTTTGGTTATTACATGATTCCATATGTGTTAATTCATAGTTTTGAAGTCTTCGCTATTATTTTACAATGTAGAAAATTGTCAAAACAAAGGAAAACCCTGGAATGAATAGGTGTGTCCAAACTTTTAACTGGTACTGTCTTTCAGGACCCTGTCTTTCAAAGATAATTTGTAAATATCCAAATAACTTCACAGATCTTCATTGTAAAGGGTTTAAACAGTGTTTCCCATACTTGTTCAATGAACCATAAACAATGAACGAACATGCACCTGTGGAACAGTCGTTAAGACACTAACAGCTTACAGACGGTAGGCAATTAAGGTCACAGTGATGAAAAAGTAGGACACTAAAGAGGCCTTTCCACTGACTCTGAAAAACACAGAAAGACGCCCAGGGTCCCTGCTCATCTGCGTGAACGTGCCTGTGGGACAGCTACAGGATGGCAACAACAACTGCCCTAGTTACACAAGGAACGCACAATCCCTCCATCAGTAATCAGACTGTCCGCAATAGGCTGAGAGAGGCTGGACTGAGGGCTTATAGGCCTGTTGTAAGGCAGGTCCTCACCAAACATCACCGGCAACAACGTCCCCTATGGCCACAAACCCACCGTCGCTGGACCAGACAGGACTGGCAAAAAGTGCTCTTCACTGACGAGTCGCGGATTTGTCTCACCAGGGGTGATGGTCGGTCTCGTGTTCATCGTCGAAGGAATGGAGGGTCCGTCATGGTCTGGGGTGGTGTGTCACAGCATCATCGGACTGAGCTTGTTGTCATTGCCGACAACCTCAACGCTGTGCGTTACAGGGAAGACATCCTCCTCCCTCATGAGTACCCTTCCTGCAGGCTCATCCTGACATGACTCTCCAGCATGACAATGCCACCAGCCATACTGCTCATTCTGTGCGTAATTTCCTGAAAGACAGGAACGTCAGTGTTCTGCCATGGCCAGCGAAGAGCCGGATCTCAATTCCATTGAGCACGTCTGGGACCTGTTGGATCCGAAGGTGAGGGCTAGGTCCATTTCCCCCAGAAATGTCTGGGAACTTGTAGGTGCCTTGGTGGAAGAGTGGGGTAACATCTCACAGCAAGAACTGGCAAATCTGGTGCAGTCCATGAGGAGATGCACTGCAGTACTTAATGCAGCTGGTGGCCACACCAGATACTGACTGTTAGTTTTGACCCCCCCCCCCCCTTTGTTCAGGGACACATTATTCAATTTCTATTAGTCACATGTCTGTGGAACTTGTTCAGTTTATGTCTGTTGTTGAATCTTATGTTCATACAAATATTTACACATGTTAAGTTTGCTGAAAATAAATGCAGTTGACAGTGAGATGACTTTCTTTTTTTTCTGAGATATATATATATATATTACAATTGCTTGGAAAACTGGGAGGGCAAAATCCAGTCTGCTGGTTGGAGAATCCTGCTGTAGAGCATCTATTCACGGACTATCCAAATAAAGTCTATAATAAAGTCTATTATTTATAAATTGTGACAAATAATACATATTTGGACATATCCAGCTGAGATTAAATGCATGCATTTTATACAGGTGTAGTTTGGCTATGAATGCAAGGATTTAAAACAGATCAAATTAATTTACCTGAGATTTTGGCATGCCCTTTTTTGTAGATGGGAGATAAAGACTTGGCAACTCTCTTCTTAACCATAAAGATATCTTAAATCCTGAAAAATAAGAAATTGGCTTGATCAATTCGGACCTTGTTTCAAACAGTTTGGTTGTTTGAATAATAGTCTTATCATATATTCTCTGTAAAGAAAAGCATGACAATTATTTGAGCAACATGCGTGCAATGGTTTGATTGTAAAGATTATTTTGGTAAACTGACAGCCTTGTAACGCTGCGTTTGTTTTGAGCTCGAGCCGCAGAATAGTTTCAGCTTTCACATTCCTTCTCTGGATGTGAGTTTCATACCTGCGTACAACTTTTTCCAAGACCAAGTTGCCGTTAATCCGTTTGTCGTCGTCAATCTCTTGAAAATAAATTCATTTCCATGTTGACTTGTGGTATGAGATACTGTGTAATAACTGCGTTATACAAATATCCGCATGTGATCGACTCGAAACGTCAAAACTATCACGCCCAAGGAAGGTTCTAAATGTTGGCTGGCGAGCTGATACTGATAGCTAGCGTGGCTAGATGTCTGGTTAACCCTAAATTGGTGTATCAAGTTCAGGCGATATATCAACTATATCCAGACCGAACGCGACTGCAATTAACGAATACGGCTAGTAATAATGGTTACGATATTTACCTTGTTCGCTCTACAAACGGCGAATTCTATAGAAGAGCTATGAGAAACCCCCTGGCCAGACCCTAAATAGATGGCCATTACTTTTTGGTATGCCCCGCCCCCGGACTTCCACAAAATGGGATATTTTCTCCAAGCTTCTCCAATAACCAATCAAAGGTGCAATCTGCGTGTATCCCGTCTATCCCGTGTTTTGGTTGGTGACGGCTTACACCAGCCCTGCTTTGCTTGGTCAAATCCAATGCTCGTAACGTGTGTGAGCGACTCCCCTTCCCCCAAACACAGGGGTGTGTCATGACGTCAGAGGTAACGAAGAGGTAAACAACTTTGACCGCGTGAGGTTTAAAGCAACATTGTTTCTTCGCAGGCACTGATACAGTGCTACAATAACATTGTAACAACATGATCATAGGTGCGCTGAAAAGGAAATTATATCATTATATACCACAAGTCTGTGCAACGCACTCTCTGTTGTTACGTGACCACACCGGTGGCAGCATTGTAATAAAATATGGAGTTACAGAGAGGCACTGAATTAAACATTTGTAGCGACATATCGCCGATATTTTCGTGGTCTCGGAGTTTGTATTATTATTATTTTTAATTTTAGGATTGTGCGTATGCGGAAGCGCGTGTGTGAAAGAGACAGGGAGAACGAAAAGGACAGAGGGGTGTGTCTGCGGTGTGCTGCGGATGGCGTGTCAGCTGCCTAACGTAGCATAAACATGCTTTGTTGCTATGATTGTTATGCAATGTACTTGTGGAACAAACTATAGAGTACCATGGCCCTCCCTTCCTCTCCTTTTAGACACAGACCGGGATACCCACTGAAGAATGGTAAGTGAGGTTAGCTACAAACATTCAAATTCAACATGGGTGATATTGATATTTTACATAGGTGGTTTCAGTTCGGTTCATATGTTTTTGCATGATTTATTGAGGGATTAGTGCATATTGTATGTTGTGTCAGTGACATACACGTTGTGTTGGAATTCATGCCATGGTGTGTGTGTGTGTGTGACAGGATTGGGGGATGGTGGTTTGGGTGAAGGACAGGGGTGTGTCGACAGTGTAAACAGTAAATGCGACAGAAATGAAGGAAAGATGGAGAGAGGGGGCTCCATCCCGGCCCATACAAAGTCACTGGAAAGGCAGGGAGGGCATGGAATAGGTGGCTGCATATTTATTTTGGAATGTTGATTATGTTGCCTTTCAATGACACGTAATTACGTTTATGAAATGCCTGGTCAATGTCACAATAGTAATAAGTTGAAGCTTTCGTGGCCTAATCAAACTGGTTTAATCTTTCTATTCTGGGGGGTATTTTATTTACCTATTCACATATTCTGTTAAATAATCCAGTGTGCTTTCCTATTGTGTGTTTAGACATAAAATTCAATTTATTTTAAGATATATATTTCAAAAAATTCTCAAATTCACTATGCTTGAAGTCAGCGGTAGGTTTTTTTTCCTCCAGAGAGAACAAAATGCAGCGATATCTCCTTTCAAATCTACTCATACCATGTTGTGTTTATCAAATGTATATTGCAGTTTCATCACCTCTCCAGTTATCCCTTGATCGATCCAGCCATCAGTACAAGTTTAGCACAATGCTGGGGGCCACTCTCTGTCCCCTCCTCTTCTTCTCCCCCTTGCTGTTTCGGCACCACTGACTGAAGGTTCCACTTCCACCCGGAACCTGGGACATTTTCTGCAAAATAACAAATTCCATTAGATTCCACAGTTTCAGCCCCTCATCTGTGTGGTTTAAGTGACTAGACAGCACATCAATTCAAATCATACAATGGAATAACTATATTGATAGATTCAATTTACCATATGCCACGTGCAAAATGCCTGTTACAAATAAGAACCGTGTCTAGGCTTACCTATGAATGCATATTTTTTTTTACCTCATCCAAAACCCTAGAAATACTGCATCTGAGTGTGTTGATATATTGTATTTTATCTCATAATTAAGTGTGAGAGTTAACTTTAGAAGCCATGGCCGTGTGTAGTGGAGAGTTGATCCTTGTCCTGAGGCTTGGGTCGCCTTCAAACTGGCACCAACTCAGGATCAAGCTGTTCTGTTAATGAGGATTTATTCGGCTCCATAACACCTCTGTCAGATCCGTTTTCCGGCGCGGCCATTTTGTGTCCTCAAATGTTCACCCAGTAGCCAGGTTGGACGGTAACCAGGTTGGCAGGGAGTGATGAATTAAGCACTAGCTGGCCAGAGTTCAGTGAGTGAGTGGGTGGGGATAGGGCTGGGGCACGTGTGGGGGGAAATATAGGCAACGTCAAGAAGTCCGTTTCTATAACTCACTTCATGATCACTTCAAACATCTACAAATATTTGCATAAAGGATTCACAGGAAGTAGAAAAACTGGTTTCAAAGAGCGGTAAGCATGTGACCACATGAACCATTTTATATAATGTTTTGTTTTCTTCTTATTTTAAAGCCCGTCTAGGTGTTGATGCTGGACCGTAACATATGCTCATTTTAGAACGTAATTTTAATCTAGGGACTGAATTTTTTTTATAAAAGCTTGGTGATACGTTATCTTATTATTCAATGTGTCAATGTTTTATTGGATCTGTCCCTATTCAAATACACGTTGTAAATCAATACAGTATTAGGCCTATAGAAGTCATAATATGACATAGTAATATAGAGTTATTCGTTAACATAGGACATGGCAAGTATGAGAATATCGAGCTCTGTGATGTGTTGAGTCTCGTTTCTATAGGTTTACCAATCATACAGAATTGTAAAGCTACAGTACAACCTCGGTCTTGAATTGAACGTTGTCAAACCCTCAGAAGAGGGGAATAATTATTACATTGATGAACTGTATGATTTTAAGATCTCTATCCTCCTCGGCAAGAACATGTCTATGTATTCATTGATCTGTCAACACTAGCGAAAAACATGAGCACATTACTAGGTATCTCTCTAGGCTAATATCATTATGATATATGGATATCTTTCGGGGGAAAAATATTTAAAACGTGACATAGCAGAATGGTAAATGCATACACTGTGTACAAAACATTAGGAACACCTGCTCTTTCCTTGACATAGACTGGACATGTGAAAGCTGTGATCTCTTATTGATTTAACTTGTTAAATCCACCTCGATCAGTGTAGATGAAGGGGAGGAGACAGGTTAAAGAAGGATTTTTAAGCCTTGAGACAATTGAGACATGGATTGTGTATGTGTGCCATTCAGAGGGTGAATGGGCAAGACAAAATATTTAAGTGCTTTTGAACGGGGTCTGGTAGTAGGTGCCAGGCGCACTGGTTTGAGTGAACTGCAATGCTAATGGATTTTTCACGTTCAAGAGTTCCCATGTGTATAAAGAATGGTCCACCACCCAAGGACATCCAGCAAACTTGACACAACTGTGGGAAGCACTTGAGTCAACATACAGTGGGGGAAAAAAGTATTTGATCCCCTGCTGATTTTGTGCATTTGCCCACTTACTAAGAAATGATCAGTCATGAGAGACAGAATAACAACAAAAAACTCCAGAAAAACGCATGTCAAAAAGGTTATAAAATGATTTGCATTTTAATGAGGGAAATAAGTATTTGACCCCTCTGCAAAACATGACTTAGTACTTGATGGCAAAACCCTTGTTGGCAATCACAGAGGTCAGACGTTTCTTGTAGTTGGCCACCAGGTTTGCACACATGTCAGGAGGGATTTTGTCCCACTCCTCTTTGCAGATCTTCTCCAAGTCATTAAGGTTTCGAGGCTGACGTTTGGCAACTCGAACCTTCATCTCCCTCCACAGATTTTCTATGGGATTAAGGTCTGGAGACTGGCTAGGCCACTCCAGGACCTTAATGTGCTTCTTCTTGAGCCACTCCTTTGTTGCCTTGGCCGTGTGTTTTGGGTCATTGTCATGCTGGAATACCCATCCACGAGCCATTTTCAATGCCCTGGCTGAGGGAAGGAGGTTTTCACCCAAGATTTGACGGTACATGGCCCCGTCCATCGTCCCTTTGATGCAGTGAAGTTGTCCTGTCCCCTTAGCAGAAAAACACCCCCAAAGCATAATGTTTCCACTTCCATGTTTGACGGTGGAGATGGTGTTCTTGGGGTCATAGACAGCATTCCTCCTTCTCCAAACACGGCGAGTTGAGTTGATGTCAAAGAGCTACATTTTGGTCTCATCTGACCACAACACTTTCACCAGTTGTCCTCTGAGTCATTCAGATGTTCATTGGCAGACTTCAGACGGGCCTGTATATGTATTCTTGAGCAGGGGGACCTTGCGGGTGCTGCAGGATTTCAGTCCTTCACGGCTTAGTGTGTTACCAATTGTTTTCTTGGTGATTATGGTCCCAGCTGCCTTGAGATCATTGACAAGATCCATCCTCCCGTGTAGTTCTGGGCTGATTCCTCACCGTTCTCATGATCATTGCAACTCCACGAGGTGAGATCTTGCATGGAGCCCCAGGCCGAGGGATATTGACAGTTCTTTTGTGTTTCTTCCATTTGCGAATAATCCGACCAAATGTTGTCACCTTCTCACCAAGCTGCTTGGTGATGGTCTTGTAGCCCATTCCAGCCTTGTGTAGGTCTACAATCTTGTCCCTGACATCCTTGCAGAGCTCTTTGGTCTTGGCCATGGTGGAGAGTTTGGAATCTGATTGATTGATTGCTTCTGTGGACAGGTGTCTTTTTTACAGGTAACAAGCTGCGGTTAGGAGCCCTCCCTTTAAGAGTGTGCTCCTAATCTGAGCTCGTTACTTGTATGTGTGGACGTGTGTGGACGAGCAAATCGCTCGTCCACACGACGCCATACAGACGAACCATCAAACAGGAAAAGCGTCAATACAGGACTAAGATTGAATCCTACTACACTGGCTCTGACGCTCTATTACAGACTACAAAGGGAAACCCAGCCACGAGCTACCCAGTGACGTGAGCCTACCAGACGAGCTAAATACCTTTTATTGTCGCTTCGAGGCAAGGAACACTGAAGCATGCATGAGAGCACCAGCTGTTCCGGACAACTGTGTGATCACGCTCTCGGTAGCCAATGTGAGCAAGACCTTTAAACAGGTCAACATTCACAAAGCCGCGGGGCCAGATGAATTACCAGCACGTGTACTCAAAGTATGCGCGGACCAACTGGCAAGTGTCTTTACTGACATTTTCAACTTCTCTCTGACCGAGTCTGTAATACCTACATGTTTCAAGCAGACCACCATAGTCCCTGTGCCCAAGGAAGCGAAGGTAACCTGCCTAAATGATCACCACCCCGTAGCACTTACATCGGTAGCCATGAAGTGCTTTGAAAGGCTGGTCATGGCTCACATTAACAGCATCATACCCTAGACCCACTCCAATTCGCATACCACCCCAACAGATCCACAGATGGCGTAATCTCGAACGCACTCCACACTGCCCTTTCCCACCTCGACAAAAGGAACACCTATGCGAGAATGCTGTTCATTGACTACAGCTCAGCGTGCAACACCATAGTGCCCACAAAGCTCATCACTAAGCTAAGGACCCTGGGACTAAACACCTCCCTCTGGATCCTGGACTTCCTGACGGTCACACCCCAGGTGGTAAGGGTAGGCAACAACATGTCTGCCATGCTGATCCTCAACACTGGGACCTCTCAGGGGTGCGTGCTTAGTCACCTCCTGTTCCCCCTGTTCACCCACGATTGCATGACCAAACACAACTCCAACACCATCATTAAGTTTGCTGATGACACAACAGTGGTAGGCCTGATCACTGACAACAATGAGACAGCCTATAGGGAGGAGGTCAGAGACCTGGCAGTGTGGTGCCAGAACAACAACCTCTTCCTTAATGTGAGCAAGACAAAGGGGATCGTGGACTACAGGAAAAAGCGGGCTGAACAGGCCTCCATTAACATTGATGGGGCTGTAGTGGAGCGGGTTGAGAGTTTTATGTTCCTTGGTGTCCACATCACCAACAAACTATAATGGTCCAAACACCAAGACAGTCATGAAGAGGGCACAACAAAACCGATTCCCCCTCAGGAGACTGAAAATATTTGGCATGGGTCCTCAGATCCTCAAAAGCTTCTACAGCTGCACCATCGAGAGCATCCTGACTGGTTGCATCACTGCCTGGTATGGCAACTGCTCGGCCTCCGATTGCAAGGCACTACTACGTAGTGCGAACAGCCCAGTACATCACTGGAGCCAAGCTTTCTGCCACCCAGGACCTATAAACTAGGCGGTGTCAGAGGAAAGCCCCAAAAATTGTCGAACACTCCAGTCACACAAGGCATAGACTGTTCTCTCTGCTACCGCACGGCAAGTGGTACCGGAGCACGAAGTCTAGGACCAAAAGGCCCCTTAACAGCTTCTACCCCCAAGCCATAAGACTGCTGAACAATTAATCAAATGTCCACCCGGACCATTTACATTGACATCCCCCTTTGTTTTTACACTGCTGCTACTCGCTGTTTATTATCAGTGCATAGTCACTTTACAAATTACCTCGACTAACCTGTACCCTCGCACATTGACTCTGTACCGAATCTGTATTTGATTAGATTTTTTTTTACTTTAGTTTATTTAGTAAATATTTTCTTAACCCTATTTCTTCAACTGCATTGTTGGTTAAGGTCTTGTTGTATTTGACACATGTGACAAATACAATTTGATTTGATGGTCTGCGGTTGTGAGACCGGTTGGACATACTGCCAAATTCTCTAAAACAACATTGGAGGTGGCTTATGGTAGAGAAATGAACATTCAGTTCTCTGGCAACAGATCTGGTGGACATTCCTGCAGTCAGCATGCCAATTGCACGCTCCCTCAACTTGAGACATCTGTGGCATTGTGTTGTGTGGCCTTTTATTGTCCCCAGCAAAAGGTGCACCTGTTTAATCAGCTTCTTGATATGCCACACCTGTCAGGTGGATGGATTATCTTGGCAAAGGTTAAATGCTCACAAACAGGGATATAAACAAGTTTGTGCACCAAATTTGAGAGAAATAAGCTTTTTGTGCATATGCACAATTTCAGAGATATTTTGTTTCAGCTCATGAAACATGGGACCAACACTTTAAATGTTGCATTTATATTTTTGTTCAGTATATATATATATATATATATATACTGCTCAAAAACATAAAGGGAACACTTAAACAACACTTCCTAGATCTGAATGAAAGAAATAATCTTATTAAATACTTTTTTCTTTACATAGTTGAATGTGCTGACAACAAAATCACACAAAAATAATCAATGGAAATCCAATTTATCAACCCATGGAGGTCTGGATTTGGAGTCACACTCAAAATTAAAGTGGAAAACCACACTACAGGCTGATCCAACTTTGATGTAATGTCCTTAAAACAAGTCAAAATGAGGCTCAGTAGTGTGTGTGGCCTCCACGTGCCTGTATGACCTTCCTACAACGCCTGGGCATGCTCCTGATGAGGTGGCGGATGGTCTCCTGAGGGATCTCCTCCCAGACCTGGACTAAAGCATCCGCCAAGTCCTGGACAGTCTGTGGTGCAACGTGGCGTTGGTGGATGGAGCGAGACATGATGTCCCAGATGTGCTCAATTGGATTCAGGTCTGGGGAACGGGCGTGCCAGTCCATAGCATCAATGCCTTCCTCTTGCAGGAACTGCTGACACACTCCAGCCACATGAGGTCTAGCATTGTCTTGCCTTAGGAGGAACGCAGGGCCAACCGCACCAGCATATGGTCTCACAAGGGGTCTGAGGATCTCATCTCGGTACCTAATGGCAGTCAGGCTACCTCTGGCGAGCACATGGAGGGCTGTGCGGCCCCCCAAAGAAATGCCACCCCACACCATGACTGACCCACCGCCAAACCGGTCATGCTGGAGGATGTTGCAGGCAGCAGAACGTTCTCCACGGCGTCTCCAGACTCTGTCACGTCTGTCACGTGCTCAGTATGAACCTGCTTTCATCTGTGAAGAGCACAGGGCGCCAGTGGCGAATTTGCCAATCTTGGTGTTCTCTGGCAAATGCCAAACGTCCTGCACGGTGTTGGGCTGTAAGCACAACCCCCACCTGTGGACGTCGGGCCCTCATACCACCCTCATGGAGTCTGTTTCTGACCGTTTGAGCAGACACATGCACATTTGTGGCCTGCTGGAGGTCATTTTGCAGGGCTCTGGCAGTGCTTCTCCTGCTCCTCCTTGCACAAAGGCGGAGGTAGCGGTCCTGCTGCTGGGTTGTTGCCCTCCTATGGCCTCCTCCACGTCTCCTGATGTACTGACCTGTCTCCTGGTAGCGCCTCCATGCTCTGGACACTACGCTGACAGACACAGCAAACCTTCTTGCCACAGCTCGCATTGATGTGCAATCCTGGATGAGCTGCACTACCTGAGCCACTTGTGTGGGTTGTAGACTCCGTCTCATGCTACCACTAGAGTGAAAGCACCGCCAGCATTCAAAAGTGCCCAAAACATCAGCCAGGAAGCATAGGAACTGAGAAGTGGTCTGTGGTCCCCACCTGCAGAACCACTCCTTTATTGGGGTGTCTTGCTAATAGCCTATAATTTCCACCTGTTGTCTATTCCATTTACACAACAGCATGTGAAATGTATTGTCAATCAGTGTTGCTTCCTAAGTGGACAGTTTGATTTCACAGAAGTGTGATTGACTTGGAGTTACATTGTGTTGTTTAAGTGTTATTTTTTTGAGCAGTGTATATTTAAATGCCCTTAAAAAATGTAATAAAATGTATGCACTCTACTGTAAGTCGCTCTGGATAAGAGCGTCTGCTAAATGACTAAAATGTAAATGTATATATATACTAGGAAAACTTGAGGCCCCCCCCAAATAAAACGCTGCCAGTTGTGGAACTCTGACATATAGACTTCACAGAAAGGCATAGTCTTCCCTGTCAACATAAAAATGAATTGACACAGCCACAGTATCATACCTCCTTTATTATGTTGCATGTGTTAAGTGAACTTGGGAGTGAAGACACTTCAACCGCAGATGGAGATAGGAAGGATGTATCTGTAGCCTATTAAGTTTTTCGTTAACACCTTACATCGGACTTGAATTTAGAGTGAAACCAGAGAGACATCTATTTTGTCATAACCTGGCACTTTTTTTTACCTCATTCTGGCAATATCATTGTAGATTTTGTTTTACATTTAGCTGTTGAATTAGTAATGATTTGTAATATGCAGTGGTGTAAAGTACCTAAGTAAAAATACTACTTAAGTCGTTTTTTGGGGTATCTGTACTTTACTATCTATATTTTGAACAACTTCTACTTTTACTTACATTCCTGAAGAAAATAATGTACTTTTTACTCCATACATATTCCCTGACACCCAAAAGTACTTGTTACATTTTGAATGCTTTGCAGGAATGGAAAATTGTCCAATTCACGTACTTATCAAGAGAACATCCCTGGTCATCCCTACCTCCTCTGATCTGGCGAACTCACTAAACACATGCTTTGTTTGTAAAGGATGTCTGAGTGTTGGAGTGTGCCCCTGGCAATCCGTAAATGAAAAAAAAAACAAGACAATGGTGCCGTCTGGTTTGCTTAATATAAGGAATTTGAAATGATTTATATTTTTACTTTTGATACTTAAGTATATTTTAGCTATTACATTTACTTTTGATACTTAAGTATATTTTAAACCAAATACTTTTAGACTTTTACTCAAGTAGGATTTTACTGGGTGACTTTCACTTTTACTTGAGTCATGCCCATGATTTTGGAATGAGATGTTCGACGAGCAGGTGTCCACACTTTTTAGTGTAAGTTATACTAACCCACTGGGCACAGACGTCAGTTCAACGCCTAGTTTTGATTAACATTTGGTTGTCAACTAACGTGAAATCACCATGTCTTTGGATTTACTGTAGGTTAAAAGTTGGGTGAAAAAAAGACAAAATGCTCTTAAATGTATGACTTTTTACAAATCCAATCAGTTTTCCACATTGATTCATCATCACAGCTGTTTAAAGAAAACCGAGCCATGGATTACAATTCCTCCTGGTCAATATACTACGTTCAGGGTGAGGAACCATCTAACATAATGTTTTCATATTCTGAACTTACCCTTTAATGTTTTGTTATTTAACTATACTCAATCGAACATTGAGGTCTGCTTATGCCCTTGTTTTTCGATTTATTTTGTAAATGAATGTATTATCTTAAGTTAGTAAATTAACGTGTTAATTGTAACATAACTATCATACTCACTGTATTGAGCTTGGCCACATGGATCAGTGCTCCTGAAACTCTCTCTGGATCCGGCAGTGTGCACTGGGCTCTGGAAGAATATTCAGGAGTCAGTTCAAATGTGGGGTTGGGTTAAGAATAACCTAGGTCAAAAACCAGGGATAAGAGAGAGAGACAAGCGGCAGATCACTTACCTTGCTTTCACTGTAGGCCTTATAGTTCTGGAGGAGCACAAAGACCAACTGAGTAATATACCCTCATAATACATGAGATGAAATCAGTTCATCAATAAATGTATCTCAAATAATGTCTTCTTGTCACAGAACTGTTTGTTCTTACCTGCAAGAATGGGATACCTTCTGCTTTCAGCTCCTCTACGGCTCTGATTGTGTCTGAAGGGAGCAGTATACTTCAGTCTTGTTTAGTCAGGTGTGCTTTCAAATCTCAGTATTGATGCCGTTTTATCTTTCTCTTCGGCGTTGCTATCTTGTAGTCATAAAAAAAGTTGGAATAACTTTGATTCCTATATCGTATCCAATGTTGAACACAGCAGGTAAAATACACCTGTAGCTGATACAAGCTGAATTCTACAGTGTGAGAGCCTTTACCCAGGACAGAATTCACAGTTCTACAAAGTCAGTCACATGTATTGTTTAGTATTTTATGTCTTGATGACTTGTCACTTGCCATATACAAACACATCAGAGGTGGAAATAAACTTTGGGACATTCCAATGGAAAACCCTTGAATTCAGCGCAGTTTGGTTTAGCCAAATATTCTTTATTTACTGAATATTTCTCTCTAATTGAGAGTTATTGGTGACCCTTGCCTGACCCTGGCCAGTGACTCTTAACTCCCTCTGCAAACTGTAGACTTACCTACCACACCGGTCTAAACTGGAAAAGCATACATTTCTGAAGAAACTTTATGTGCTTGCTCCAGCTGTCGAAAAGTATGCTATACTAGTTTGAGAAGAGTAAATCATGGAAGTGGGTTAGGCTAGTGGGTGAATGAAACGTTATGGTAAAACAGCATTAACTTTAACTGTTTTATTCCACTCTCATAGACAAAACAAAAAACAATAGAATGTATTTGGTTGAATCATGTAATAGGGAATGACAGTTACAGTATGGCTTTGTATTTCCATGCAATTGATCATATAACCTGTTACATCTAGGGGGCAGTAATTTCACGGCTGGATAAAAAACGTACCCGATTTAATCTGATTATTAGTCCTGCCCAGAAACTGGAATATGCATATAATTATTAGCTTTGGAGAGAAAACACTCCAAAGTTTCTGAAACTGTTTGAATGGTGTCTGTGAGTATAACAGAACTCCTATGGCAGGCAAAAACCTGAGATGCTTCTGTTCAGGAAGTACCCTGTCTGAACATTTCTTGCCCTTCTTTATTATCTCTGTCGTTTACAAAGGATCTCTGCTCTTACGTGACACTTCTCACGTCAACAATGGAGTCTCACAGCCCGGGAAAAACAGGAATGATGTCATTCAAAGCCCTGGCTGAAGCACACGAGAGCAAATGCTGAGTGGTCAGTCAATGGACTAAGCCTTAGGCGCGTGACACGCCCCGCCCCCGGCTTTTGGTTTTTTCCTCAGTTTACAGACAGGCAGATTCCCGGTCGGAATATTATCGCTTCTCTACGAGATAAATTGCATAAATATTGGTTTTAAACAGCGGTTGACATGCTTCGAAGTACGGTAATGGAATATTTCGAAATTTTTTGTCATATTTTGCGTCATGCTCGTGGCCGAGATTTAGCGTTGGGATAGTGTCTAGAACGCACGAACAAAACGTCGCTGTTTGGATATAACGATGGATTATTTGGGACCAAACCTACATTTGTTATTGAAGTAGAAGTCCTGGCAGTGTATTCTGATGAAGAACAAGCAAGGTAAGAACATTTTTCTTATAGGAAATGTGATTTTGGTGAAGGCTACACTGGGTGGGTGTCTAAATAGCTAGCCCTGTAACGCCGGGCTATGTACTTACATTATTGCAAAATGTGCTTCATCCGAAAAGCTATTTTAAAATCGGACATATCGAGTGCATAGAGGAGTTCTGTATCTATAATTCTTAAAATAATTGTTATGCTTTTTGTGAACGTTTATCGTGAGTAATTTAGTAAAATCACCGGAAGTGTTCGGTGGGAATGCTAGTTCTGAACGTCACATGCTAATGTAAAAAGCTGGTTTTTGATATAAATATGAACTTGATTGAACAGACATGCATGTATTGTATAACATAATGTCCTAGGTGTGTCATCTGATGAAGATCATCAAAGGTTAGTGCTGCATTTAGCTGTGGTTTGGGTTTATGTGACATGATATGCTAGCTTGAAAAATGGCTGTGTGATTATTCCTGGCTGGGTACTCTGCTGACATAATCTAATGTTTTGCTTTCGCTGTAAAGCCTTTTTGAAATCGGACAGTTTGGTTAGATAAAGGAGAGTCTTGTCTTTAAATAGCTGTAACATAGTCATATGTTTGAAAAGTGTAAGTTTTCGGATTTAGAGGAGTTTGAATTTCGCGCCCCGCCCATCATTGGATATTGGAGCAGACGTTCCGCTAGCGGAACGTGTAGATGTAAGAGGTTTTAAGGCAATAAGAGCAACTTCACATGATTAACAAAGCAATCTTATATAATACAAATAAGAAACAGGATTATACTCTACTAAATTTGGACTAGGTGTCAGTTCTACTCTCGTGCTTTATCAACAGTTTAAGCATTAAGTTCAAATCAGTCAAGTCTTTATAATGTCAGTAGGTGCTTGATTTAAAGGTGCAAAGTGCAGAAATCGCTCTACCATTTCCTGCTTGCTAAAATTCGAATAGTTCGCCTAATTTCAGTTTATGTGCCAAAACAAGCAATATACAGTGTAGAGAATAATTGTACCATCTCAACCGCTGTGAAATATATTTTCATAACCAAAAGGAGTGTGTTTTCAGCTGTTTGAAGCTGGTGTACAAGACCGAAAGTAAAAGATACAAAAACTAAACTTAGGAACGGGAAGCATAGAAGTAGGGCACAAAGAACAGATCTACCGTTTCTTAGACTTGCTTTCAATGAGAATTGCAGATCTAACACTCACCTTTATATGTGAAGTTGGCCAGGTCGCCCAATAGGTTACATATTTCACCTTTAAAGTTGTGATATGAGACATTATAACTTCCTTATCAGCTCTAACTGTGCTGTTCCTAGACAAGAGGCCTATCAGCTCTAACTATGTTGTTCCACTGTTACAGAGGCCATGACAAGATCTTTAGAGGCTGGTGTTTATATTGATTACCAAGGCAGGGAAAGACTCTCTCAGCGAAAGTGTGTGTGTAGGTGTGAGTTATTTAAAGGGTCATAGAACGACAGCTTTCCTCTGTCCCAGTCCAGCTGCACTCGGATCCTCTGGGGTCTCTGGCCCAACGTGAAGGGAATGGTTGACTTTGGTAGAGAATATGCCCTGTATTCACATGATTTATAATTTAGACCCCAGAGTCCACTGCGTATTCCTCCCTTCCTCCAGACAGTCTCTGTAACCACACCCAGGGTCCAGCCTACACTGTCCCCAACCTCAACATCCCAGATGTGTGTCCCTGAGTTAAAGCCTTCAGCGCCCAGGACCATTCTATTGTTATCAAACCTCTCTGGGTTGTCAGGATGCTTCTGTGTCCCATCACCAAGTCTCACAGTGGTCAGATCATCAGACAAGATGAGAGATGGGTGGGCAGTCTTGGGATCCAGTCACAGCAGCTAAACAGAGAGAACAGAGATTCTGTATGGGGTTTTCCAAACTGCACATTTGGGGCTTAGACCAGGGCCAAGCAACGTTTCACACTTGCATCAATTAGCATTATGCATTAACTATGGCTAGTAACTGAACAGCTTGTCAATTGCAACAATAAAATTATACTTACTATAGTGAGCAAACACTTCAACAATGTCCTGCATCTTCCCACAAAATCTGTGCAGGTTGTCAAGGTGCTTAGCCACATGGATCCGTGCTCCTGAAACCCTCTCTGGATCCGGCAGTGTGCACTGGGCTCTGGAAGAATATTCAGGAGTTAGTTCAACTGTGGGGTTGGGTTAAGAACAACCTTGGCACCCTAGGTTTAGAACCTCAGAAGAGACAGCGAAGAGGCAGATCACTCACCTTTTCACTGTGACCTTGTAGTTCTGCAGAATAATAAAATACCAAATTAATAATAAACCTATACCTGACATGTAATCCAGCCCGGCCTCAGAGCCAATACGTATGATATGTTACAAATGGTCGGATTATTTAAAACAGACAAGAAAGTGGCATCTTATCTGAATAGCAACTTTAGCTAACCACCATCATAGCGTTTTGCAACTGCTGAACATGTTATCTAACCCTCACCCCTATCCCTTACACCTAACCTAGCTAACCTTAGTGACAAATGCTAAAGCATCAGTGACTGTTGTTTAAGACGTATCATACTGTATCATACGAATTGGAAGGATGTAACAAATTATACATATTGGAGGGACCCCAAAATAACGTGCCAAATCCTACATGTGGTTGTGAGATGACAATGTGAAATCAGTTCATCAATAAATACACTCAGCAAAAAAAAGAAACATTCTCTCACTGTCAACTGCGTTTATTTTCAGCAAACTGAAGATGTGTAAATATTTGTATGAACATAAGATTCAACAACTGAGACATAAACTGAACAGGTTCCACAGACATATGACTAACTAACAGAAATTGAATAATGTGTCCCTGAACAAAGGGGGGGGGGGTTCAAAATCAAAAGTAACAGTCAGTATCTGGTGTGGCCACCAGCTGCATTAAGTACTGCAGTACATCTTCTCCTCATGGACTGCACCAGATTTGCCAGTTCTTGCTGTGAGATGTTACCCCACTCTTCCACCAAGGCACCTGCAAGTTCCCGGACATTTCTGGGGGGAATGGCCCTAGCCCTCACCCTCCGATCCAACAGGTCCTAGACGTGCTCAATGGGATTGAGATCCGGGCTCTTTGCTGGTCATGGCAGAACACTGATATTCCTGTCTTGCAGGAAATCACGCACAGAACAAGCAGTATGGCTGGTGGCATTGTCATGCTGGAGGGTCATGTCAGGATGAGCCTGCAGGAAGGTTACCGCATGAGGGAGGAGGATGTCTTCCCTGTAACGCACAGCGTTGAGATTGCCTGCAATGACAACAAGCTCAGACCGATGATGCTGTGACACACCGCCCCAGACCATGACGGACCCTCCACCTCCAAATCGATCATGCTCCAGAATACAGGCCTCGGTGTAACGCTCATTCCTTTGACGATAAACGTAAATCCGACCATCACCCCTGGTGAAGAGCACTTTTTGCCAATCCTGTCTGGTCCAGTGACAGTGGGTTTGTGCCCATAGGCGACATTGTTGCCGGTGATGTCTGGTGAGGACCTGCCTTACAACAGGCCTACAAGCCCTCAGTCCAGCCTCTCTCAGCCTATTGTGGACAGTCTGAGCACTGATGGAGGGATTGTGCGTTCCTGGTGTAACTCAGGCAGTTGTTGTTGCCATCCTGTAGCTGTCCCACAGGTGTAATGTTTGGATGTACCGATCTTGTGCAGGTGTTGTTACACGTGGTCTGCCACTGCGAGGACGATCAGCTGTCCGTTCTGTCTCCCTGTAGCGCTGTCTCACAGTACGGACATTGTAATTTATTGCCCTGGCCACATCTGCAGTCCTCATGCCTCCTTGCAGCATGCCTAAGTCACGTTCACGCAGATGAGCAGGGACCCTGGGCATCTTTCTTTTGGTGTTTTTCAGAGTCAGTAGAAAGTCCTCTTTAGTGTCCTAAGTTTTCATAACTGTAACCTTAATTGCCTACCGTCTGTAAGCTGTTAGTGTCTTAATGACCGTTCCACAGGTGCATGTTCATTAATTGTTTATGGTTCATTGAACAAGGGGAAACAGTGTTTAAACCCTTTACAATGAAGATCTGTAATGTTATTTGGATTTTTACGAATTATCTTTGAAAGACAGGGTCCTGAAAAAGGGACATTTCTTTTTTTGCTGAGTTTATATCTCAAATCATTTCTGCTTATTATTGAGTTATTGGTTTTTACCTGAAGGAATGAGATATCTTCTGCTTTCAGCTCCTCCTCTATTGCTTTGATTGTGTCTGAAAGTGATGATAACCCTCCGATCATCTCATCAATCTTCTTCTTCATCAAGTGACTCTCTTCTGCTCCTCTTCTTCCTTCAGAGTAGTTAATCTGGCCGCCTCGTCCTCTCGAAGCAACTGGTGTATCTTCTCAAACTCCCCTTTACTCTGCCTTTCTGTGTCCTTTGCTTACGGCTGCAGACAGTGGGAGGAATATGTGAAATACTATCATTACCACAGCAATTATCACAATTAATCCACAAATGCACATAGGCATTCAGCTACAGTTAAATTGCACTGTGGCATTAGACAACATAAGTCAACAATCTCACCTTAATATGGGTTACTGTTTGATGGCAGGCTAGTTTCACTTTATGGAAGATCTCAAACTTCTTCTGTAAGGGCTTCAACAAAGTCTTGAGTTCCTCCTAGAATATGAAAATTGACACTGCACTGATTATTAGTGTGTAGTTACTTTCAACAGCATTAAAAGTGACATAAGAGCCTAGAACAGACATGCAATATACACCTACAGGAGTGGGGAATGAAACACTCACAAATTCTATAATACAAACATGCTGTCCATAAGGACACCAGAGTTTGTAGGTATGACGAGAAAGTAAACACAAACATTGCTTTTTCTTCTGGTGTAAAATGTCAGCAAAATTATGTTGTGGTAATGTTATTATAAGCCCCCTACCTTAAAATCCTGTGCAGCTTCATCCATGGGACAGAAATTGTGGTTTGCATGTTTTTTAGAAGTATGACACACAAAACACACTGGCTGGTTATCATTCAGACAGAATAGTTTGAGTTTTTCGTGGTGCAGAAAGCAGAGCCCCTCAGGCCCTGCTGAATTTCTCTGATTCTTCTCCTCTAAGAAGGCCTCACACAGTTTCTTTAAAATTAGGTTACAAGGAGGTTCTTTGAGGATATTCTACTGCAAATTGGACATTCCAGAGAATCCTTTTGTTTCCAGAATTCTTTGAGACAGACTTTACAAAAGCTGTGGCTACATGACAGAATTACAGGATCCCAGAAGATGTTACTGTACACTGGACAGGAGAAATCCTTTTCTTGGAGAGAATGTTTGGAAGCCATTTTCTTTAAGATATCGCTGTCACAATCTTCTGTAATGGCTTCTGAAGGGAGCAGTATACTTCAGTTTTGTTTGGTCAGATGTGCTTTCAAAATCTCAGGATGCAGATTCCTCCTGTTCTTCGGAGCTGCTATCTTGTAGTTGTAAAAAGTTAGAACAAGTTTGAGTCCTATATTGTATCCAATGTCGAACACAGCAGGTAAATTACACCTGTAGCTGATCCAAGCTGAATACTAGTGTGACGGACTTTACCCAGGACAGAGTTATAAAAAAGCCAGTCTCTCTCTCACACACACACACACACACACACACACACGAGTGTTATCAAGTTCCATATTAGCCAGTGAGCTGGTCCTCTGTCCTGTGCAACTCCTTATTTATTTATACAAGGGCCAACAGCTTTTTTCCCCCCCAAATCCCAGCTTTAAAAAATATTTTCATACTGACCATGTAAAAAAGAAACACCGTGTGTGGGCCTAGTTAGGTGCCAAAAATTCTTTATTTAATAAATATTCCTCTTTGGTTGAGCATTAAAGTAATTATTGGTGACCCGGGCCCTTGACTCTATCTCCCTCTGCAGGCTGTAACCACTTACCTACAACACCAGGATAAACTGGAAAAGGTTGCTGCCTATAGTGAGATTGATTGTCTATTTGAAAAATTTAAAAGTAAATGCTACAGCCCACCTTTAGTGGTTTCATGTGACAGAGCTGAAAATGTCGACTTGAAATTTAGAGGAGAAATGTAATATTCCTATTATGCCGTTGGCTACTGGACAATGAAAGAAAGTGGAATCCCAATAGAACATGAGAGAAATGCTGGTTTCAATGGCATATGAGGAAGTTTTTATAAAATAAATATGGTCAGATTTTTCTTAGGCAACGTTGAAACAAGGCAAGACTTGGCTCATAAAATGACAAAAAAACATCCAGGTTAAAAAACAGTTTGTTTACATGCTGACTGCCTCTGCTCAGATTGCAAGATGAGTGATGTTAATTATCCTACATTATATTTGTGAAACATGACTGGCGTTTGGCCTATATATATATATATATATATATATATATATATAATTAAATGTCTCATTAATGTTTGGCTACATTTTCTATCACCTCTCTCATGTCCATAGCATCAGTGTGGTATGGACATGAAAGGCAGTAGCTAATACACATAGTGTGTCACTTACACTTTCTAACCAATTTAATTGGATATTTTGATTAATGGCCTTGGCAGATGATCTTACATTTACATTTTAGTCATTTAGCAGACGCTCTTAACCAGAGCGACTTACAGTAGCAAATGCATACAATTCATACATTTCATACATTTTTTTATTCAGTACTGGCCCCCCGTGGGAATCGAACCCACAACCCTGCGTTGCAAACACCATGCTCTACCAACTGAGCCACACAGGACCCTGGCAGATTGGGCACCTCTTGAAGGCTAAATGACCATGCCCTTAAAATCACGAAATTCCAGTGCTGCCCGGAACATATCCCATTCTGTACTAGCAAAAGGCTTGTAGCTTCCTGTCTGCTTCATTGGACCACTTTCATACTGAGCACATCACTGGTACTTACTGTTTGAGCTTTTGTTTGTAATCAGGAAGCAGGAGGATAGAGTCTTGGTCTGATTTGCCGAAGGGAGGTCGAGGGAGGACCTTGTATGTGTTTCTGTAGGTAGAATAAAAGTGGTCCATAGTTTTGGGTCCTCTTGTGGCACATGGAGACATGTTGGTAGAAGTTAGGTAGAACGGATCTTAGTCTTTCCTCGTAAAATTTTTGTTTATGGCCCCATACAGTTCATTGAATGACAGGTGGTGTTTGCTTTTTGTGGGATGTAGACAGCAGTGATAATTACGGATGAGAACGATCTTGGTAGATAAAAAGGTCTGCAGTTCACCATGAGGTATTCTATGTCAAGTGAGAAAAAGATTGAGATTTCCTTCACACTGGAAGCCAGTTATTGTATACTAAGAGGCACACCTCTCCCCCTGCTCTCTCTGCTCTCTCTCTCTCTCTGTTCTCTGCTCTTTCTGCTCTGCTCTCTCTGCGCTCTGTTCTCTGCTCTCTCTCTCTGCTCTTTCCCTCTGCTCTTCTCTCTCTCTGCTTTCCCTGCTCTCTCTGCTCTCTCTGCTCTCTCTCTGCTCTCTCTCTGCTCTCTCAGCCTGCTCTCTTCACACTGGAAGCCACTGTCTGATCATGATGCTGCATGGAGAAACCACTGAGTTGTATATCCATAGATTCAGTCAGCTAAGACTCTGTAAAGCATAGCATATTGCAGCTTTCAAGGCTCTTTGATAGGAGACTCCCGAACGAAGCTCATCCATCTTATTCTCGAGTGACTGGACATTTGCCAATAAAACGTAGCGGAGTGCCGTTTGATTTTCTCTCGGTCTCAGTCTCACCAGGATGCCAGCATGCCTTCTGCATCTATGCCTACGGCGCTTCGGTATCCAAAACAATAGGGTAGGATCCGGTGTAAGTTTGTACTTCAGGAAGATCACAGGATGGACCACCGCCAGGTAGCGCTCCACACAGATACAGGACTGGAACACGGGCCGGCCAGTGTAGATGAGACGTGAAGAAAACGTAGTCATGTATCGAAGAACATGTCCCAGGACATATTGGTCCAGATAGTACAAGGCCGTACAGAGGCAGTAGAGGATTTCAGACACAGACAGGTTGAGAGCGGAGAAGTCCTGAGGCCCCAAGGCCTTCCCTTCCGGTCATTACCAGCCACAGGAAATAAACATTGTTTGGGACACTTAGAATGATGTTGGTTACTGCATTCACAAGGTAGAGCAATGTGATTTCTGCAAAAGCAGGATCCATAGGGACAGGTTGAAGCAGTAGTGAAGTTATTTGCTTTGGAAGTATTAATTTCCTTGAGACGTCTGTGGTTTCAGTGGACACTGCAAAAAGAGACAAAATAAAAATAATAATAATAATAGTCAGGAATTTCCGTTGTAGAGGGAGTAGTTTTGGTACCAGATGACCAAAAACAAAATAGAAAATGTTCAATTAATTTCCCAAAGCAACTGAATCAGGCTGGAATTTACATCAACCCTTCAAAGCTTACAAGAGAGACCATAATGTTTGAAATCCCAAAATTGGACATTTCTAAAATACAAAGTATTCAGTCTAAAAGAACACTTCACTACATCTGATAGTTGATAACAATTGTTACAATTGCCTAACTTATAAAAAGCTAAACCTTGTTTGAAGGAGTTCTGTTTGCATTCATGGGGTGGATGTTGTGTGTAAGTCTGAAGAATCAGTGCTTGATAAATCTAAACTTCTCTTCCATAAACACATTTTGCAAACAAATACAGCCCATCATCTCGAGCACGGTATGCACATGTAAAGGAAAATCAGCACTCATTGTTCCATCCCTGGTTAAAGGGAGCAGGTTATTTTTGCTCTTGGAAGGAACACGACAGTGTATAGGAGTGCATCATGAATAAGATGGTGTCACGTCCTGGCCAGTATATAAGGTTAATTGTTTTGTAGTTTGGTCAGGGCGTGGCAGAGGGTATTTGTTTTATGTGGTTCAGGGTGGTGTGTTTGTTCAAAGGGGGGTTTGATTTAGTATTTCCGGGGTTTTGGTTGATGTTCTATGTTTATGTATTTCTATGTGTAGTCTGGTGAGTGTGTTTCTATGTTGTGCTAATTGGGGGTTGGGACTCTCAGTTGAAGGCAGGTGTTGTCTATCTGCCTTTAACTGAGAGTCCCATATATTAGGGTGTGTTTGTGTTTGTTATTCGTGGGTGATTGTTCTGTGTTCAGCCTTTGGCTTTGCCAGACTGTTTGTTGTTGTTGTTGTTGTTGTTGTTGTTGTTGTTGTTGTTGTTGTTGTTGTTGTTGTTGTTGTTGTTCGTTAGTTCTCATGGTTTTTTGTTCTTTTGTACGTTCATTTTTTGAAGTAATAAATTAACAAGATGAGCATACACGTACCTGCTGCGTATTGGTCCTCCTTCACCGACGACAACCGTGACAGAATCACCCACCACTCAAGGACCAAGCAGCAGAGGAAGGAGCAGACGGCGTTCGAGGTGGACAAACGAGAGAGATGGACTTGGGAGGAGATCTTGGAGGGAGAAGGCTCGTACACTTGGGAGGAGATCCAAGCAGGGAAAGATCGCCTTCCTTGGAAACAGGTGGTACGCGAGAGAGAGGAAAGGAGTGAGGCTGGTATGGACCGGGAACGTTTCCGAGGTACACGACTGGCGTTGAAGCGCGAGAGGCACCCCCAAGAAATTTTTTGGGGGGGGCACACGGGTAGTTTGGCTAGGCGTTGGAAGAGCCGGAAGCCAGCTACCCATGGTTATATGGAGGAGCGTATGAGGTGGGGAGCTCCATGTTTCGCTGAGAAGCGCACTCTCTCACCCATACGCACGCACAGTCCGGTGCGAGTTATTCCAGCCCCTCGCAGGTGCCGTGCTAGAGCGGGCATCCAGCCTGGTAGGAGGATGCCTGCGCAGCGCATCTGGTTGCCGGTACGCCTCCGAGGACCAGGCTACCCAACTCCCGCTCTACGCACGGCTACCATCAGGCCCCTGCACAGCCCAGTCTGCCCTGTACGAGCACTCCGCTCGTACAGGGCTACTAGTTCCATCCAGCCAAGGTGGGTTGTGCAGGAGGTAAGATCTAGACCGACTGTGCGCCTCCATAGCCCTGGGTTTCCAGCTCTTGTCTCTCGTGCGGACCCGGAAGTGCGTCCACCCAGTCCGACTCGTCCTGTTCCCGCTCCCCGCACTAAACTGCAAGTGCGTTAACCCAGCCTCGCCAGTCAACAGTCGTCGGAGCTGCCCGCCAGTCAACAGTCGTCGGAGCTGCCCGCCAGTCAACAGTCGTCGGAGCTGCCCGCCAGTCAACAGTCGTCGGAGCTGCCCGCCAGTCAACAGTCGTCGGAGCTGCCCGCCAGTCAACAGTCGTCGGAGCTGCCCGCCAGTCAACAGTCGCCGGAGTGGCCAGACTGCGCTGAACTGCCGGAGTGGCCAGACTGCCCTGAACTGCCAGAGTGGCCAGACTGCCCTGAACTGCCGGAGTGGCCAGACTGCCGGAGTGGCCAGACTGCCCTGAACTGCCGGAGTGGCCAGACTGCCCTGAACTGCCGAAGTGGCCAGACTGCCCTGAACTGCCGGAGTGGCCAGACTGCCCTGAACTGCCGGAGTGGCCAGACTGCCCAGACTGTCCCGAGTTGCCAGACTGCCCAGACTGTCCCGAGTTGCCAGACTGCCCAGACTGTCCCGAGTTGCCAGACTGCCCAGACTGTCCCGAGTTGCCAGACTGCCCAGACTGTCCCGAGTTGCCAGACTGCCCAGACTGTCCCGAGTTGCCAGACTGCCCAGACTGTCCCGAGTTGCCAGACTGCCCAGACTGTCCCGAGTTGCCAGACTGCCCAGACTGTCCCGAGCTGCCAGACTGCCCAGACTGTCCCGAGCTGCCAGATTGCCCAGACAGCCTGGAACGGCCTGAGCCGGAGCCACCTCCAAAAATAGGTGGGTTGGGGAGGGGGGGTGTAGCACAGTGCCGTCGTTGACGGCAGCCACCCTCCCTTCCCTCCCTTTAGTAAGGGGGAATTTTTCTTTTGGGTATTGTTTGGGGTTATTTTTTTTGCTAAGGTGCTTCCGGGGTAGCACCTTTAAGGGGGGGGGGTACTGTCACGTCCTGGCCAGTATATAAGGTTAATTGTTTTGTAGTTTGGTCAGGGCGTGGCAGAGGGTATTTGTTTTATGTGGTTCAGGGTGGTGTGTTTGTTCAAAGGGGGGTTTGATTTAGTATTTCCGGGGTTTTTGGTTGATGTTCTATGTTTATGTATTTCTATGTGTAGTCTGGTGAGTGTGTTTCTATGTTGTGCTGATTGGGGGTTGGGACTCTCAGTTGAAGGCAGGTGTTGTCTATCTGCCTTTAACTGAGAGTCCCATATATTAGGGTGTGTTTGTGTTTGTTATTCGTGGGTGATTGTTCTGTGTTCAGCCTTTGGCTTTGCCAGACTGTTTGTTGTTGTTCGTTCGTTAGTTCTCGTGGTTTTTTGTTCTTTTTGTACGTTCATTTTTTGAAGTAATAAATTAATAAGATGAGCATACACGTACCTGCTGCGTATTGGTCCTCCTTCACCGACGACAACCGTGACAGATGGTTTATTTTAATATTGAAAGAGGAGAAGACATGGCTGTTTCCAGAGATCTCTCCATCTGCCTGCTCTAAGGTTAGTATTATTACACAGGCCATCCACCAACGAGGACCGTCAATTGCGATGTTATTAACCAATGACGAGGATGCATTATGTGATCGTGCACTGAACAAGTGCACGCACCTTTAAGCAAAGGCATTGTGTGCATAATAACATTCTGCTGTCTATTCTCATACACAACATTCATGACCACTCATCAGTCCATTATTACATTTTACATTCTGTTCACACTCAGGTTGTACATTGTCTAGCTAAGGATTCTCCAACCCTGTTCCTGGAGAGCCACTGTCCTGTTGATTTTCACTCCAATCCTAATCTAGCGCACCTGATTCTAATAAATAGCTCGTTGATGAACTGAATCAGGTTAGTTACAACTGGGGTTGGAGCAAAAACCTATAGGAGGGTAATTCTCCAGGAACAGGGATGGAGAACCCTGGTCTAGCTCATCATGTTCTTATTAAATAGATTGCCAAGATACTTTGTAAGTAAACAAAAGTCTATGAGCTAAATGATATTGGAAATATACAAGGATAGAACAGCGGCCTCTGGTAAGACTAAGGTCTATGTATATTTGTAAACAACAGGTGGTGCACGAAATCTAAGGAAGTCTCAAGGTTTTGCTCGCCTAAGGTAGAGTATCTCATGATAAGCTGTAGGCCACACTATTTACCAAGAGAGTTTTCATCTCTATTAGCTGATGGTGGTATGTAGCTGTCTACATACCACCAAAAACCGATGCTGGTACTAAGACCACACTCAATGAGCTGTATAGGGTCATAAGTAAACAGGAAAATGCTCACCCAGAGGCAGCGCTCCTAGTGGCTGGGGACTTTAATGCAGGAAAACTCATAAGTTTTACCTCATTTCTACCAGCATGTTAAATGTGCAACCAGAGGGGAAAAAAACTCTAGACCACCTTTACTCCACACACAGAGACGGTACAAAGCTCTCCCTCGCCCTCCATTTGGCAAATCTGGACATAATTCTATCCTCCTTTATTCCAGCTTACAAGCAAAAACTAAAGTGGGAAGCACCAGTGACTCGGTCAATAAAAAAGTGGTCAGATGAAGCAGATGCTAAACTACAGGACTGTTTTACTAGCACAGACTGGAATATGTTCTGGGATTCTTCCGATGGCGTTGAGGAGTACACCACATCAGTCACTGGCTTCATCAATAAGTGCATCAATGATGTTGTTACCACAGTGACAGTACGTACATACCCCAACCAGAAGCCATCGATTACAGGCAAAATCTACAATGAGCTAAAGGGTAGAGCTGTCACTTTCAAGGTGCGGGACTCTAACCTGGAAGCTTATAAGAAGTTCCGCTATGCCCTCCGATGAACCTTCAAAAAGGCAAAGCGTCAATACAGGACTAAGATTGAATCGTACTACACTTGCTCCGACGCTTGTCGGATGTGGCAGAGCTTGCAAACTATTACAGACTACAAAGGGAAGTACAGCCGTGAGCTGCCCAGTGACACGAGCATACCACACTAGCTAAATTACTTCTATGCTCGCTTTGAGGCAAGCAACACTGAAGCATGCATGAGAGCACCAGCTGTTCCGGACAACTGTGTGATCACGCACTCCGTAGCCGATGTGAGTAAGACCTTTGAACAGGTCAACATTCACAAGGCTGCAGGGCCAGTTGGATTACCAGGATGTGCATTCCGAGCATGCGCTGACCAACTGGCAAGTGTCTTCACTGACATTTTCAACCTCTCCCTGTCTCAGTCTGTAATACCAACATGTTTCAAGCAGACCACCATAGTCCCTGTGCCCAAGAACACTAAGGTAACCTGCCTAAATGACTACCGACCCGTGCACTCATGTCTGTAGCCATGAAGTGCTTCCAAAAGCTGGTCATGGCTCACATCAACACCATTACCCCAGAAACCCTAGACCCACTCCAATTTGCATACTGTCCCAACAGAGCCACAGATGATGCAATCTCTATTGCACTCCACACTGCCCTTTCACACCTGGACAAAAGGAACACCTATGTGAGAATGCTATTCATTGACTACAGCTCAGCGTTCAACACCATAGTGCCCTCAAAGCTCACCACTAAGCTAAGGACCCTGGGACTAAACACTTCCCTCTGCAACTGGATCCTGGACTTCCTGATGGGCCGCTACCAGGTAAAGGTAGGTAACAACACATCCTCCACGCTGATCCTCAACACGGGGGCCCCTCAGGACTGTGTGCTCAGTCCCCTCCTGTACTCCCTGTTCACTCATGACTGCATGGCGAGGCATGACTCCACACCATCATTAAGTTTGCCGATGACAACAGTGGTAGGCCTGATCTCCTATGGGGAGGAGGTCAGAGACCTGGCCGTGTGGTGCCAGGACTACCATCTCTCTCTCAACGTGATCAAAACAAAGGAGATGATTGTAGACTACAGGAAAAGGAGGATCGAACACACCCCCATTTTCATTGACGGGGCTGTTGTGGAGCAGGTTGAGCACTTCAAGTTCCTTGGTGTCCACATCACCAACAAACTAAAATGGTCCAAGCACACCAAGACAGTTGTGAAGAGGCCACGACAAAACCTATTCCCCCTCAGGAGACTGAAAATAGTAGTAATGGCGCGGACAGCGATGTTCGCCTGGCGTCAGGTCCTTAGGAATCTATGCAGTAATATGTTTTTTATGTATTATTTCTTACATTGTTAGCACAGAAAATCTCAAGTGTTATTAAATACAGCCGGGAAGAACTACTGGATATAAAAGTGATGTCAACTTTCCTGAAGCGAATCCTTTGATCGGACCTCCACCCTGGATATGGGATCTTATTCCAGAGGCTGGCCCAAAACAATGTGGTTGCTGCAGGAGAGGCAGACAGAGTGGCCTCCTGGTCAGACTTAGAAGGCGAGCATACCAATCACCGCTTCCGAGCATATTACTTGCCAATGTCCAATCTCTAGACAACAAGATGGACGAAATTAGGGCACGAGTTTCAATCCAGAGAGACATCCAAGATTGTAATATTCTCTGTTTCACGGAAACATGGCACACTCGGGATATGTTGTCAGAGTCGGTACAGCCGATTTCTTCACGCATCACGCCAACAGAAACTAACATCTCTCCGGTAAGAAGAAGGACGGGGGTGTATCTCTCATGATTTACGACTCATGGTGTAATCATAACAACATACAGGAACTCAAGTCCTTTAATTCACCTGACCTAGAATTCCTTACAATCAAATGCTGACTGCATTATCTCCCAAGAGAATTCTCTTTGATTATAGTCACAGCTGTATATACCCCCCCGCGCCCCCAAGCAGACACGTTGAAGGCCCTGAAAGAACTTCACTGGATTCTATGTAAACTGGAAACAATATATCCTGAGGCTGCATTTATTGTAGCTGGGGATTTTAACAAAGCTAATCTGAGAACAATTCTTTGTAAATTCTATCAGCATATCGAATGCGTGACACTAGCTGGTAGCATTCTGGACCATTGCTACTCTAATTTCTGCGATGCATACAAAGTCCTCCCCGCCCTCCATTCAGCAAATCTGACCATGACTCCATCTTGTTGTTCCCAGCCTATAGACAGAAACTCAAACAGGAAACACCCATGCTCAGGTCTATCCAACGCTGGTCTGACCAATCGCATTCCACGCTTCAAGATTGCTTCGATCACGTGGACTGGGATATGTTCCGGGTACCCTCAGACAACAACATTGACATATACGCTGACTCAGTGAGCAAGTTTATTAGCAAGTGCATCGGTGATATTATACCCACTGTGACTATTAAAACCTTCCCTAACCAGAAACCGTGGATTGATGGCAGCATTCGTGCAAAACTGAAAGCGCGAACCACCGCATTTAATCATGGCAAGGCGACTGGAAACATGACCGAATACAAACAGTGTAGCTATTCCCTCCACAAGGCAATCAAACAAGCAAAGCATCAGTATAGAGACAAAGTAGAGTCGCAATTCAATGACTCAAACACAAGACATATGTGGCAGGGTCTACAGTCAATCACGGATTGCAAATAGAAAACCAGCCCCGTCGCGGACATCGACGTCATGCTCCCAGACAAATTAAACAACTTCTTTGCTCGCTTTGAGGACAATACAGTGCCACTGACACGACCCGCTACCAAAGCCTGTGGGCTCTCCTTCACCGTGGCCAATGTGAGTAAAACATTTAAACGTGTTTACCCTCGCAAGGCTGCCAGCCTAGACGGCATCCCTAGCCGCGTCCTCAGAGTATGCGCAGACCAGCAGGCTGGTGTGTTTACGGACATATTCATTCAATCAATCAATCTCCATCTCAGTCTGCTGTGCCCGCATGCTTCAAGATGGCCACCATTGTTCCTGTTCCCAAGAAAGCTAAGGTAACTGAGCTAAATGACTATCACCCCGTAGCACTCACTCACATCACCTCCACCCTACTTGATACCATAGACTCACTCCAATTTGCTTACCACCCCAATAGGTCCACAGATGACACAATCCCCATCACACTGCACACTACCCTATACCATCTGGACAAGAGGAATACCTATGTAAGAATGCTGTTTATTGATTACAGCTCAGCATTTAACACCATAGTACCCTCCAAACTCGTCATTAAGCTTGAGACCCTGGGTCTCGACCCCGCCCTGTGCAACTGGGTCCTGGACTTTGACGGGTTGCCCCCAGGTGGTGAGGGTAGGAAACATCATCACCACCCAGCTGATCCTCAACACTGGGGGGTCCCACAAGGGTGCATTCTCAGCCCTTTCCTGTACTCCCTGTTCACCCATGACTGCGTGTCCATGCACACCTCCAACTCAATCATCAAGTTTGCAGACGACACAACAGTGGTAGTCTTGATTACCAACAATGACGAGACGGCCAACATGGAGGTGGTGAGGGCCCTCGGAGTGTGGTGTCAGGAAAACAACCTCTCACGCAACGTCAACAAAACAAAGGAGATGATCATGGACTTCAGGAAACAGCAGAGGAAGCACCCCCCTATCCCCATTGACGGTATAGTACTAGAGAAGGTGGAAAGTTTTAAGTTCCTCAGCGTACACATCACGGACAAACTAAAATGGTCCACCCACACAGACAGCGTGGTGAAGGCGGCGCAATAGCGCCTCTTCAACCTCAGGAAGCTGAAGAAATTTGGCTTGTCACCTAAAACACTTAAACTTTTACAGATGCACAATCGAGAGCATCCAGTCGGGCTATATCACCGCCTGGTATGGCAACTGCTCCGCCCACAACCGCAAGGCTCTCCAGAGGGTAGTGCGGTCTGCACAATGCATCACCGGGGGCAAACTACCTGCCCTCTAGGACACCCACAGCACCCGATGTCACAGGAAGGCCAAAAAGATCATCAAGGACAACAACCACCCGAGCCACTGCATGTTCACCCGGCTATCATCCAGAAGGTGAGGTCAGTACAGGTGCATCAAAGCTGGGACCAAGAGACTGAAAAACAGCTTCTATCTCAAGGCCATCAGACTGTTAAACAGCCATCACTAACATTGAGTGGCTGCTGCCAACATACAGACTCAAATCTCTGGCCACTTTAATAAATGTAATAAATGGATTTAGTAAAGGTATCACTAGTCAATTAAATTAACGGCACTTTAATAATGTCTACATATCCTACATTACTCATCTCATTTGTATTTTTACTGTATTCTATACCATCTACTGCATCTTGCCTATGCCGCACGGTCGTCGCTCATCCATATATTTATATGTACATATTCTTATTCCTCCCTTCACATTTGTGTGTATAAGGTAGTCGTTGTGAATTTGTTAGATTCCTTGTTAGATATTACTGCACTGTCGGAACTAGAAGCATAAGCATTGCTACAATCGCAATAACATCTGCTAACCATGTGTATGTGACCAATAAAATTTGATTTGATTTGAAATATTTGGCATGGGTCCTCAGATTCTCAAAAGTTTCTATAGCTCCACCATCGAGAGCATCCTGACTGGTTGCATCACCTCCTGGTATTGCAACTGCTCGGCCTCCGACCGTAAGGCACTACAGAGGGAAGTGTGTACAGCCCAGTACGTCACTGGGGCCAACCTTTCTGTCATCCAGGATCTCTATACCAGGCGGTGTCAGAGGAAGGCCTTAAAAATTGTCAAAGAATCCAGCCACCCTAGTCATAGACTGTTCTCTCTGCTACTGCACAGCATAAGGTACCAGAGCGCCAAGTCAAGGTCCAAGAGGCTTCTATACAGCTTCTAACCCCAAGCCATAAGACTCCTGAACTTCTAATCAAATGGCTACCCAGACTATTTGCATTGTCCCCCCCCTTTTTACGCTGCTGCTACTCTCTGTTTATTATCTATGCATAGTCACTTCAATAACTCTACCTACATATACATACTACCTAAATTACCTCGACTAACCGGTGCCCCTGCACATTGACTCTGTACCGGTACCCCCTGTATATAGCCCCGCTATTGTTATTTTACTGCTGCTCTTTAATTATTAGTTACTTTTTAATTTATTTTTTTAAATTGGTATTTATTTTTTTATGTATTTTTTCCTTCACACCTCGTTGTTTAAGGGCTTGTAAGCATTTACCTGTTGTATTCAGCGCATTTGACACATTTTTATTTGATTTATTCAGTGCCTGTCTAACAATGCAAATAGTCTGAGTAGCCATTTGATTAGATGTTCAGGAGTCTTATAGCTTGGGGGTAGAAGATGTTGAATAAACACCAAGAGGTCAACTAAAAGGTTTCAGCATTCTGTACATCATTTTGTAAATAAATACAGGCCATCACCTAGAGTACGGCCCAGTATGCAAAATTAGAGTACATCGAGCTTTTAAGCTCTTTTCACACTCAGGTTGTACAATGTATTTGACACAATGAGATGCATCTGAGATTTGTCTGCACAAACATGTTTATGCAACTGTTATTTATTGTCAGTTAGAAAAACAATCTGTTAAAGTATCGAAAGAAGGCAACATCGTAAGGAAGAAATACTTATTTTTTTCACACGACTGTATACAAAGGTGTTTAGCAGACAACTTTCCTCTGCTCACTGATTGGACATTGCATAGTCAGTTGCGTGAAAAATTATTGATTTCTATCTCATACTATGCAATGCAACTGAGATGCAGGCAATTTTTTGGGGGTGACATACAGAGCAACTCAGAACTTTGTTGCAAGTAACTGAAACTGCCTCCAGATTATTTCGTGTGACGTCAGTTTAAGGGCTCCTTCAATGTAGTCTTGAGTTCCTCCATGGAATGACGGTGGTCCCGTGTGGCTCAGTTGGTAGAGCATGGTGTTTGCAACGCCAGGGTTGTGGGTTTGTTTCCCATGGGGGACCAGTACGGGGGGAAAAAAAATTAGAAATGTATGTATTCACTACTGTAAGATGCTCTGGATAAGAGTGTCTGCTAAATGACTAAAATGTAAAATGAATGAAACATGACACTTAAATTTGAGGAAAGTCTCTCTATTCCTGCTTTTATTACTTTTGATATTTATACTGCTGTAAAATGTATAAGTTTCAGCAAAATTAGGTCATAGTCATAGATTTATTACTGGTATGTCTTATAAGAGTGGGCTTTGCTTATACCTTATAATCCTGTGCAGCTTCATCTATGGGACAGAACTTGTGGTTTGCATGTTTTTTTGTTGTTGTTTGACAACTCACAGGCTGTTTATCATTCGGACAGTACAGTTTGAGTTTTTGTCTGTGTAGAATACAGAGCACCTTAGACCTGCTGAAGCTCTCTGACTCCTCTAGTGAGAAAACCACAGTTTCTTTAAAATCAGATTACAAGGAGGTTGTCCTGTTGAGGATCTTCTAGAAATGGGACTGTCCAGAATTCATTGAGACTGGCTTTACAGAAGCTATGGCTACACGACAGGAGGTCAGGATCCCTTAAGATGTCACAGCACACAGTACAGGATAAATCATTTTCTTGGAGAGAATGTTTGGAAGTCATAAAAAAAAAATTCTAGTCACAATCCTCTGTAATGGCCTATGAAGGGAGGAGAAATGCCTAATATTAAGCTACTTCAGGTTTGTTTAGTCAGACGTGCTTTCAAATCTCAGTATTGATGCCATTTCCTCCTACTCTTCGGGGGTTGATTTCTTGTAGTTGTTGGAGTACGTTTGAGTCCTGTATCGTATTCTATGTCGAACATAGATAGCAGGTAAATTACACCTGTAGCTGATACAAGATGAATGTTAGTGTGAGCCGAGGGACTTTATCCTGGAAAGTTGTCACGAGTTCACATAAGTCAGTCACATGAATTGTTAAGTATTTTATGTCTTGATGATGACTTATCACTGGCCAGAACCCTCCCCCAACTCTCTCTCTCTCTCACACACACACACACACACACACACACACACACACACACACACAAAGCATTAATGCACATACACATTTATGGGCTTTTCCAGTCAGAACATACTTTTCTGTCAATGGGAAAGGATGCAATTAACAAGTCTTTGTTGGGAATGTTCACAAGGGCCAACAAGTCTTTTTATTCACAATTCCCAGCTTTAACAAATCCATAAATACTGCCTAATCCTGGCGGCCCGTAACTCTCTAGCCCCCTCTACAGACTATTTACAATTTAAGATGCAATATTATAGCCAGGGCTAAGCAATGCCATCGTGTACATGCAGCAAAACCACACTTACAGCAGAGCTAGCTAGCTAGCTAAACTAATAGAACGAAAAGGACTGCGATTAGAACGTTTTGCCTGCTATATAGTATGTCATGCAGAAACCGAGATTCGTCTTCTACATTTCGGGACCTGCTTGTGGGATTGCCTTTTTTGGTTACATTTAGCCAACTAGCCAACAGCCAGCACAAATATGCTAGCGTTAGCTGGCTAGCTAGCTAGTGACTTTTGCAAGTTAGGACAAATATCAACACCCTCAGCTAGCTGTTGAACGTAGAAGCGAAGACGACAAATACATCCCTATTATCGGTGTTATTATTTGTTAGCAAGCTACGTAAGAAAACACTTCGGGAAAATCTAGCTGCCATGCTGCTCTAATATTTGCAGTACGCTAGCTGTTCAACTAAGCTAGCTAATTAATTAGCTTGTTTGGTAGCTAGCAATGTCTCTTTTGCCTAGAATTTCGGCTTGCATGTTTTTGCAATTCCACGTTGTAAATGTCTGTTGTCAAAGTTGCTACTGAATTGCATTACCGACGCATTGCATTACTTAACAGCATCTTGTAAAGGGTGTTAGACAGCACGTGCATGTACTGTATAAGAACCCTGGTTTTAGCTATTTATGCTATGAGTGGTCCTATGGTGTAATGGTTAGCACTCTGGACTTTGAATCCAGCGATCCGAGTTCAAATCTCGGTAGGACCTCGTCATTTTGATTTAAAATATCCTTAGTTACACAAATATTATGGACAGTGAAATTATTGGTAGTTCTCTCAGATGTGGATTTGTCTCCTGTCAAAAGGTAAAATACAACAGTTGGTGGGTCTCCTGTACTAGGGCCCGCCCAAGTTTTTTAAAGAATTTGTATTTTCATTGTTGGACATAAGACTAAAACAGGCAATCTGCTCCAATTAATTTTAATTTAATAAATCTTCTAAAGTATTCCCACACATAATAAAGAGACGTGATCGTATACAAACGTAAGCAAGGTTTGAAATGATTATGTTTTAGTCAAACATCTTTTGGGCTCTTGTGGTCAAATTTGCAGTCTCCAAATTATTTGTAATTATGTTCCAGCCCCCGTCCATCCCCTCAAGAAAAAAATAGGCCCGCAGCTGAATCTAGTTGATGATCCCTGCAATAGATAGTGCCTTCAGAAAGTATTCATACCCCTTGATTTATTCCACATTTTGTGTTACAGCCTGGATTAAATGTATATGTTTTCCTCACCCATCAACACACAATACCCCATAATGATTAAAGTAAAAAAAAACATGTTTTAAGAATACTTAAGTACAGAAATATCTATTTTACATAGGTATTCACACCCCAAGTCAATACGTTAGAATCATTTTTGGCAGCGATTACAGCTGTGAGTTTCTGGGTAAGTCTAAGAAATTTGCAAGTCTGGATTGTACAATATTTGCACATTATAATTTAAAAAAAAATTCTAATAAGCCATTACAGTCAAATAAGCCATTACAGTCAAAACTGTAACTAGGCCACTCTGGAACATTCAATGTCACCTGGGTAAGCAATTCCAGTGTATATTTGGTCATGTTTTAAGTTATTGTCCTGCTGAAATTTGAATTTGTAACCGTGTCTGTTGGAAAGCAGACAACCAGGTTTTCCTCTAGGATCTTGTCTGTGCTTAGCTCTATTCCTTCCCGATGACAAGCATACCCATAACATTGTGGCCACCACCATGCTTGAAAATATGAAAAGTGGTACTCAGTTATGTGTTGGATTTACCCCCAACATTCAGGACAAAGTTCATTGCTTTGGCACATTTTTTTTTTTCAGTTTTACTTTAGTGCCTTTTTGCAAACAGGATGCATGTGTTGGAATATTTTTATTCTGTGCAGGCTTCCTTCTTTTCACTGTCATTTAGGTTAGTATTGTGGAGTAAATACAATGTTGTTGATCCATCCTCAGTTTTTTCCTATCACAGCCATTAAACTCTGTAAATGTTTTAAAATCACATTTGGCCTCATGGTGAAATCCCTGAGCGGTTTCCTTCCTCTCTGATAATTGAGTTAAGACGCCTGTATCTTTGTAGGGACTGGATGTATTGATACACCATCCACTAGGTGTCCTCCTTTGCAACTTTAAGAATCAGCTATCTGAGCAGCTTACCGATCGCTGCAGCTGTACACAGCCCATCTGTAAATAGCCTTTTGTTTATCCATGTGTAACTTGTTTTTTGTCGCACTGCGTTGCATTATTTTGGCCAGGTCGCAGCTGTAAATGAGAACTTGTTCTCAACTGGCCTACCTGGTAAAATAAAAAAATACAAATTGTGTGACTTGTTGAGCAAATCTCTACTCTTGAATTTATTTAGGCTTTCCTAAACAAAGGGGTGAATACTTATTGACAAGACGTTTTTGATTAATTCATCAACATATCTAAAAACAATTCCACTTTGACATTATGGGGTATTGTGTGTAGGACAGTGTCACAAAATCTCTATTTAATCCATTTGAAATTCAGGCTGTAATAAAATGTGGATAAAGTCCAGGGGCGTGAATACTTTCTGTAGGCACCGTAAATGGTTTACCACCACTAAACATAGCTCTAGTATGTTTTTATTGGTTCTGAAGGCCTATTAGTATTTTGGTGGATCTAATAAAATCCCTTGGAAATATCACAACATTTTTGTGAGGTAATTGCGATTAAGGCAGACAGAACACATTTTTCCCCAACCCTTTATTTACTAAATTTTCAGTTAAAAATATCAATGTTTTTCTTATACTGCTTTGTTATAAACTTTACCAGAGACTGAAAATATATCAAACTTCATATGAAAAATACAAACAATAAATCATGAATCTAAATACTGCAACGATTGTCATGTAAAACACTCTAACAAAACAGCACAAAAAAAGTATACAGGAATCAAGCCTCAATAACAAAGTATTCCTTTACAAAACAAAATATGAGTGCTTGGTTGTCTATGGCTTCAGCGTTATATATGGCTATACAGTATGTTTGGTTTAATACAAAGCAAATTGCAGGTCCAGGAAATTGGATCATAAAACTCCCCCAGAAATTTGGCCCATGATAATCTCTAGTTCAATCTATTCTGTCATGGTTTTCTTTTATCTTGCTGTAGCCCATCCTTTGAAGGATGTTCAGCTACGACTCATCTTAAGTTACGGTTCACTAGCAGGTTGACTTAGTTCACATACAGTATTAAATATATTTAGATGTTTGAAAAATACATTTTAGGGGGGAAAATAAGAGTATTTTCTGATTCTTAATGCAAGGCCCATATCACTTTGGACACGGCGAGCTATGCTCACATTTATTAATCGCTACATTGAAGTGCATAACGCACCACTGTTAAATAAATACATAAACAGTGTAGGAAAGTTCTATGGTTTGGAAAATATTATTTGGGATATGGTATGTAAATTGAAACTTTAATTTAAAAACATCACAGTTCATCGTATCAATGTAGCATTTAATCAACTCTTCAAATAGCTCTCTTCATATTCCTCTCCATGGGATCACTTGCTTTTCCTCTCTTTGGCATGCCAGCCCAATGTAACCACCTCAGTACTGGCATGATAGAAAAAAAAACATAATAAAGACCATGGTCATGTTCATTAGGGCACGCAAGTGAAAACCTGTTAAAGGTTTCGTAACTGAAAATGATTAAGTCCAGGTTATCCTTTGTTTCAGTACATAATGAACACGACCCAGGATATGTTGCCATTCCAGTTCAACTAAAATGCAATTCCATTCTGACATTACACTCACACACGTACATTTACTATAACCAGCTTCTGTGCTGTTTTGTCCAACTCGTCAGAGGTTGACTATACAGAAATTTGGTAACATAATACTGACCAATAAAAAGTGATCTTCCAAATCTGCTTGTGTGCAAACTGGGTAGTCATTGACATTGTACAGGCTTTTTTATAAGGCTTGCCTATTTAAAATTACACATACTTCATAGTCATACCAACATGATTAAATTAAAGGTGATGGCAAACAGTAACTGAATGGACCCCCCCAAAAAAATATAGAAGTCTCACCCGGTAGAGGTGGTGTTTATTCGACTCACTTAACTGTAGAGGAAAAGCTTAACTCTATCACCTCAAAATATATTCTCTAACATTTCTAACGTACCGTCTTGATGGACATGATTCATGTCCAATCCGGTTCCTCTCCTGGACCAGTGGACAGCTATCTTCAAACATGAACACACACAAACACACACCAATTTGCAGACCCATACCCACCAACTTGTACACACAAACACCGACAAATTTGCAGAAACACATATCCAACCATTATCGCCCACCAATTTACACACTGTTATCGCCTGTTGTGGCTCTTGCTCTGGGGGCCCTAGCTCATCTGCGTTGCTGCTGGGGCCCCAGCATGACCTTGTTGATAAAGTTGACGATGGCCACAGCTGGCTGCTCCGGGTCCATCTCAGCAAACAGGTGACACACGTTCTCCGATGCGCTGCCCATCCGCCTGGCCACAAAACCAAACACCCTACAGGAGAGTGGGATGATGAGAGAGAGAATGAGAGAGAAAGAGGGGGGGATGAACGGAGGTGATGAAGGGGACCAGAAAAAGGATGGAGTAGGAGACTAGATTAACAGACGGGTGAATCAAAGAGAACAGGTTTTGTGGTTGTTGTTTTTAGATCTATGATGTTAGCAGACTTCCTTTTTCAGTGCGCTCATTGTGTTCTTCTAATGAGAATCACAGATATGAGAAGAAACTGTGGGGCATCACTTGACTTATATTCACTTTAATGATCTTTTAAGGATCATTCAATGTAAGAATCAATTTGATAAAATATTTTATTAAAGAGGATACTGATTGATAAATTGCCATGCACACACACACACAATGCTATCCACACACACAGACAAGCAGAGAGAGACACACAAGCACTTACTTGCTTGACTTATCAGAATTAGTCCACCTGAAGCAGACAGACAGGCAGAGAGACAGGGACATAAAGGCAAGGCTTAGATAATCACATGGATGCACGAGACAGATAGAGCTTCTCAAATACACCAAGAAGAGCAGTCATACAGTTACAGCTGTTGTACTTAACCGGAAAAAATTACACTATAGTTGCATATTGCACAAACAGGTTTATACTGTACCAGTATTTAGAAACATTAATATAAGTCCCTTCAAGCTGTAGCAGTCATAATAGTGCAATACAGGGTTAATACAGTTATCAACCCTACAACATTTAGCCACAGCAGGGTTGGGATCAATTAGATTTGAAATAACATTGACGAGATGAATTGACCCCAACCCTAAACTACAATGCAATATCTGTTTACCAAATGAAGCAATGTTTAGAAATGACAAAACACAAGGTCAACTTCGCAACATAGCTAAAGACCCTTAAGGTCTGTATTTGCGCAACACATTTTTCACTGTTCATTCGGTGGTTTTCACATAGAAACACGGTCTATGTAACAGCGGTTGCATATAGGCATAAAGCCAGTGTCAGAACCTATCGTTCAATGTGTTGTCTAAAGGTTACTCTAACGTTTGCCTGACGTTGGGCCCACCTCTGGTCCTGAGGCTCCACGCTGCTAAAGGTCACACTGTTGATGGGGTAGTGTCTCCTGAAAAATAGTCTGCAGAGGAAAAGATAGGAAAGGATGAAAGATGAGTAAAAAGAGATGGGGGGGGAAAAAAACAGTCAGAGGATGATAGTGTGCATACCTAAACAAGAAGATAGCTTTACAGAGGTAAAGTTCCATGAAAAATAAATAAAGAATTTGGTTAGTTATGAGAATAGGCGCCAGCAATGATAAACACAAGTTAGTCTGCATACTCAAAGAAATTCCATGCGACAGAAAAATATAATGTAAAAGTATTTTGATACTATGTTTAAAATCACTTTAAATAACCCTTTAAAAAAGTTGGATAAGATTTGAAACACAGGAATCAAGACATCTATCTACATACAATAGCCATAAGACCTGGAATGGCGTTGGATGGAATAGCGGTCGTTTTACAGGCTCGAGACTATCCTATCAGCATGATCTGAATAACTAACGTCAGGGAAACTCAAGGGAGGGTGTGTGTGTGTCTCTGTTCAAAACTTCTTACGGATACGTGGGACGGTAGCGTCCCACCTGGCCAACATCCGGTAATTTTTTTGGGGGATGTTTGTCCTCGGGGTTTTGCCTGCCATTTCAGTTCTGTTATACTCACAGACATTATTTTAACAGTTTTAGAAACTTTTCAGTGTTTCTATCCAAATCTACCAATTATATGCATATCCTAGCTTCTGGGCCTGAGTTGCAGGCAGTTTACTTTGGCCAAGCTTTTCATCCGGACGTCAAAATACCGCCCCCAAACCCAAAGAGGATAAAAACAGCTGGTGCGCAATCTCTAATCTTAAAGATGTCTTGAGGTTCTGCTCGCCTGAGTTAGAACACCTCATGATAAGCTGTAGACGATGCTATTTACCAAGAGAGTTTTCATCTATATTTTTCGGAGCCGTCTATTTACCACAACAAACCGATTCTGGCACTTACTATCTGCATTGACCCTTTTTGCACTAACTCTTGACTCATCACATAAGCTGCTGTTACTGTGGACACCCCTTCAAATTAGTGGATTCGGCTATTTCAGCCACACCCATTGCTGACAGGTGTATAAAATTGAGCACACAGCCATGTAATCTCCATAGACAAACATTGGCAGTAGAATGGCCTTACTGAAGAGCTCAGTGACTTTCAATGTGGTACCGTCATAGGATGCCACCTTTCCAACAAGTTAGTTCGTCAAATTTCTGCCCTGCTAGAGCTGCCCCAGTCAACTGTAAGTGCTGTGGAAACATCTAGGAGCAACAACAAGCTCACAGAACGGGATTGCAGAGTGCTGAAGCGTGCAGAACGTAAAAATCGCCCGTCCTCGGTTGCAACACTCACTACCGAGTTCCAAACTACCTCTGGAAGCAACGTCAGCACAATAAACTTTTAGTTGGGAGCTTCATGTTATGGGTTTCCATGGCCGAGCAGCCGCACACAAGCCTAAAATCACCATGTGCAATTTCAAGCGTCGGCTGGAGTGGTGTAAAGCACTCCGCCATTGGACTCTGTAGCAGTGGACACGTGTTCTCTGGAATGATGAATGAAGCTTCACCATCTGGCAGTCCAACGGGCGAATCTGGGTTTGGCAGATGCCAGGAGAACGCTACCTGCCCAAAAGCATAGTGCTAACTGTAAAGTTTGGTCGAGGAGGAATAATGGTCTGGGGCTGTTTTTCATGGTTCGGTCTAGCACCCTTAATTCTAGTGAAGGGAGAACGCTACAGCAGACAATGACATTCTAGATGATTCTGTGCTTACAACTTTGTGGCAACAGTTTGGGGAAGGCCATTTCCTGTTTCAGCATGACAATGCCCCCATGCACAAAGCGAGGTCCATACAGAAATTGTTTGCCGAGTTCGGTGTGGAAGACCTTGAATGGCCTGCAGAGCCCTGACCTCAACCCCAAGGAACACCTTTGGGATGAATTGGAACGCCGACTGTGAGCCAGGCCTAATTACCAAACATCGGTGCTTGACCAGACTAATGCTCTAGTGGCTGAATGGAAGCAAGCCCCTGCAGCAATGCTCCAATGTCTAGTGGAAAGCCTTCCCAGAAGAGTGGAGGCTGTTATCCTCTTTGGGCTAGGGGGCAGTATTTTCATGTTCGGATGAAAAGCGTGCCCAGAGTAAACTGCCTGCAACTCAGGCCCAGAAGCTAGGATATGCATATTATTAGTAGATTTGGATAGAAAACACTGACGTTTCTAAAACTGTTTGAATGATGTCTGTGAGTATAACATAACTCATATGGCAGGCGAAAACCTGAGAAAACTCCAACCAGGAAGTGAGAAATCTGAGGTTTGTAGTTTTTCAAGTGATTGCCTATCCAATATACAGTGTAAATGGGGTCAGATTGCACTTCCCAAGGCTTCCACTAGATGTCAACAGTCTTTAGAACGTTGTTTAAGGCTTCTATTGTGAAAGGGGAGCGAATAAGACACCTCAAAGCAGGTGGCTCAGCAGAAAGCCTTTAGTTATTGATCGCGCGCGGCCGTGAGCGCGAGCTCCGTTCCCTTTCCTTTCTAAAGACAAAGGAATTGTCCGGTTGGAATATTATTGAAGATTTATGATAAAAACATCCTATAGATTGATTATATACATAGTTTAACATGTTTCTACGAACTGTAATGGAACTTTGACTTTTCGTCTGGACTTAGTGCCCGCGCCTTGTGCATTTAGATTAGTGTGCTAAACGTGCGAACAAAAAGGAGGTATTTGGACATAAAGATTAACTTTATCGAACAAAACAAACATTTATTGTGGAACTGGGATACCTGGGAGTGCATTCCGATGAAGATCAAAGGTAAGTGAATATTTATAACGCTATTTCTGACTTTTGTTGACTCCACAACATGGCGGCTATCTGTATGGCTTGTTTTGGTGGCTGAGCGCTGTACTCAGATTATGGCATGGTGTGCTTTCGCCGTGACGCTTTTTTGAAATCTGACACAGCGGTTGCATTAAGGAGAAGTTCATCTTTAATCCAATGCATAACACTTGTATATTTCATGAAAGTTTATAAGTATTTCTGTAAATTGACGTGGCTCTCTGCAAATTCGCCGGGGTTTTGGAGTCAAAACATTACTGAACATAACGCGCCAATGTTAACTGAGATTTTTGGATATAAATATGAACTTTATCGAACAAAACATACATGTATTGTGTAACATGAAGTCCTATGAATGCCATTGATGAAGATCATCAAAGGTTAGTGATTCATTATCTCTATTTCTGCTTTTTGTGACTCCTCTCTTTGGCTGGAAAATGGCTGTATGTTTTTTTTGTGACTAGGCGCTGACCTAACATAATCGCTTGGTGTGCTTTCGCCATAAAGCATTTTTTAAATCTGACACGATGGCTAGATTAACAAAAAGTTAAGCTTTAGTTTGGTGTATTGCACTTGTGAATGTATGAAAGTTAAATATTGTTCATATTTTTTCTTTTTGAATTTCACGCTCTGCCATTTCACCGGATATTGTCGAGTTATAGCAGCAAAGAGGGGATCAACTCCATATTAATGCCCATGATTTTGGAATGAGATGTTTGAGGAGCAGGTGCCCACATACTTTTGGTCATGTAGTGTATGTACATATCTACGTCGGTACTGGTACCCCGTATATATAGCAAAGTTATCGTTACTCATTTTGTATTTATTCCTTGTGTTATTCTTTTTCTAATTTTCTATTATTTATATATTTTTTCTCTGCATTGCTGGGAAGGACCCCTTAGTAAGCATTTCACTGTTAGTTTACACCTGTTGTTTCCAAAGCATGTGACAAAAAAAGTTTATTTGATTTTGGATGTAAACAGACTAGGTTAGGCAGGTGTAGGCCTAATCCGAAACCAGGTAGTACACACCTTCTCTGGCTGTCGGTCAGCGTGATACCCTGAGTGGACACTTTGAAGTGGACCACTGTGGCTGTGGGCCGAGGACTCTGGGTCAGAGTGCACCTGGTCGCTTTGGAGACAGCCTGTGGCCCGGTCAGTGACTCTGTCTCCACAGAGTTCAGGTAGAGTACGTTACAGGCTGGAGGGAGATAGGGATGGAAAGAGGGGGAGAGAAAGAGGGGGAGGGAGGGAGATGTTAGAGAGAGAGAGAGGGAGGGAGGGAGATTAGGAATGATGGATTTCCATGGATTAACATGAGCCGTATTTAAAGATGGAATTGGTCATGTCACACCTACACACGGCAAACCTAACTTGAGAGGAGCTTGCCGAGCTTAATGCAATGATAGACAGCGAGTGTGGATTGATGTAAATGGGGTGGGTATACTTGCTAAATCATGCTAGCATTCCACACTGTTTTCCTATCTCTGTGGTGATTCAGGCACCTTGAGCAACCACTACTGGCAAAAGCCTGCATTACAGCTGTATTTGACCCTTGAACTTTTAACTCTCACCTGCGCCCTGCTTGAGGAGGTCCGCTGCAGTACTGGTGTTGCTGGCACTATGCATCTCCTGCAGTTCTCCAACCAGATCTGGAACACAGTGACAACGTTAGGACACCATTTTCCCATGGCGCACCTTAAAACCATGCAAACACTGTGTACATACATACACAACACAAACAAACACATTACACACTCCCATTACACACTTTACATGCACCCCGTACACTTTCTGTAAATTGTATATCGTGTAGTGCACACATATTGCCTATGCACTATTGATATACACATGTAGTATCTGCCCCATATTTTTAGATAAAAAGTGACTCCTTTGAAACATATAGGGATTTACCTTTCTCTGGGATGCACAGGGCACATGGCAGGGAGATGGGAGTGATGGAGTGCTGGTACACTAAGGCAGATAAACTTCCTAAAACACATACGCATATCAGATCAACACAGGTAAAGGAGAGGAGACGAGGAAGGGAAGTTCCCATTTTCACAATAAATCAAATCAAATTTGTCACTTGCTCTGAATACAGCAGGCACCTTACCGTGAAATGCATACTTACAAGCCCTTATCCAACAATGCAGTTCAAGAAAGAGTTAAGAAAATATTTACTAAATAAACTAAAGTAAAACGAATAAAATAAAACGTGACAATACAAAAAACACTAACGAGTCTATATACAGGGGGTACCGATACCGAGTCATTCTGCGGGGGTAAAGGTCAGTCGAGTTATTTTGTACTTTTAGGTAGGGGTAAGGTGATTAGGTAAAGTGACTATGCATAGATAATAAACAGCGAGTAGCAGCAGTGTAAAAACAAAGGGAGGGGCCGGGTGTCAATGTAAATGATCGGATGGCCATTTGATTAATTGTTCAGCAGTCTTATGGCTTGGGGGAAGAAGCTGTTAAGAAGCCTTTTGGTCCTAGACTTGACGCTCCGGTACCGCTTGCCTTGCGGTAGCAAAGATTACAGTCTATAGCTGTGTTCAAATACCCATACGGTATACTACATACTTAATAGTAATATACTACATACCATGTTCATTTTAGTATACTGTAAACGGAACAGTATCCTTTCAGTTGAGCGTACTAGCTCTTCGCCGGTCTCCCGGAAGTTGATGCTGTTGCTATGCAACCTCTTGCTAGCTAATTACAATAACGCATTACTAGTTAGACATTTTACGACTTCGGGTGTGTTCTCAAATTCAATCTGGAGTGCCAGAGTGCGCTAGTAAATTCAGAGCGTTGTCAGATTGTCCGTTTGTAAATTCAGAGCGCACACTGGGCGCTCGGGCCGAGGAGTAGGGTTGATTTGAGCGTTCTGACCTTACAACGGCAGTCAAGCACCCAAGCTAACGTTGGCTAGCTTGCTAGCTACTTCCAGAAACAAATGAGAGTGACCACTGACCATTTTACTCGCCTTAACGATGCTGGTTAGGCTGTTTTCATGCTACACAGAGCGTTGGTGACTGTGTTGCTCGCAACAATTTAATTACGCTTTTTTTTGCCGACGTTAACTGACACCAGCCTTATCCAACCGGTGTTGAGCGCTCATAAATTCATTAATCTGTCTCTGGTACACTCAGGCAAAAGTGCTCTGAAATCGGAGAAGATAGCCAAAACGAATTTATGAAAGTACCCAAATGTCAATTGAGAACCCACAACGACTACACAATTTAGCTAAGAAAGACGGGAATAATAAAGTCAATAAACGTTGGGTAGTTAGATAGCCTATAGTTTATATACTGGCAAGTTTGCTGTTTAAGTAGCCAACTAAGTTAGGTCGCTAGCTAACATACCGGTACATACTGCTGTAAGTATATGGTTCGTAAGGACAGCGTAGCTAACAAATTGTCAGCCAACATAACGTGTAAGGTAATTTATTTGAAAAGTAATTACCTGATTACATTGCTCAACATTGTCAGATTTTTTCAATCTGAAAACGATGTGAAGCCACGCCCATTTCCGGAAGAATTGCATTATGGGCCCTAAAGTATGGAAATCTGCGTGTATACTTCATATTTTGGCTAATTAAGTACGACATCCGGGAACGTTTGGCATTCTTACTATGACAAATAAGCATAATAAATACTCAACTCACGTCACAAATAGTATGGTCAGTATGGGTAATATGAGTATTCGAACACTGTTTTTGACTTGGGTGACTGACTCTGACACCGCCTAGTATATAGGTCCTGGATGGTAGGAAGCTTGGCCCCGGTGATGTACTGGGCCGTACACACTACCCTCTGTAGCGCCTTACGGTCAGATGCCGAGCAGTTGCCATACCAGGCGGTGATGCAACCGGTCAGGATGCTCTCGATGGTGCATGCTGTAGAATTTTGAGGATCTGGGGAGTCATGCCAAATCTTTTCAATCTCCTGAGGAAAAGGTGTTGTCGTGCCCTCTTCACAACTGTCTTGGTGTGGTTGGACCATGTTAGTTAGTTGGTGGACACCAAGGAACTTGAAACTCTTAACCCCCTCCACAACAGCCCCGTCAATGTTAATGGGGGCCTGTTTGGCCCACATTTTCCTGTAGTCCACGATCAGCTCCTTTGTCTTCCTCACATTGAGGGAGAGGTTGTTGACCTGGCACCACTGCCAGGTCTCTGACCTCCTCCCTATAGGCTGTCTCATCGTTGTCGATGATCAGGCCTACCACTGTTGTGTCGTCAGCAAATGATGGTGTTGGCCACACAGTTGTGGGTGAAAAGGGAGTACAGGAGGGGACTAAGCACGCACCCCTGAGGGGTCCCGGTGTTGAGGATCAGCGTGGCAGATGTGTTGTTGCCTACCCGCCAGGAAGTCAAGGAACCAGTTGCATAGGGAGGTGTTTAGACCCATGGTCCTTAGCTTTGTGGGCACTATGGTGTTGAATGCTATGCTTTAGTCAATGAATAGCTTTCTCACATAGGTGTTCCTTTTGTCCAGGTGGGAAAGGGCAGTGTGGAGTGCGATTGCATCATCTGTGGATCTATTGGGGCGGTATGCAAATTGGAGTGGGTCTAGGGTTTCCGGGATGATGGTGTTGATGTGAGCCATGACCAGCTTTTCAAAGCACTTTATGGCTACCGACGTGAGTGCTACGGGGCGGTAATCATTTAGGCAGGATACCTTCGCTTACTTGGGCACAGAGACTATGGTGGTCTGCTTGAAACATGTAGATTTTACAGACTCGGTCAGGGAGAGGTTGAAAATGTCAGTGAAGACACTTGCCAGTTGGTCCGTGCATGCTTTGAGTACACGTACCTGGTAATCTGTCTGGCCCCGCAGCTTTGTGAATGTTTACTTGTTTAAAGGTCTTGTTCACATTGGCTACCGAGAGCGTGATCACGTAGTTTTCCGGAACGGCTGGTGCTCTCATGCATGCTTCAGCCTTGCTTGCCTCGAAGCGAGCATAAAGGGAATTTACCTCGTCTGGTAGGCTCGTGTCACTGGGCAGCTCGCGGCTGGGTTTCCCTTTGTAGTCTGTAATAGTTTGCAAGCCCTGCCACATCCGACGAGTGTCAGAGCCGGTGTAGTAGGATTCAATCTTAGTCCTGTATTGATGCTTTGCCTGTTTGATGGTTCGTCTGAGGGTGTAGTGGTATTTCTTCTAAGCTTCCAGATTAGTGTCCCGCTCATTGAAAGCGGCAGCTCTAGCCTTTAGCTCTGAGCGGATGTTCCCTGTAATCCATGGCTTCTGGTTGGATTTGAACGTACGGTCACTGTGGGGACAATGTTGTCGATGCACTTATTAATGAAGCCGGTGGACAGGTGGTATGGTCCTCAATGCCATTGGATGAATCTCGGAACATATTCCAGTCTTGGCTAGCAACACAGTCCTGTAGCGTAGCATCCGTGTCATCTGACCACTTCCGTATTGAGCGAGTCACTGGTACTTCCTGCTTTAGTTTTAGGTTGTAAGCAGGAATCAGGTGGATAGAATTATGGTCAGATTTGCCAAATGGAGGGTGAGGGAGAGCTTTGTACACGTCTCTGTGTGTGGAGTAAAGGTGGTCTCGAGTTTTTTTCCCCCCTCTGGTTGCACATGTGACATGAAGGTAGAAATTTGGTAAAACGGATATAAGTTTGCCTGCATTAAAGTCCCCGGCCACTAGGAGCGCCGCTTCTGGATGAGCATTTTCTTGTTTGCTTATGGTCTTATACAGCTTGTTGAGTGCGGTCTTAGTGCCAGCATCGGTTTGTGGTGGTAAATAGACGGCTACAAATAATATAGATGAGAACTCTCTTGGTAGATAGTGTGGTCTACAGCTTATCATGAGGTACTCTACCTCAGGACTTCTTTTATATTAGAAATAGCGCACCAGCTGTTATTTACAAATAGACACACCCCCCGCCCCTCATCTTAGCAGACGTAGCTCCTCTGTCCTGCCGATGCACAGAATGCCCAGCCAGCTCTATAGTATCCGTGTCGTCGTTTAGCCACGACTCGGTGAAACGTAGGATATTCTTAATCGTAGATCATCAATTTGATTTTCCCATGATTGCACGTTGGCCAATAGTACTGATGGTAGTGCAAGTTTACTCACTCGCCTACGAATTCTCAGAAGGCAGCCCGACCTCCACCCCCCTTTTCTCCATTCTTCACGCAAATGACCGGGGTTTGGGCCTGGTCTCGAGAAAGCAGTATGTCCTTCAGGCTCGTTAACGTACAAATACAAAATAAATCAGTTTTAAACAATGCGAAAAAACATGCAAAATAGCACAGTTGGTTAGGAGCCCGTAAAACAGCAGCCATCCCCTCGGGGCCATTTTACACTACTGAGTCGAGTAGAGCTGTACTGCGCTGGCCTGGTTATGCATCCACCATAGTTGCTGGAACCGTGCTGTGAAGACAATGTCAACTGAAAATATCTGAGCCAGCACGGTAGGTCTACGTTTTGGGTCGGCAGTGAACGATAGAGCAATGATTGACGTAAATGTGAGGCCAACAGCGACATCTGCAGGATGGAAATAGGACTCACCGAAATAGGACTCGTTCTGACAGCCCTTTATCTTGACCCCCCGCGAGCCCGTCTCTATGAGGAAATGTCTGACCAGCTGCGCCTGAGAATCGACTGAGACAGAGAAAAGGAGGGAGGAAGGAAGAGAAAGCAGGGGGATAGGGAGGGAGAGAGAAAGAATGAGAGGAGGGAGAGAGAAGAGGGAGACCTCAATGAATGCTAGGTAGTTGTAGAAGACAACACCTTGCCATAGTATCAAGAAAAACTATGCTGGCCATAAGTAGTGCACAATTGGCATTGCCCAATAAGAACGATCACCCTTTATTTAGCTTAATCTTTCAACAAAATTAAATTATGATAAAGCAAACCAGTACAAAGTTAGTAAACTGTTACATGAACCAAAATCATGAACTTTGCCTTTTGGGAACAATAAATATTAATTGAATTTACTGCAAGCGTTGTTGACGTTGTTTGAAGGATGGCTGGCCACCTTGAGGGCCAGGCCGTAGGCCCCTTGGAAGGAGTTACTGTCCCTGATCAGGAAGGACCCTGGCTCCTTGTCCTTCAACACAGCGATGGCTACATGGAGGGAGAAGAAACACGTATTATGGAAGAAATTAGTTACGAAGATTTCAAAAATATACACTACAACAGTGTTTCTCAACCCAAGATAATATAGTACCAGATGTTTCCATATAAACACAGTTGCAATTGACACTAAATTATGTGTTGGGGACTATCGAAAATAAAGTGAGACCCTTCAAAACCTCAGAAGAGGCCTGCACCCTTACCTTGGTCTCTTGAGATGCTAGGCTTGTACCAGAACTTGGAGCTGTCCTGGACAAACTTGGCATTGACCTTGCTGCTCTCCACCACCTCCTCTCTGACACCAGGGTGTGCCAGTCCTCGTCTGACAGATGCTGGGAGCTCCCCCACCGATGGTGAGAAAGTGACCTGGAGGAGGCTGGGCTGGGGAGAGAGACCCATGGGTCCGATGGCATCCAGGGAGGCCCTGAGAAGAGACTGTGAGCCGTAACCGTTGGGGGACCCTGGCATGGAGGACAGGCGCCTCTTTTCGGGGAGCGGGGGCTGGGTGGCGGGGATGGTGACGGCGGTGTAGCCCGAGTAGGGGACGTGTGGCACGTTGAGTAGAGGGTAGTAATAGGACGCCAGGGGAAAGGTTGGGGTGTTGTACCCATCTGGGACAGGCGACGGGGGTTTGGGGTCGCTGTCACTCACATGGGTCAGTCTTTGCCCAGCTGGGTCCGTGGCCAATGGAGAGGGCTGAGGGGAGGGGCGTCGCTCTGGGGAGCCAATGTAAAGGTGCGGAGAGGAAGGGACAGAGCTGGGGCTGGAACAAGGGGTCAGGGATGTGCCACTGCCCTTTTCTGACAGGGGGGAGTCACTGGGGAGAGCGGTGCCATTGAGTTGCACTTGGACTGGGCCGAATGAATGCCTTGGGCTCGGGACGGAGGCGGCCTGAGTGGACATCTCAGTTCCGCTAGACCCCTCTGTTTCACTCTCTACAACCTTCAATTCTCCATCTTCACCTGTAGTTGAAGGTGGATGCACACTTACACTGTGCACTTGCGTTGAGCCAGTAGGGTTTACGCGTTCATTCGGCATCTGTATGATCTCTTTAGAAGAAGAGATGTCATCTTGGTTTTGTGTCTCCACCAACGTTTGTGGTGTCGTGGAGTGTCCATTCGGCAGTGTCCATTCGGTTTCTGGTGTGCTACTGTTGCTGTTAGGCTCCCGCGTGGTGGAGTGGGAGGCTGAGGCATCAGACATTGGGGCCACACTGAGGGACTCTGTCTGCTGGGGCCCTTGACTTGGCTCCTGGGGGCCTGCTGGAGGACTCTGGGTGGAACCCTCGGTGGGGTCACACATCTTCTCTTCATCTTGCTTCTTCTCACTAGAGCAGAGACATTAGAATGTTAGTTTCTACTCATTGACACATTTAAAAAGTACTAAAGCCAACGTAGAAGATGTACGTGATGACACAGTACAGGGAAATGCCAACAGTACAGGGAACATAGTATTTGTAAATACAAAAAAAATGTGTTTTGTGATAAAACAGAATTTAAAAAGAAAGACTGATATCCAAAATGTTTGTATTCTTTCATTATTATATAAGGTGAAATATATTTCAAGGACAAGTGGCATTGCCAGTTGTAATGTATTGACTTCAGAGTCACAGTAATCATTAAATGCCTGTCCGTCATTGCCCATCCAGCATACAGTACATCACGTTATCACATCAGTCAGTTCAAAATATATTGGCACCCTTGATAAAGATGAGCAAAAAATACTGTATAAAATAAATAAAATACTGAGCTATATTGTATGGTCAAAAACATTTTGAAATTACGTTGTTTTATACTAATACAATTGCACAGAGAAAGATATTGTGCTTAACAAGTAATATTTATTTTCTCTCAAAAACATATGGGTAAAAATGATTGGCACCCCTGTTTTCAACACCTCACCTTGAGAGGACAAGGGGTCAGAGTATTTTTCTCAAATGTTGTATGAGATTGGAGAACACTTTGGGAGTGATCTTAGACCATTCCTCCATACAGAATCTTCCCAGATCCTTGATATCTTCCACCTATGCTTATGGACTGCCCTCTTCAATTCAAACCACAGGGTTTCAATGGGGTTCAAGTCCAGAGACATTGCAAAATGTTTATTTTGTAGTCAATTTCTTTGTGGCTTTTGATGTGTGCTTGGGGCTATTGTCTTGCTGGAAGATCCACTTGCGGCCAAGTTTCAGCCTCTTAGCAGAGGCAACCAGATTTTGGGGCTAAAATGTCCTGGTACTAGAAATTATTCCATTGACCTTAACAAGGGCCCCAGGACCAGTGAAGTAAATTAAAATAGAGCTCTTTAGCCACGCACACCAGTGGTGGGTTTTGCATCGAAAGAAAGATGCATATGCAGAAAATAACCTGATCCCTACTGTAAAATATGGTGGTGGATCTTTGATGTTATGGGGCTATTTTTCTTCCACTGGTCCTGCGGTCCTTGTTAACCCAGTATCAGACATTTTTGCTAAAAAAACCTCCCGCCTCCATAAAAAAAAATGTTTTAGACAGCTGAAGAAAGCACACACATTTCCTTCAGGAAATGTCCCTATTGTAGTTTAGTCATTTATCTTAGCTTAGATGTAAGTGTTCACTGCAGGCTGACTAGCATCTATTAAGTTACAAATGTCGAACAAATTAAATGCCCAACTTAAAGTATCTACAAAAGTTTTTTTTTAAAGAATAGCTGTAAAATAAAATGTTTTGGTTGAGGGTTACTCACCTGTCTTCACTGTGTGCAGGGCCGCTGGTGATAGTTGTGTAGTCTGGATCAGAGTCTGATAAGGGGGTGGGGCAAGCGGGCTGTCCGTCAAACTCTGCTTGCCCCAATGACCCCTGGGAAGAAGAGTCCTCCATACCCACACTGTTCTGCACCACCACGGACACACCTAGAATGAGTGAGAAAAAAATGAGTGAGGGGAGAGTAAATGAGAGCGGGAGGGTAAGAGAAAGAAGGTCCAGTTAGATCTGATCCGTCTAGTGTAAACATGTGCATAATACAGTACCTGTATTATGCACTTACCAGTGTGTCCATCAGTCTGTTGCTGCCGGTCGGTGGGTGGTTCCGAGGGGGAGGCACCAGAGTTTGTGCCACCAGGGGGCAGGGGTGAGGCAGACCCGGACTGGTACCCCGAGGCGTACCCCCGGCTCCCGTGGCACTCCAAGGGGGAGACCTGCTGGTAGGGCTCGCAGGGGCAGGAGTGTAGGGGGGGTTGAGGGGTGTGGTACCCACTGCTGCCACGGGGGCTGTCCAGGAGGGGGTGGGGGCTGGGATACCCAGGCAGGTTAGGGCCTAGCAGGAAAACAGAAGGGTCGTGACCTTGACCCAGAGTGGAGTGATGGCCTCTATAGGACGACATCCCTCCCACTGAACGCTGCCAAATCTCTGCCTCTCGCTCCGCCCCCCATAGATTCTCCGCCTCCCAAAGCTGATTAGGCCCCTCCCTCCCCCGCCTCAGCCCAGCCTCCCTGTCCCACAGCTCAGAGTCCCGCCCTCGAGCCCAGTGTGGGCTCTCTGGTTGGTCCGGGCGCAGCAGGTGGAAGGCTCTGGCTGAAGCCGATTGGTGCCCTCGCCTGCAGGTGCAGTCCCGACATGGGCAGCCACCAGGGGGAGGAGCCGCCGGTCTGAAAAACATCTCCCTATATGGACTGGAGGGCAGCGATTGGTGGGAGAGACGAGGGGAAAGGGGGGCGTGGGCAGGGTAATGAAAGAGCTGACATTCCTCCCCGCCGCAGAAGACCCTATTGGAGGCTGGGAGGGTGTGGGCGTGTGGGTGGACCTGTTCAGGGGCGGGGTAGGGGTAGCAGGGGCGATGGAGACAGGGTAAGGGGGGCGGGGGATGTTCCCAAGGCAACTCGGGCAGGGGATGGGCGCTATGGCGATGGCACAAGTCCAGGTGGGGTGAGAGAGGGCGAGGAGACGCAGGCTGCTGGGAGGGTAAGGCGGGTAGCGTTCGGCTCTTTGGATTCCCCTTGGTTCTGTTACAGCGGTCCATATAATGTCCATTTGCAAGGCATGGCTCCCTCTCTCTCACCCTCTCCCAACTCGGTGCCTCCCCACACCTCTGACATCTCGGACCGTGGCCAGCTCGAACGCAACATGACCGCTGCTCCCGCCTCGACCCTCCGTCCGGCACAGACTCTCTGTCATCCAAAATGGCCGTCTCCCTGTCCCTCTGCCTTGCCCTTTCCCTCTCTTCGCCCTCCCCCTCTATCCTCCTCAGAGGACAGTCCATCTCTTTCTTCTCTTTCTCCAGACGGGACAGGGGGCGAGGAGGGGGATCCTCCAGGTGTTCTGAGGGGGTGGAGGAGTGCCCCGAGTCGGAGCTGAGGGAAAGGGGCTGGGTTTGAGGCTGGGCCTGGGAAGGGGGCTTGTTTGTGGGGCTGCTTGGGGGGCATCCGTTGGGAGAGGCCCCAGAGGCACCGACAGAGCCCGGGCCCCGACGCTTCTTCACCTGGGCGTACAGACTGCCATCCAGGGGGCCCCGCGTGTGGGAGATGTCTGACAATTAGAGAGGGATACAGGGTTAGCTGTGAGTGTGTGTGTTCTCGCTGAGGTGTCCTGGTGGTATAGGTTGAGGTGTCCTGGTGGTATAGGTTTATGTGTGTGTGTGTGATATAGTGTGTGCGCGCTTCTCACCCTTACCCTCAATGCTATCCTGGTGGTGAAGGTTGAAGTTCTCATATGAGTCCCAGCGCACCACAGGGTCTGAAGTGCTGTAGTCCACTGTAACAGAGGGGTCATTCTTACGGTACTCTCGCCCTGTGAAGAGAGAGACTTAAGATATAACACGCACGCACGCACGTACGTATAAAAACAATAAGTATGTTGCGTGCACACAAACGAGCAGTACCTTTCATTTTCTCAGGGCTGTAGGAGAAGATAAACTCCACTGTAGCATCTGGAGGGAACCGGTCATCTACAGAGAGATAAACATCACAGAAATCTCTCTCATTTCAAGGCTTTATTGGCATGGGAAACATATGTTAACATTGCCAAAGCAAGTGAACTAGATAATAAACAAAAGTGAAATAAACGAAAATTTACAGTAAACATTACACTCACAAAAGCTTCCAAAAGAATCAAGACATTACAAATGTTATAGTATGTGCAAATAGTTAAAGTAGAAAAGGGAAAATAAATAAACATTACATTTACGTCATTTAGCAGACGCTCTTATCCAGAGCGACTTACAGTAGTGAATGCATACATTTCAATTCACAAATCTTGCTACTGTGATGGCACACTGGTATTTCACCCAATAGATATGGGAGCTCATCTAAATTGGGCTTGTTTTCAAATGTGTTGTGGATCTGTGTAATAAACAGTATCAGGACTTCTGGTACACATACAGTTGAAGTCGGAAGTTCACATACACTTAGGTTGTAGTCATTAAAACTCGTTTTTCAACCACTCCACAAATTTCTTGTTAACAAGCTATAGTTTTGGCAAGTTGGTTAGGACATCTACTTTGTGCATGACAAGTAAGTTTTCCAACAATTGTTTAGAGATTATTTCACTTATAATTCACTGTATCACAATTCCAGTGGGCCAGAAGTTTGCATACACTAAGTTGACTGTGTCTTTAAACAGCTTGGAAAATTCCAGAAAATGTCATGGCTTTAGAAGCTTCTGGTAGGCTAATTGACATCCTTTGAGTCAATTGGAGGTGTACCAGTGGATGTATTTCAAGGCCTACCTTCAAACTCAGTGCCTCGTTGCTTGACATCATGGGAAAATCTGAAGAAATCAGCCAAGACCAAGAATTGTAACCTCCACAAGTCTGGTTCATCCTTGGGAGCAATTTCCAAACGCCTGAAGGTACCACATTCATCTGTATAAACAATAGTACGCAAGTATAAACACCATGGGACCACGCAGCCGTATACCGCTCAGGAAGGAGACGCGTTCTGTCTCCTAGAGATGAACGTACTTTGGTGCAAAATGTGCAAATGAATCCCAGAATAACAGCAAAGGACCTTGTGAAGATGCTGGAGGAAACAGGTACAAAAGTATCTATATCCACAGTAAAACGAGTCCTATATTGACATAACCTGAAAGGCCACTCAGCAAGGAAGAAGCCACTGCTCCAAAACCGGCATAAAAAAAAGCCAGACTACAGTTTGCAACTGCACATGGGGACAAAGATCATACTTTTTGGAGAAATGTCCTCTTGTCTGATGAAACAAAAATAGAACTGTTTGGCCATAATAACCATTGTTATGTTTGAAGGAAAAAAGGGGAGGCTTGCAAGCCATAGAGCACCATCCCAACCGTGAAGCACGGGGGTGGAAGCATCATGTTGTGGGGGTGCTTTGCTGCAGGAGGGACTGGTGCACTTCACAAAATAGATGGCATCATGAGGCAGAAAAATTATGTGGATATATTGAAGCAACATCTCAAGACATCAGTCAGGAAGTTAAAGCTTGGTCACTAATGGATCTTCCAAATGGACAATGACCCCAAGCATACTTCCAAAGTTGTGGCAAAATGTCTTAAGGACAACAAAGTCAAGGTATTGGAGTGGCCATCACAAAGCTCTGACCTCAATCCTATAGAAAATATGTGGGCAGAACTGAAAAAGCGTGTGCGAGCAAGGAGGCCTACAAACCTGACTCAGTTGCACCAGCTCTGTCAGGAGGAATGGGCCAAAATTCACCCAACTTATTGTGGGAAGCTTGTGGAAGGCTACCTGAAACGTTTGACCCATGTTAAATAATTTAAAGGCAATGCTACCAAATACTAATTGAGTGTATGTAAACTTCTGACCCACTGGGAATGTGATGAAAGAAATAAAAGCTGAAATAAATCACTCTCTACTATTATTCTGACATTTCACATTCTTAAAATAAAGTGGTGATCCTAACTGACCTAAGACAGGTAATTTTTACTAGGATTAAATGTCAGGAATTGTGAAAAACTGAGTTTAATTGTATTTGGCTAAGGTGTATGTAAACTTCCGACTTCAGCTGTATCCACATACTCCAGTACAACATCCAGTGCTTTTACGAGTACTTTTGACAGCTTCAATCCTTCTACTACAGGGAGCTGATGTAGAGGCCTGACTTGGAGAGAGGCCCACATGCACCCAGTGACACAGGCCTCGTCTGACTGAGGACGAAGAAGTAGTTGTGGAACCTCCACAGAAGAGACAACATGGGAGCTTTGAAAATCAGTGGCTCTTTTCTGATGAGGTGATGGAGAAACTGGAGGCCATACCAGGAGTGTTGGAGTTGGCAGTGGAGATGGGCTTCCTCTCTGCTTCTGAGGTATAAGTTAGAATATTGGTAGGTATACGTTTGCTGATACATTGTTTATTTTTATGGCAATATGCTATTAGAAAATTTGTTAAATAATGTAATCATAAAAATGTCACATTTTCGGAGTCAGATTTCTGTGTGGGTGTGTGTGTGTGAGCATGCGAGCTAGTGAGAATGTGAGCTTGCGTGTGTCTGACTGCTTTGGATAATGAGCAATTGCACTTCGTCCTGAAACACAACCACTCCCTTCTCTCTAAACTCCCAGAAGTTCCACTCTTATTTTATTTAAATCTTATTTTACCAGGTAAGATGACTGAGACCACATTCTTATTTGCAGCAACAACATGGGGAATAGTTACAGGGGAGAGGAAGGGGGATGAATGAGCCAATTGGAAGCTGGGGATGATTAAGTGGCCATGATGGTATGAGGGCCAGATTGGGAATTTAGCCAGGACACCCTACTCTTACAATAAGTTCCATGGGATCTTTAGTTACCACAGAGTCAGGACACCTGTTTAATGTCCCATCCGAAAGACGGCACCCTACACAGGGCAATGTCCCCAATCACTGCCCTAGGGCATTGGGATATTTTTTTAGACCAGAGGAAAGAGTGCCTCCTACTAGCCCCCCAACACCACTTCCAGAAGCATCTGGTCTTCCATCCAGGGACAGACCAGGACCAACCCTGCTTACCTTCAGACGAAAGCCAGCAGTGGGATTCTGGGTGGTATACTGCTGACCAATCCAACCCCTGGTACCTACCTGCACAGGCCAGGTCCAGCTCTCCCTTGCCGAACCACAGCTGAGCTCCGTGCACCGTACAAGTGTGGAACTGCAGCCTGAACACTGCCTCCCTCTCTGAGCCACGCGGCCGCCGGTGATAGCACTTCACCTGGAAAAAGAGACAAGGAAGAGAAACACAGAGAGCGATTAAGTGGCCACACTATTATTTACACAGACACTGTGTTAGTGACAGGATAAGTAATAGGGGCCATGTTAGATGCAAAAGCTCCAAGACAATTACATTCTAGTTCGTTATGGTCATGGAATATTTGGTGCCAACATGGAGGATAATTTGCCTGAAAGTGGATCCATGGCTGAAGCTTTACAGATAAGAGCTGTTGAAAGGGTCAAAGAGAAAAGGAGACGGGACTGGTAGACGAAGACGGAGAGGAGTGATGACTAGTTACCGCGTGTCCATTTTGTTTAACACTCACCACGATGTCCCCCTTCAGCAGTAGCGCCGGCTCGAGTGTCACACACAGCTTTCTCGCCCTGGAGCCCTGGGGGTTGCTACACAGAGAGAGACGTGAACATAGTCAAAACGCATTCGATCATCTGTACAACACACCTCAAGGTAGTAAAAACACAGGCAAACAATGCTCAGTTGGAATAAACACAGACCAGCACACATGTAAACACAGGCAGTAGCACATATAAATAAAGTCCCAACAAAGGTACCCGAGTACCTACTGTTGTCTGAAGGTGGAAAGGGAGCACAGTGAAAAATATACTGACCATATGGTATTAACAACATAATTAACTTACTAGATGCCTGATGTGTAGACCAGCTGTAGAGACTGGTAGATCTTCAGGAACGGATAGTAACCTGCACAGAAAGCGAGTAGGTGTAGGAATGAAGGAAAGGAGAGACAGCAGGGGGAGAAAGATTATGCTGATGTGAGGTCATTCAAAGAAGAAGTGGAGGTAATCTATCCCCCCAAAAGTGGTTTGAAGTGAAAGGAATTGTAGATGGAAATTCTAAAAATACTAATGTAAGTACTCCTTAAGGCGTCCGCATGGTTCCCAACCGAAACAGTTCGGAAGAGATAGTGCATATATTATCACTACATTTTGTGAAGTTTTTGTTAGTTTTGGACTTCGGTAAGGTTTTTCCAGCACAAAAAAATGTCTTGCCGAAAGCTGAAGTCGGTAGCCGAAGTCAACGACCCATCGTCGGTTATTTGTTTAACAGTAGGGATTCTTCGATCAAGTCTTTGTTGTCATTCGGTGAGAGATGACTAGTTCATGCACATTTATTTTCTTGAGAAATAATGCACCCAACATCTTAGTTGGATGTAAAATCGCACGACTAACATCACCTCAGCAAAACTGTAAAAATTAATGACAGATTTCTTGAGTTTCTTGATCTTAGATTCATTCTGACTATTTTGAGGAAGTGTATACCAAAATTGACTAACAGTGCTATTTTCCAAGCAAAGGTCTTTTACGGGAGTATGTAAGAACACTCGTTCGGTTCGCTTAGCCGTGCTCGGCTAGGCGCCAGCCGAACTGAAGCATGCTTACGCCTTAACAGTAGTAAACTAACAAGTTCCAACTCATTTCATAGCCACACACGGACTTCCTCATTTCCATCTTAACATTTTCTGTTTCACCTTGAACAGGTAGGCATCGTGGTAAGTTATCTTTGAGTTGAAACATCTCAGATTTGACAGTGTAGTGTACACTGCTACATCACATTGTACAGGATGACAGTGGGACACTGACCTCCTCCTGCTGCCTGGAAGTTGGGCAGGCTGGGGATGAGGACCTGGTGGAGGAACAGAGGTCTGCTGTTCATCTTGATCGCCCCCGACAGCAGACCCCCAAAGTAGTAGATATACCTGGGGAGAAGAGAGAGAGAGATTGGGGTGTTTAGAATTAAGAGGGATGTGCATACTCAAACAGGTGACAACCTAGCTGCAACATACAAGGGGGAGGAGAAAAGTTGGGAAGATGGAGGGAAAGTGGCATGACAAAAGCGAGCGATTCTCCTGCCTGTTTTGAGAGGGCTGCAGCGAGGAGGACACTTTATCTTCACAGAACTTCCTCATGGCCAGAGTGGTCAGGGCCTGGTCCACCCTGCATAGACACAAACATAGCATCAAGAACTCTCTGTACAAGTGTACCCACGTACGGCATCAAAATGACTGACAGTATGCACGTGGACACAAACGCCCGCGCACACAGTCATCACATACCCTGCGGAGATCTTGCTGTAGTGCATGTAGGCCGCCACGATGACCCCCGTCCTCCCCTTGTTTCCCTGTGAGAGAGAAAAGGAGGAAAGAAAAAGAGAGCTATGTAGGCCAACTGGACATATTTGAACAGAACAAACAATACAAATGCAAGCAGCAGCAACGCAACAGTAGAGCCTCTCCTCTGACCTTGCAGTGCAGGACGACCACGTTGCCGGGGTCAGAGGTGAGCCAGGTCTCCATGGCCTTACACATGGCACAGATCTTGTCCAGGGGTGGAGCGTGCAGGTCTGGCCAACCAAAGTCTTCAACCTGAGCTTGGCACACACAGTGAAGTTATCCATCTCTGGATAAACCTTCTATGGGAAGCAGTGATCGGAACCAGGATTTGAGAGCACTATACTAGTGCCACTCTGGAGTGCGGTCCTCACACACTCAATTACAGGTATATTGCACAATTATATTGCATCTCTATGGTGGTCATCCTACCTTGGGGTTGAGTCTGGTGATGTCATGACGCTTCTCAGACAGGTTTAAGAGCTGGGAGAAGCAGACATTGAGACAAAGAGAAGGGGAAATCAACAATGTCACACCCAGTAACCACACACCGTTGTCTCAACATTGACTGTAAGTTGTCTGACATAATATGCACAAAACATTACATTAAAGTTCTGGGTGGAACAAAACAATTACCTTTAGTTATAAAAAAAAACAATATACTGTTTGCATTTCTTCTTTATAACACCACACAGTAACATATTTAATATACCAAACCGGGCCCTAAGAATGAGCAATCGTCACTTGCTAACTATATGAAAGAGTAATGGAAGATGGTGCAAGCTCAATGGTTTGCAATCGTTATGCTAGAAAACACCGTTGTTCACGGACCACGAACAAACCTATTTGTTTCGGTTTTAAACATTTAGGGGAGAAACAAGCCTTGGCAACAGATTTTCAAGATGTTTTGACTGCATCATTCAACAAATTGTCTCCTTTCATCTCCATTCAAGACCAGGGCCCAAACTCAGATCAGTGAGTGCTGATCTAGGATCAGTTTTACCTTTTGGATCATAATGAATAAGATTACATGGACAGGGGGGCCCGGATCCTAGATCAGCACTCCTACTTTGAGACACTCCGTGAATATGTGCCCAGATGTGGACAACCTTAACTTGCGAGGGCCAGTGTGGGTGCAGGCTTTTGCTCCAGCCCAGCAGTAACCTAATTTTAAAACTCAAAGCCTTGATTGAGGACTATGATTAGTAAGTTGTGTTACTGCTTGGTTGGAGCAACAGCCTGCACCTACTGTACATCGAGCCTCGAAGGTTGTCGTCCCACCCCTGGCTGACCGACAATTAACTAACTTTTGGTAGCCACAATAAAATGCAGGCTTCTTGTTAGTCATATGCATCGATTGATGTACCCAGCACCAAAGTCATGTACATTAGTACACGCAATGGAAAAAGTTTTAAAACGTTTTGTAACGGAAAATAAAAATGAGTGTTTCTCATTGGACAAATCCCCAGGTAGTCCTTACCTGTTTCGGTCTACTTTGTTATGTTTGGTGCCTGAACTTTCACATTTTGGACATGCGAATTGCCTTTTTCCAAGTACGGTACTCATTCCCCCCCAACTCACCAGGAACTTGTCTTGGTGTTTGGACTTAAGCATGGCAGCCACTTCCTGTAAGTTGCCGCGGTAACATTGTTCTTCCAGATCGGGCAGGAAGAAAACAGAGATGATCCTCTCAGTGATGTAGGTGAGGTCAAAGTCATAGTGCCGCGCCATCACTCTCTCCATCGCACACCCCCCACTCTTACTCCTGGAGGAGAGGAGAGAGGGGGAGAGATGAGAGAGAGAGGCAGTCAGTTCATCTCATTCATTTATTCTATTCTGTGGTTAAAGCAAAAACTTAAGTCAATCTCAGATCAATTGTCTGGGGCCAAGTTAACCTCCCCTTTCACGTAAAAAAAAATCATGACCATCATGCTTTTAGGGAATGAGGATCAGTTTGTAAATGCGAATTTGACCAATTCCAGTCCCCTTTCTTAGTGGGTCCCGGGTCCATCCCAGAATAATTTCTACGTAGAAAGACTGGAGAAGCTCACTTCTGGTGCCTTTTTAAAAGGACATTCTACTCCAAAATGAATGAAAATAAAATTATGCTGACACCATCTAAAATATAATATCCACCAACATAATGAGCCAATAATTATTTTAACATATTGGACCATGCATATAGGTTGAAGCATGGTGCTTTTCCATCTGCATTTACCCCATTACCCCCATTGGACATCCTAATTGTTATTAGAATGAATCATTATTAAAAAAATTAGAATAATAATAATAATAATTGTATTACAAAGTATGTAATTGCCCCTTCAAGAGCTCTGTTGCTCAGCTGCGCCTAAACCATGCTAAACCGTGCTTGAAACCTCAGGTTGTGTGGTTGTAACTGCATTTTTTAAAATGATGCCACGTGTGCAATTGTAGGCGTAAAGAAATAAACAAATTAGCAACGGAAAGCTGGGCTCCTCTCTTTTTTAACAAAGGCCAAAAGACAAAAGTGTTCTTACTGTGATTGCATTCAGAAATCTTGTGCATTGACTGCTTGCATAGGCGGAGCATAAAAGTTTCAAGTTATGGGAAGCTAAACATAATTTTTTTTAAATCAATAAAAATAAAAATCACCTTTATGATAAAATATTGCATGCATCTCTCATTGCATTTGCAGATGAATGTAATATAGCCTACTATTCCTAACAGGATGAGTAGATTGGATAGTCATAAATTAGGTTAATAATATAACCCACTGGGCACACCACCTTCATTTCAACATGGATAATTGGGTAAATTGCGACGTTGATCAGTGAGATTAAAACCCATATACACCCACACAAAAAGACAGCCAAAAGTTAGCTGAATTCCCAATGTGTTATCACTATGCTTTCAATCATCTAAATGCACAACCAAATTCCACTGGAAAAACAATGTCAGATTTTTGGTTTGGCTGTCACCCAAATGTCTATCTCTGCACTTTCAACCATTTAAAAGCACAGCAAAGTTCAAATGGGACTACAATGTCAGATATTTTGTTTATTTATACAACAGATTAATGTATTATCACTGTGCTTCATCTAATCCAACCAAATGACTTGGATTGCAGTTTTAATTACAGTGCATTCAGAAAGTATTCACACCCCTTGACTTCGTCCATATTTTGTTGTGTTACAGCCTGTATTTAAAATGATTACATTTTGATTTTTTTTGTAATTGGCCTACACACAGCACCCCATCATGTCAAAGTGGAATGATGTTTTTTTTGGTGACAAATTAAATTATGAAAAGCTGGAATGTCTTGAGTCAATAAGTATTCAACCTCTTGTTTTGGAAAGCCTAAATCAGTTCAGGAGTAAACCTTCACTTAAAAAGTCACATAATAGTGTTTTGAATGACTACCTCAATCTCTGTACCCCACACATACCACTATATGTAAGGTCCCTCAGCCGACCAGTGAATTTCAGACAGATTCAACCACAAATACCAGGGAGGTTTTCCAATGCCTAGCAAAGGGCACCTATTGGTAGATGGGTAAAAACATTGAATATCCCTTTGAGCACGGTGAAGGTTTTAATTACACTTTGGACGGTGTATCAATACACCCAGTCACTACAAAGATACAGGTGTCCTTCCTAACTCAGTTGCAAGAGGAATGACTTTTAGAGTTTGATGGCTGTGAAAGGGGAAAACTGAGGAAGTACAGGTCTGGAAAAACCAAAGTCTTCAACCTAATACAGCTCCTTCAAATGTTGTTGCTTTGACAACCAAACACAATTCAATATCATTACATTTTAAATCAACCAGAGCTTAAAACCCTAGGCCTATTGTATTGTCTATTTTTAGTTGAATTCTGGGTTGAATTGAAACAATAGCTGTTGATGACTGTAAAAGATATCTAGGCCTAAAAGAGAATTATTGATGATATGAGTGTATGGTCACATTTAATTTGCTCTGTTAAACCTACCCTTTGGAATGACTTCGATGACAACAGTGAATCTATTTCGTTTTTAAGAGGAGATCTCTCATGATAGCACATCGGTAATAGTCAGTGACAAATATCATGGCTGGGCTTGGTTATAACCCTGGGTGGGAGACCAAAGGGTAGCTGTCGATAGACCAATTCTCCAGTACGAGGTACTGCCCAGTCTAGTTTTATTTCCTGACATTGGATACAACTGGATAATAATTGGATCTGACGACGTTTTAAAAGGTACAAATTCACCCTATTTCGTACAAGGTTAGTCTATGTTGAACTTTCACCCTCAAAACAACAGTTTATTTTAATTACTTTTTTTCAAATCCAGTATATTTTGCATATAGATTTCACATCACAATACATTGACAAATTACACTGAAACAACCTTGATTCAACCAATTGTGCCCAGTGGGAACTGACTCACTGTTTGCAAAAAAATACCGTTCTGCTTTTCCTCTCCTTTCTTAGCACACATCCAGAGCTCAGCCCTAGCTAGAGGGAAATGTTTGAGGAGCAGCCAAGAGAAATCTGAGAGACAAATGGCCTTTTATAAACATATTTCATGCAAATCTATGACACTTTCATTCCATGACTGAAGACAATAGCAGAATCTTTAATAGCACAAAAGTGCCAGGGTAGGCTACTCTGCTAACACGGACAAACTAAGATCAATAAAAAACTACCTTGTCTTTGAACGCAACCATCTAATGAAGGCCTATGAAAATGTGAGACATGTTGTAGACTTTTATGTCCATCTACCCTGGAGGAAATTATTTCCCCCCCCCAAAAAACTTTCCAGGAGCACGGACTCACCCAATGATAGACAGTGAATATGCACACTCACTGGGGATATGGCCGATGCTCTCCGCTATAGTGCCAATACGATAGGCTACTGTTAGCTCAATAGCCTATTGCGAGTTCAGGATTTTGATAGCCTAACTAAAGACCAGTTAGTTTTTTCTTTGTCTCCGCTCTTTTTTCCCCCAGCCACCGTCCCTTGAAATATTGCGATAAGCTATTTTAGATGCTTTTCACCAACAGCCGCAAATTAACAATCAGCTATTTGCCCAAATTGCGTGCTTCCCGACTGTAGGTTATACCATGGCGATTTAAAACAATCTACAGCAAAACATTTTTTAAAGAAGCTAATGATCTTCTGTGGCTAAATCATGCTCTCTGGTAGATTTTATGTATTTATGTATAAACAGGAGTAATTATATGGCAAGTTAAATTCCATTTAGCCTATTGGACACGACACCTATGACTGCTTGGCACTCAGAATACATGTTTCCCTTCCTATGCGGAGTGGTGACAGAAAAATAACCTCTACCTCAGCAAAACAAAGGAGCTGATCGTGGACTTCAGGAGACAGCAGAGGGAGCACGCCCCAATACACAGACGGGGCCGCAGTGGAGAAGGTGAAAAGGTTCAAGTTCCTCGGTGTACACATCACTGATGATCTGAAATGGTCCACCCACACAGACAGTGTGGTCAAGGCGGCGCCTCTTCAACCTCAGGAGGCTGAAGAAATTCGACTTTGCCCCTAAGACCCTAAGAAACTTTTACAGATGCACCATTGAGAGCATCCTGTCGGGCTGTATCACCGCTTGGTACGGCAACTGCACCGTAAGCAACCGCAGGGCTCTCCAGAGGGTGGTGCGGTCTGCCCAACGCTTCACTGGGGGGGGGCACACTGCCCTCCGGGACATCTACAGCACCCGGTGTCACGCGAAGGCCAAGAAGATCAACAACGACATCAGCCACCCAAGGTCAGTATATGTGCATAAAATCTTGGACCGAGAGACTGAAAAACAGCTTCTATCTCAAGGCCATCAGACTGCTAAATAGTCACCACTAGCCGGCCTCCGCCCAGTACTCTGCCCACAACTTCAGTCACTGTCACTAGGCGGCTACCACCCGTTTACTCTAACATGCACCTTAGAGGCTGCTACTCTACGTTCATAGTCGTGGAACACTGGTCCCTTTAATAATGTTTACATACTGTTTTTACCCACTTCATACATATATACTGTATTCTAGTCAAGGCCAATCCTATTTAAGCATTACTATACATACTACTCTTCAGATATACTACATATCCTGTCTATACATCCCATCACACAGACATACATACAGTACCAGTCAAAAGGTTGGACACACCTACTCATTCAAGGGTTTTCTTTATTTTTCCTATTTTCTACATTATAGAATAGTAGTGAAGACATCAAAACTATGAAATAACACATGTAGTAACCAAGTGATGAACAAATCAAAATATATTTTATATTTGAGATTCTTCAAAGTAGCCACCCTTTGCCATGACAGCTTTGCACACTCTTGGCATTCTCTCAACCAGCTTCATGAGGTAGTCACCTGGAATGCATTTCAAATAACGTGTGCCTTGTTAAAAGTTAATTTGCGGAATTTCTTTGCTTCTTAATGCATCTGAGCCAACCAGTTGTGTTGTGACAATGTAGGGGTGGTATACAGAAAATAGCCCTATTTGGTAAAAGGCCAAGTCCATATTATGGCAAGAACAGCTCAAATAAGCAAAGAGAAATGACAGTCCATCATTACTTTAAGACATGAAGGTCAGTCAATGCGGAACATTTCAATAACTTTTAACGTTTCTTCAAGTGCAGTCGCAAAAACCATCAAACGCTATGATGAAACTGGCTCTCATGAGGACCGCCACAGGAAAGGAAGACCCAGAGTTACCTCTGCTGCAGAGGATAAGTTCATTAGAGTTACCAGGCTCAGAAATTGCAGCCCAAATAAATGCTTCAGAGTTCAAGTAACAGACACATCTCAACATCAACTCTTCAGAGGAGACTGTGTGAATCAGGCCTTCATCGTCAAATTGCTGCAAAGAAACCACTACTAAAGGACACCAATAAGAGACTTGCTTGGGGCAAGAAACATGAGCTATGGACATTAGACCGGTGGAAATCTGTCCTTTGGTCTGATGTGGCCAAATTTGAGATTTTTGGTTACAACCGCCGTGTCTTTGTGAGACGCAGAGTAGGTGAACCGATGATCTCCGCATGTGTGCTTCCCACCGTGAAGCATGGAGGTGGTGTGATGGTGTGGAGGTGCTTTGCTGGTTACACTGTCTGATTTATTTAGAATTCAAGGCCCACTTAACCAGCATGGCTACCACAGCATTCTGCAGCGATGAGCCATCTCATCTGGTTTGCGCTTAGTGGGACTATCATCTGTTTTTCAACAGGACAATGACCCAAAATACATCTCCAGGCTATGTACGGGCTATTTGACCAAGAAGGAGAGTGATGGTGCTGCATCAGATGACCTGATCTCCACAATCACCCGACCTCAACCTAATTGAGATGGTTTGGGATGAGTTGGACCGCAGAGTGAAGGAAAAGCAGTCAACAAGTGCTCAGCATATGTGGGAACTCATTCAAGACTGTTGGAAAAGCATTCCTCATGAAGCTGGTTGAGAGAATGCCAAGAGTGTGCAAAGCTGTCACCAAGGCAAAGGGTGGCTATTTTGAAGAATGTAAAAAATAAAATATATTTTGATTTGTTTAAAACTTTTTTGGTTACTACATGATTCCATGCGTGTTATTTCATAGTTTTGATGTCTTTACTATTCTACAATGTAGAAAACAGTAAAAATAAAGAAAAACCCTTGAATGAGTAGGTAGGTGTGCCCAAACTTTTGACTGGTACTGTACATACACTAAGTCTGGCAGCCCATCTGATGCAAACATACTGCAAACTAAGAAATCATGTGAAAAACATTACTTTTGTCTATCAACAATGGCATTCCACCAGTGTCTGACAATCTGGATGGAAAATTACTGAGGATAATAGCGGACGATATTGCCACTCTTCAATTTAAGCCTACTAGAAAGTGTGCGCCCTCAGGCCTGGAGGGAAGCTAAAGTAATTCCGCTACCCAAGAATAGTAAAGCCTCTTACTGGCTCAAATAGCAGACCAATCGGCCTGTTACCAACCCTTAGTAAACTTCTGGAAAATATTGTGTTTGACCAGATACTATTTCACAGTAAACAAATTGACAACTGCCTTTCAGCACGCTGATAGGGAAGGATACTCAACAAGCACAGCACTTACACAAATTACTGATTGATGAAAAAAGTATTGTGGGGGCTGTCTTGTTAGACTTCAGTGCAGCTTTTGACATCATAGTCTGCTGCTGGAAAAACATATGTGTTATGGCTTTACACCACCTGCTAAAATGTGGATAATGAGTTACTTGTCTTACAGAAGACAGAGGGTGTTCTTTAATTGAAGCCTCTCAAACATAATCCAGGTAGAATCAGGAATTCCCCAGGGTAGCTGTTTAGGCCCCTTGCTTTTTCAATCTTTACTAACGACATGCCACTGGCTTTGAGTAAGGTCTGTGTGTCTATGTATGCGGATGACTGAACACTATACACGTCAGCTGCTACAGCGACAGAAATGACTGCAACACTTAACAAAGAGCTGTAGTTAGTATCGGAATGGGTAGCAAAGAATAAGCTAGTCCTAAATATTTCCAAAACTAAAAGCATTGTATTTGGGATAAATCATTTACTAAACGCTAAGCCTCAACTACGTCTCGTAATGAATGATGTGGAAATTGAGCAAGTTGAGGCGACTAAACTGCTTGGAGTGCTGCCTTGGCAGCAGCTAATGGGGATTCCTAATAAATACAAATACACATACAATGTCACGACTTCCGCCGAAGTCGGTCCCTCTCCTTGTTCAGACGGCGTTCGGCGGTCGACGTCTTTTCATTTTCCATTTGTTCTGTCTTTGTCTTACACACCTGGCTTCACTTATTATTTAACCCTCTGTTCCCCATGTTTTTTTTTTAGTGATTGTTCATTGTACATCGGTCCGTTTTTGTGGGCTCGCTATGTTACCTTGTATTATTGTATTTTTGAGTAAAGTACGTTGATTACTCATATCTGCTGTCCTGCGCCTGACTCTCTACATCAGCTACACACAGGACAATTTACATACAATGCATCCGGCAAGTATTCCGACCCCTTCACCTTTTCCACATTTTGTTAATTTACAGCCTTATTATAAAATTGTTTTCCCCCCTCAATCTACACACAATACCCCATAATGACAAAGCAAAAACAAGTTCAAACTAAATTTTTAACTGAAATATCACGTTTACGTAAGTATTCAGACCCTTCACTCCGTACTTTGTTGAAGCACCTTTGGCAGCTTTTACAGCCTTGAGTCTTCAGGGGTATGCCTGGCAAACCAGTATTTGGGGAGTTTCTCCCATTCTTCTCTGCTGATCCTCTCAAGCCCTGTCAGGTTGGATGTGGAGCATCGCTGCACAGCTATTTTCAGGTCTCTCCAGAGATGTTCGATCGGGTTCAAGTCTGGGCTCTGCCTGGGCCACTCAAGGACATTCAGAGACTTGCCCCCAAGCCACTCATGCATTGTCTTGGCTGTGTGCTTAGGGTCGTTGTCCTTCACCCCAGTCTGAGGTCCTGAGCGCTCTGGAGGGGGATTTCATCAAGGATCTCTATGTACTTTGCTCCGTTCATTTTTCCCTTGATCCAGTCACTGGCGCTGAATAACATCCCCAGAGCATGATGCTGCCACCACTGTGCTTCACCGTTGGGATGGTGCCAGGTTTTGTGATGCTTGGCATTCAGGCGAAAGAGTTCCATCTTGGTTTCATCAGACCAGAGAATCTTGTTTCTCATAGACTAGGTGCCTTTTGGCAAACTCCAAGCGGGCTGTCATGTGCCAGCACTAGGAAGAGTCTTGGTGGTTCCAAACTTCTTCCATTTAAGGATGACTGAGGCCACTGTGTTCTTGGGGACCTTCAATTCTTCAGAAATGTGTTGGTACCCTTCCCCAGATCTGTGCTGAGAGCTCTACGGACAATTTCTTCAACGGCATGGCTTGGTTTTTGCTCTGACATGCGCTGTCAACTGTGGGACCGTATATAGACAGGTGGATGCCTTTCCAATCAATTGAATTTACCACAGGTGCACTCCAATCAAGTTGTAGAAACATCTCAAGCCATGAGACTGACTCCAACATCTCATGATCAATGGAAACAGGACGCACATAATCTCAATTTCAAGTCTCATAGCAAAGGGTCTGAATACTTACGTAAATAAGGTATTTCTGTTTTCAATTTTTAATACATTTGCAAACATTTCTAACAACCCGTTTTTGCTTTCATTATAGGGTATTGTGTTTAGAGTGATGAGTATTTAAATTTTTTTTTAGAAAAGGGGTCTGAATACTTTCTGAATGCACTGTATATACTCCGACATTGCTTGTCCTAATATTTCAATATTTATTAATTACATTTTTAAAATGTTTAGCTGTGTGTATTGTTGTGTATTGTCAGATATTACTGCACTGTTGGAGCTAGGAATACAAGCATTTCTCTACACCCACAAACAGATCTGCTAAATATGTGTATGCGACCAATAAAACTATTTGATTTCATAGATCTTGTAAATTGAATGCGCCTCGTGATGAATATTGATCTTGCATAGAACACACAACAACAAGCTGTCTAGGTAAATAGGTAAACTATTCCACTATGGGGTTGTCTGATTTTGTTTTAATAACATTACAAAAATAGCAGCACTGGAAAGTTACATCCTAACTAAAAGTATAAACTTTGAATTACTTTGCTAGTAGCTACAGTAGGCTACACCGCTGTTTGAGTTGAGCGCCCTAGTGGTGCGTGTTATATAATATTTAGTTCCCTTCAGCTGAACATCGGAGTGTCAGCATAAATCATGCATGTCAGTGCAGTACACACAATGTAACAGATATGTATTTATTTGAGAATTTATTTCGTAGAACAGACATGCTTCTGTTTGAAGCTGTCATCTCAAACGTCCATATGATGGAAATCTGTCGGAGAGACAGACAACTTTAACCCCTGATTATATCACTGGCCTCATTTATCACTATCCGCTATTGATTGAATCAAGTCCTTTACTACAGAGTATAAAAAGCATTTGGTACCTGGGAAGGAAGATCCTCTTCTTATGGGACAGGGACTTAGTGGACCCCTGGTGAGAAAGAGAGAGAACACATTACTAACGTTGTACAGAGTACAAACCATAGAAATAAGAATGATCCAGTGCATTCGGGAAAGTATTCAGACCCTTTCACTTTTTCCACTTTGTTACGTTATAGCCTTATTCTAAAATGGATTAAATAGTCCCCCCCCCATCAATCTACACACAATACCCCATAATGACAAGCCAAAAACAGGATAAGAAATGTAAAAAATTCTACGGAAATATCACATTTACATAATTATTCAGACCCTTCACTCAGTACTTTGTTGAAGCACCTTTGGCAGAGATTACAGCCTCGAGTCTTCTTGGGTATGACGCTACAAGCTTGGCACCCCTGTATTTGGGGAGTTTCTGCCATTTGTCTCTGCAGATCCTCTCAAGCTCTGTCAGGTTGGATGGGGAGCTTCGCTGCACAGTTTTTTTCAGGTCTCAACAGAGATGTTCGATCGGGTTCAAGTCCAGTCCACTCAAGGACATTCAGAGACTTGTCCCCAAGCCACTCCTGCATTGTCTTGGCTGTGTGCCAGGCTCGTTGTACTGTTGGAAGGTGAACCTTCACCCCAGCCTGAGGTCCTAAGCGCTCTGGAGCAGGTTTTCGTCAAGGATCTCAATGTACTTTGCTCCGTTCATCCTTCCCTCGATCCTGACTAATTTAATCAATTTTAGAATATGGCAGTAACGTAACAAAATGTGGAAAAAGTGAAGAGGTCAATTCCAGCCCAGTTGGTCCATTTTGCCTTCTTATTTAGCAATAGATGCTCTGCTCTCCTTGAACTGTTTCATCTCTTCTTTTAGTTTCTGGACAGTGTCATCCTCTTAAAGCTTGTTCTCTCTGTGCTCTATGACCTCTGCTTTGACTAGAGAGGGGGTTGTGGAAACATTGCATGGCAGGTGACCTTGGTGTGCCCTTGGCTGTGTCTGCTGCAGGTGAGGTAGGTAGAGGGACACTGAGGGCTTCTTGCTGGGTCACAAAGGCTAATGAGGGTGTTGGGGCCTGCTCTTCTCTATCATCTCCCTCCTTTACTTTTTCCTCAGCTTCTGAGATGAGCTCAGCTTCTACTTTTATAGTAGCCAACACATTCTCAAAAGCCTGGAGGCTTGTATCATTGCCTTGTATCAATACAGTTCGATTATTGTATAGGTTGAGTATTTGATATGTGTTGTTCTGGTTAGCTTTTTTTTAAAATGCTGATGACAGCCTTGGCTGATGCCTCTTTTTTTGTGAAAGGGAAATGGTTGCAAATGTCCCTTTTCCATATGTGCCCTCATTTGATGTTAAATATAACATTTGCTCTGCTTTTGCAACTGGTAAAATTTCCAAAACAGGCATTCATGGCTGTGTCCCATCATCAAAACTTTGAAACCTTTCTTAGCTTTCTCTATCTGGATGTCTGGTGAGTAAACAATTCCCATAGCAACACTGGAGATGTTGGCTACAACGTTGCAACAGAAGCCTACCTTTTCCAACAGAAGCCTACCTTTTATTGTATTATTTGTCTCTGGTGTCTTTAGAGAACTGTTTTACTTTGATGTCCTTATTTTGTATTTTATATTGTGCTGTTAGCTATCTATTTTGAAGTTAACTAGCCATCTTCTTTTAGGAGAGCCCTAGAAACTGCTTAGCAATGGGTAAACAATCCAGCTAGCTAAGCTAACTGCACAATTTGATAAAAATAACATTTTTCCAAACATTTTCTTCGTTTGTTGGTTGTTTTGACTCCCATTCAGTCTTGCAGTTTTCCTTCATTTTCTTTTCAATGTAAAACATGTGCATTTAAATATTTGTAGGAGCAATTTTTTTTCAGCAGCTGCTGCTAAATTTTGGAACTCTTTCTTACCCTTTTCAGACATGTGGAATGTGCCGCCTTGAAAGAGCCTTAGTTAAGGCATGTTTGTCAGGAAGGGTACACTTCGGCTTTTTAAAAATGCCGACACAAAACCTTCTCTGGAGCCACTGAACAAGCATTTTACTTGTCTGTAAATGAATGCTGCTTCTGAAGCGGGTCTAACATCCATCACTACCATAAACTGCAAACACACAACACAGCACATCAATAAGCAACATGTATTGTCGTCATGGAAACAGTACAGAACATTCTATGCCGTAGCAGAATTCTGCTGTCTGAAAAGGTACAGACGCGGCACTTATTAAAATTGTCTGAAAGTTATCATTGTCACTATCGACACGTTACTGTAGTGGTGTTCTATGTCTGTAAAGCAGTGGTCACCAACCGTTCGATCGTGATCGACTGGTTGATCTCCGACGCATTCCTAGTCGTTCAGCAAACATTTCAGTAAATAAAACAACGATAAAGCCTTGCTTTCCTATTTTTTCATTAGTTTCACGCTGTTAGCGGTAGGTGCAGTTCATTCAGGTGTCCTAGCGCCGGGAAGGCAAAGTGTTCCCACTTTTAACCATTTCATGTGTCTGAAGGTAGAACTCCACCTACCCGGCAGGCCCAGAGAGCATATCAAGTGCACCACTAGGTCTACCGCTGGCCAATCAGATCACCGTGTCTGCACCGTTTCCTTGAGCCATAGACTGTAAAAAGAAGCCTGGAGGGCACAGTAAAGTTGATACTGTGAGATTTCAAAACTTTTAAAACCATAACTAGAGAGACTCAACGAATACAGCAAAGATATGCTGTTTTTATGAGTTAATGTCAGCACTGTCAACACTTTGTTCAACACTTTTATAAGCCATAAAATGCACGTTATCCCTACTTCCACTCACGCTACAACCAGCGCTGCAGCTGCAATAAATTAGTATAGCAAAGTGTTTCTATAAGCTTGTCTTTTTTAATATCGAGGAACATTTCACTTTCTCTGGTCATAGGAGTAACAACATGAATTGGTGCATGAGGCAGAATTAATGCAACGCGACTTGAGTTTCGTAAATCAACTGGAAGACTGCCCCCTTTTCTCAGAGGAGGGAGAGTGGAGGGACAGTGAGTCAGGTGCAGAGCCTGTGAGCGGTGTGGTTGGAAATTCCGCTCATGGAGCAGTGAGTCCTTTCCTACCGCTCTGCTAAAAACCTTTCCGCGCTCACAGGGAGAAAAATGCCTTCGATTCATTCATTAAAACCTACACCAACTCAGAAGCTAGGATATGCATATTATTAACAGATTTGGATAGAAAACACTGAATTTTCTAAAACTGTTTGAATGGTGTCTGTAAGTATAACAGAACTCATATGGCAGTCAAAACCCTGAGACAATTTCTAACAGGAAGTGTGTATCTGATGTGTTGAATTACTTTTAAGCCTATGCCATTGAAACACACAGGGACGTATTAATCATTGAGCACTTCCTACACCATCCACTAGATGTCACCAGTCTTTACAAAGTGGTTTGAGTCTTCTACTGTGAAAACTGACCGAACAAGAGACTTGGAACGTTGGTCATAAGCGGATGGCCAATACTACTCTGGCGCACGAGTGCATGTTTGGGTACTCTCGTTCCAATACGTTTTAAAAGAGAATGCAATCGTCCGCCTTGAATATTATTGAAGTTCTGATTGAAAAAGGCCCTAATGATTTATGCTATACAACGTTTGACATGTTTGAACGAACGTAAATATTTTTTCCCCCCTCTTTGATGAAGACAAGTCCGGCGGGCGTCGTTCATGTTTTTGAGTAGCCTACAGGACACGCTAACAACACGGAGCTTTTTGGACATAAATGAGCTTTTTAGAAAAAAACTACATTAGTTATGGACCTGGGATTCCTGGAAGTGCCTTCTCATGAAGATAATCAAAGGTAAGGGATTATTTACATAGTATTTTTGATTTTAGATGACTCCAAGATGGCGCCTAGTCTGTATCGCAAAGCCTATTTTTCTGGGCGCAGTGCTCAGATTATTGCAAAGTGTGATTTCCCAGTAAAGTTATTTTTAAATCTGGCAATGCGGTTGCGTTCACAAGATGTTAATCTATAATTCTTTGAATGACAATATAATATTTTATCAATGTTTTCGAATAGTAATATATATATTTAATTTGTTGTGCTGATTGACTGCCGGTATTGGAGGGAAAATATTTCCTCAACGCCATAGTAAAACGCTGTTTTTGGATATAAATATGAACTTGATATTACAAAAAATGCATATATTGTCTAACATAATGTCCTAGGAGTGTCATCTGATGAAGATTGTCAAAAGTTAGTGCATAATTTTAGCTGGTTTTCTGCTTTTGGTGACGCCTGTCTTTGCATTGACAAAACATTACACACAGCTATTTTCAATGTACTGTCCTAACATAATCTAAGTTTATGCTTTCGCCGTAAAGCCTTTTTGAAATCGGACAACGTGGTTAGATTAAGGAGATGTTTATCTTTCAAAGGGTGTAAGATAGTTGTATGTTTGAGAAATTTGAATTATGACATTTAATTGTTTTCAAATTTGGCACCCTTGATATTTCACCTGCTGGTGATAGGGTGTACCAGGGGTGGGACGCTTGCCACCTAGCCCATAGAGGTTAAAATCACATTTTAACCAACGCCCATATAAACTCAGCAAAAAAAGAAACGTCCTCTCACTGTCAACTGAGTTTATTTTCAGCAAACTTAACGTGTGTAAATATTTGTATAAACATAAGATTCAACAACAGACAAACTGAACAAGTTCCACAGACATGTGACTAACAGAAATTGAATAAAGTGTCCCTGAACAAAGGGGGGGTCAAAATCAAAAGCTCCCAAGTGGCGCAGTGGTCTAAGGCACTGCATCTCAGCTAGGGGCGTCACTACAGACAACCTGGTTCGAATCCAGACTGTATCACAACCGGCTGTGATTGGGAGTCCCATAGGGCGGGGCACAATTGGCCCAGCGTCGTCTGAGTTTGGCCGGTGTAGGCCGTCATTGTAAATAAGAATGTGTTCTCAACTGACTTGCCAAGTTAAAGGTTAAATAAATACAATTTTAAAAAAGTAAGTCAGTATCTGGTGTGGCCACCAGCTGCATTAAGTACTGCAGTGCATCTCCTCTGCATGGACTGCACCAGATTTGCCAGTTCTTGCTGTGAGATGTTACCCCACTCTTCCACCAAGGCACCTGCAAGTTCCCAGACATTTCTTGGGGGAATGTCCCTAGCCCTCAGATCCAACAGGTCCCAGACATGCTCAATGGGATTGAGATCCGTGCTCTTCACTGGCCATGGCAGGACACTGACTTTCCTGTCTTGCAGGAAATCACGCACAGAACAAGCAGTATGGCTGGTGGCATTGTCATGCTGGAGGGTCATGTCAGGATGAGCCTGCAGGAAGGGTACGACATGAGGGAGGAGGATGTCTTCCCTGTAACGCACAGCGTTGAGATTGCCTGCAATGACAACAAGCTCAGTCCGATGATGCTGTGACACACCGCCCCAGACCACGGCAGACCCTCCACCTCCAAATTGATCCCGCTCCAGAGTACAGGCCTCAGTGTAACGCTCATTCCTTCGACGATAAACGCGAATCCGACCATCACCCCTGGTGAGACAAAACCGCGACTCGTAAGTGAAGAGCACTTTTTGCCAGTTCTGTCTGGTCCAGCAACGTTGTTGCCGGTGATGTCTGGTGAGGACCTGCTTTACAACAGGCCTACAAGCCCTCAGTCCAGCCTCTCTCAGCCTATTGCGGACAGTCTGAGCACTGATGGAGGGATTGTGTGTTCCTTGTGTAACTCGGGCAGTTGTTGCCATCCTGTACCTGTCCTGCAGGTGTGATGTTCGGATGTACCGATCCTGTGCAGGTGTTGTTACACGTGGTCTGCCACTGCGAGGACGATCAGCTGTCCGTCCTGTCTCCCTGTAGCGCTGTCTTAGGCGTCTCACAGTACGGACATTGCAATTTATTGCCCTGGCCACATCTGCAGTCCTCATGCCTCAGGCACGTCCACAGAGATGAGCAGGGACCCTGGGCATCTTTCTTTTGGTGTTTTTCAGAGTCAGTAGTGTCCTAAGTTTTCATAACTGTGACCTTAATTGCCTACCGTCTGTAAGCTGTTAGTGTCTTAACGACCGTTCCACAGGTGCATATTCATTAATTGTTTGTGGTTCATTGAACAAGCATGGGAAACAGTGTTTAAACCATATACAATGAAGACCTGTGAAGTTATTTGGATTTTTACGAATTATCTTTTAAAAACAGGGTCCTGAAAAAGGGACGTTCCTTTTTTTTGCTGAGTTTATTTTTGGGACTACCTGGACCTACCAATTGGTTTTTAAAGATTGAAACCAAACCATATGGATTTGAATGAAAAGTATTAGAATAAACATGAAAAGGTAAGAAGCAAACATTTCAAATAGGCTACATGTGATATTAAACAGCATATAAACACTAAATAGGTCAGGAGCCAGACGGAAAATGAAGGAAAATGTATTATTTGGGATATTATTATATTATTTCAAAGAAATACATTGTGAAGCATTTGCGAGTGCGACACAATAGGCTGTAGGGACATAAAGCGCTCAGTATTTAAACATTTTGTTGTATTTAATCATTATAGTCCATAAATTGTGCATATAGGTTGTGACTTACTTAGAATTCAATACAAATTTTATGAAAAATGACTTGTTTGTACCTTTGAAAAATATTTTTTTTAATTCATTTTTAGAAACGCGAGTTTAGCCAGTCTGACTTCAGGCTGATGCATTGGTGCCTGGAGAGCAGGTCAGCAGCAGAGAATGGCCTCTCCACACTTGCAGAGCCACTTGAGATGCTAAAAACCCTTTTGGCCACTCTTGACAAGCTGGGCAGAGATGCATATTTGTTTTTTCTTTTTCTATAGGTAGGCCTAAAGGTTTTTAGGCAAAATAACTTACCGTAATTTCTGGACTATAAGCCGCAACTTTTTTCCCACGCTTTGAACCTCGCGGCTTAAACAATGACACGGCTAATATATGGATTTTTCAAGTTTCAATTTTTTTTGAAAGGAGATGACTTCAGTGGTTTCAGTGCACAGGAGGAGGAAGATAGTGACCAATGACTTTCTTGGTAGGCTACTGTTTACTGCAAATGTTTTATTTTTTGTTACAAGCCGTGTTTCATTAAAGCCTATTTATTTTTGTTACAAGCCGTGTTTCGTTAAAGCCTATTTATTTTTGTTACAAGCCGTGTTTCGTTAAAGCCTATTTATTTTTGTTACAAGCCGTGTTTCGATAAAGCCTGTGTAAAGTTCATTTGTTTCAATGTACCGGTAGGCACCTGCGGCTTATAGACATGTGCGGCTTATTTATGTTCAAAATAATAATTTTTTAAAAATTCAGTAGGTGCGGCTTATATTCAGGTGCGCTCAATAGTCTGGAAATTACGGTAATCAAAATGGAAAAAACTCTTTGAACGTTGGAATATGCCAGGCCTATTGGGCCAAAATCAATTATGGCCTATTGTATAGATAATAGAACGATAATGAACAAAACGTTTAAGAGATAGGATTTTTTGTTTATAAATACTTTTCTACCCACCTCGTTCCATTCATTTAGCATGTGCACGTAGTAAGTACACCATCATGCTTTTGGGATACGTGTCTTTTCAGATTCCACAATGATTCTTTAGTTGTGGACACTACATCACCATACTCCGTTTCTTGCTGTTGTAAGTCTTTGTAAGTCACCTTGATTTAGCACCCGTTTGTTTTATCAGTTTCTTTATGAAAATATTTAGCAAACTCCATGACAGTAGCTAAAGGAAGGAGCTATAGCAGCACACAAGTAGACTACAAATGCATGCTGGGGAGCAGGCGAGAAAGCCAAAGCTCCAGCCTTTGGGAATCTCACGCCACGATCCAGTCAAATTGGGCACGCTCTACTCATCGCTCCACTCACTGGTCGGGTAAGAGGCAGACACTGTTAGCTTTGATGCAACCAAGACAGTTTTTACACGGCACAATGTAAAAAAAACTTGGCTACATCAAAGCTATCACCGCTGCTCTTTCCCTCCCTCCCTCTTACTGACCATCAGATGCAGGCCATCAGCTAATTATGCTCACTCAACTGTGCCTCACAAGTAATAAAACAAATGATCCATAACCAGTGTGACCATATACCTCAAATGTATAATTTTTTTTAATGGTCTGAGAAGAACAACATAGACAGGGCAATTCAAGCATAGCCAATATGCAGTGATAATGTATTGGGCCTACAGCCTACTGCACAAACCTCATTGCTACAGAACTATTAAAGCCTAGGCTTACGTATTTTTAAGTCATGTTTAACCTCGGCTTGGATTTTGACTCAAAGTAATCTTGACTCAGAAAAGGTTGGTGACCACTGCTGTAAAGGGCATCTCTCTCTCTCTCGAAACAGCTGGACAGGAAATACTGCTGCAGTCATGCTGTCATCACAGATTTCCCCTTCCACATGACAGACCAGTGGGGCATGATGCCAGACTGTCACACACACACACACTGCACGGATATACAAACTGCATCAACATGTCCCAGAGAGGCAGAAATGAATCTGTCTAAACTGCTTTGTAGTCTTACACTGAAATGTGCCATATACTATACAACATGTGATAGTATATGCCAGCAGCATACCTGCCAGCAGCATACCATCCTGCATCCAACTGCTGGCTTGCTTCTGATGCTAAGCAGGGTTGGTCCTGGTCAGTCCCTGGATGGGGGACCAGATGCTGCTGGAAGTGGTATTGGAGGGCCAGTAGGAGGCACTCTTTCCTCTGGTCTAAAAAATATCCCAATGCCCCAGGTCACTGCCCTGTGTAGGGTGCTGTCTTTCGGATGGGACGTTAAACGGGTGTCCTGACTCTCTGAGGTCATTAAAGATCCCATTGCACTTATCGTAAGAGTAGCGGTGTTAACCCTGGTGTCCTGGCTAAATTTCCAATCTGGCACTCATACCATCACGGCTGTCTAATCATCCCCAGCTTACAATTGGCTCATTCATCCCCCTCCTCTCCCCTGAAACTATTCCCCAGGTCGTTGCTGTAAATGAGAATGTGTTCTCAGTCAACTTACCTGGTAAAATAACGGTAAAATAAAAAATAAATTAAAAAAATGTGATAATACAGAATGTATGTAGTCATCGATGTTCAATGAATGAGGCGCAGTAAGTGAGCAAGTGCGCACTGCACACATTGGAGAGAATGACAGCCTTTATATCGTAGTTGATTCTGTTTGGTATTTCACACTTGTTGAGCCTGTTTATGACTAACAATCTATTAACATCTTTCAATTTGATCTGTTTATTGTTACAACTAGAAGGTACACTGTCACACCATCTGTCCTCATCTGAGAAAGGGAGGGAGGGGGGAGTACAGGCGTAGAGTAGGGCCAAAATAAACACACAAGATTTACTGACTGCACAAAGGCCTCCTCTTCATTCCATATACTTACGAACAAATGTGAAGATAGAAAACACAAGCCAATATACATTTACAAAAGCACCCAAGCACAAAATGCACACTGTCCCACTGACACACAATACCAGTTTATTAGGTACACTCATCTAGTTCCTAAGTCGGACCCCCTTTTGCCTCCAGAACAGCCTGAATTCTACAAGGTGTGGCATTCAAAATGTTGCTCAATTGGTCTCAAGGGACCTAACGTGTACCAGGAAAACATTCCCCACACCATTACACCACCGCCACCAGCCTGTTCCGTTGACACCAGGCAGGATGGGGCCATGGATTCATGCTGCTAAAGCCAAATCCTGACTCTGCCATCAGCATGACACAACAGGAACTTTGAATTGGTGGACCAGGCAATGTTTTCCACTCCTCAGTTGTCCAGTGTTGGTGATCGCGTGCCCACTGGAGCGGCCTTTTCGTTGTTTTTAGCTGATAGGAGCGGAACCCAGGGTGGTCGTCTGCTGTGGAACCCAGGGTGGTCGTCATCCGTGACAAGGGCCGACGAGTTGTGCGTTCAGATGCCGTTCTGCACACCCCTGTTGTACTGCGCTGTTATTTGCCTGTTTGTGGGCAACCTGTTAGCTTGCACGATTCTTGCCATTCTCCATCAACCTCTCATCAACAAGCTGTTTTCGCCCACAGGATTCCCACTGACTAGATCGCATCATTCTTGGTAAACCCTAATCACTCGTTTTGCCCATTCTAACATTCAATAAAACAGTATCTGAATGCCTGTCTGCCTGCTTTATATAGCAAGCCACTGCCACGTGACTCACTGTTTGGAGGAGCGAACCATTTTCATGAACGGGTTGCGTATCTAATCAACTGGCCACTGAGTGTATGTTCATGTGTGTACAGTCTTAGTCTATGCATCTTTGTGTGTGTGTTTTCTTGTGTGTGTGTCCTTGTGAGTCTGGAATGAAGAGGCCTCAGTCACACGCACATAAGCTGCGTACCAGTTTTAAGAAATCAATACCATATGGTTAAGCGCTGTTGTTTTACAGACTACTGCACACACGTCAATATCAGTGGACCACAATGTACAGTAAAAAGGAGTCACAGTAACATACTGACCCTAACTGAGCACAGGGGAATGATATTATACCCATGTAAACTCATCTCTGCCATTTTGTGATAAATTAGACTAAATCTAATCTTCGTTTTAGACAATGCAGATGACTGGAATGAAAACATGTCAGGGAAAAATGTGAACAGGGGTGAGAAAGAGAGAACCAGAAACAAGAACAGGGAGGGGGACAGGGAGTGAGGGATGGACAGAGATGGAGGGGAAGTGAGCGAGAGAGAGAGAACGCAAGAGAGGATATGGAGATATATATAGAGAGATGTATACAGTGCATTCGAAAAGTATTCAGACACCTTGACTTTTCCCCCATTTTGTTACATTATAGCCTTATTCTAAAATAAATTAAATATATTTTTTTCCCTCATCAATCTACACACAATACCTCATAATGAAAAAGCGAAAACAGGTTTAGGCATTTTTGTATTTAGACCCTTTGCTATGAAACTTGAAATTTGATCATCCTTGAGATGTTTCTACAACTTGGAGTCCACCTGTGGTAAATTCAATTGATTGGACATGATTTGGAAAGGCACAAACGTGTCTATACAAGGTCCCACAGTTGACAGTGCACGTCAGTGCAAAAACCTAGAATACCTCACAATCAAATGCCGACCGTATTACCTCCAAAGAGAATTCTCTTCGGTCATAGTTATAGCCGTGTATATTCCCCCTCAAGCTGATACCATGACGGCCCTCAAAGAACTTCATGCAAACTGAAAACTACATATCCCGAGGCCGCATTTATTGTAGCTGGGGATTTTAACAAAGCAAATTTGAGGAAAATGCTACCGAAGTTCTACCAAGACATTGACTGTAGTACTTGCGTTGGAAAAACATTGGACCACTGCTACTCAACTTTTCAAAATGCCTACACGGCCCTCCCCCGCCCTCCCTTCGGGCAAATCTGACCACGACTCCCTTTTGTTCTTCCCTTCCTATAGGCAGAAACTGAAGCAGGAAGTACATCTGCTAAGGTCTATTCAACACTGGTCTGACCAAATCGGAATCCATGCGTCAAGATTGTTTTGATCACATGGACTGGGATATGATCCGGGTAGCCTCAGAATAACATCGACGAACACACGGATACGGTGATTGAGTTTATCAGGAAGTGTATAGAAGATGTTGTACCCACTGTGGCTATTGAAACCTACCCAAACCAGAAACAGTGGATAGATGGCAGCATTCGCGCAAAACTGAAAGCGCGAACCACTACATTTAATCATGGCAAGGTGACAGGGAATATACCCGAACACAAAGTGTACTTAATCCCTTTGTAAGTTAATCAAATAGGTTTAAAGGTCTTACTCACATCGGCTACGGAGAGCATGATCACAGTCGTCTGGAACAGCTGATGCTCTCATGCATGCTTCAGTGTTACTTGCCTCGAAGCGAGCATAGAAGTAATTTAGCTCGTTGGGTAGGCTTGTGTCACTGGGCAGCTCTCGGCTGTGCTTCCCTTTGAAGTCTAGTTTGCAAGCCCTGCCACATCCGACGAGCGTTGGAGCCGGTGTAGTACGATTCAATCTTAGTCCTGTATTGACGCTTTGCCTGTTTGATGGTTCATCGGAGGACATAGTGGGATTTCTTATAAGCTTCCGGGTTAGAGTCCCGCTCCTTGAAAGCGGCAGCTCCACCCTTTAGCTTAGTTGAAGTCGGAAGTTTACATACACTTAGGTTGGAGTCATTAAAACTCATTCTTCAACCACTCCACAAATCTCTTGTTAACAAACTATAGTTTTGGCAAGTCAGTTAAGACATCTACAGTGGGCGCCAAAATTACTGCCACCCCTGACTGGCAATGCACTAACAATATAAAAAATATATATATATAATTATAGAGATAAACTCAAAATACCAACATGTGAGAAATACTCTACTTTATTTCACCAAAATCAAGGTTTCATAATTATTGGCACTCCTCAACAGCATGGTCTTTTCCTGTAATGTTTGACAAGGTTAAGGAACACATTTGGAGGGATTTTGGGCCATTCCTCTATGCAGATCCTTTCAAGACCCTTCACATTCCTGGGTTTGCGCTTATCAACTGCCCTCTTCAACTCAGCCCACAGGTTTTCGATTGGATTGAGGTCCGGCGACTGAGATAGCCATGGCAGAACATTGATTTTGTTGTCACAGAACCATTTGTGTGTGGATTTTGAGGTATGTTTTGGGTCATTGTCCTGTTGGAAAGTACACCTACGGCCAAATCCCAGCCTTCTGGCAGAGGCAACCAGATTGTCAGACAAAATTGCCTGGTACTTGGTGGAATTCATTATGCCATCAATCTTAACCAGTGCCTCTGGACCTCTGAAATTAAAACATCACTGACCCACCACCAAACATCACTGACCCACCACCATATTTCACAGTGAGTATGAGGTGCCTCTCCTTGTATGCATCTGTTTCGACACCAAACATGCCGATGCTGTATCTGACCAAAACGTTCAGTTTTGGTCTCATCTGACCAGAGCACTTTCTTCCAATCATAATTGAAATTACGTTTGGCAAACTCCAAGCGTTTGCGTCTGTGTCTTGGGGTCATTAAGGGCTTTCTTCTGGCAACCCTTCCAAAGAGCCTGTGGTTGTAGCAGTGGCGTCTGATGGTGCTTTAAACCTGGTGACCCCAAGACGACACCAAGGCCTGCAATTCTTTCACAGTGATTCTTGGGGATTTTGTTGCTTCTCTCACCATCCTCCCTATCCTGGGGGGCAAAATGCATTTGCGTCCTCTACCCGTGAGGTTAACAACTGTTCCATAACTTTTAATTTGTTTACAATCGCCCTGACAGTGCTCAGTGGTATATTCAAATAGTTTGTGGATCTTCTTGTAGCCATTACCAGATTTATGAAGGTCTACGACCATCTGTCCCTTTTGAACTGCCAGTTCTTTTCTTTATGATGTTGGAAGACAAAGGGATATTGCATGCGTGTTACCTCATTTTTATACCCTAGTGAAAAAGGAAGTGATGTAATGGCGCAATATAGTTCCTTAAAACACTTAGATACATTTAAATAAGTGGAATTTAATTCCTGGTTTAATTTTGGTAGATGTTATTTACAATAATATTTAAGGGTGCCATTAATTGTGAAACCTTGATTTGGAGGACATTGATTTTGAATTAAATCAATAAATGATTTTGTTGGGTTCCATTTAAACATGAATAAAGTACAGTATTTTTCAGGTTGGTATTTTGAGTTCATCTCCATAATTATATTGTTTATATATTTTTAAGTATTGTTCGTGCATTGCCAGTCAGGGGTGCCAGTAATTTTGGAGCCCACTGTACTTTGTGCATGACAAGTAATTTTTCTAACAATTTTTTACAGACAGATTATTTCACTTATAGGTCACTATAATCACAATTCAAGTGGGTCAGAAGTTTACATATGCTAAGTTCACTGTGCCTTTAAACAGATTGGAAAATTCCAGAAAATGATGTCATGGCTTAAAGAAGCTAATGATAGGCTAATTGACATCATTTGAGTCAATTGGAGGAGTACCTGTGAATGTATTTCAAGGCCTACCTTCAAACTCAGTGCCTCTTTCATGGGAAAATCAAAATAAATCAGCCAAGACCTCAGAAAAACATGTGTAGACATCCACAAGTCTGGTTCATCCTTGGGAGCAATTTTGAAATGCCTGAAGGTACCATGTTCATCTGTAGAAACAATAGTACGCAGCCGTCATACCGCTCAGGAAGGAGACGTGTTCTGTCTCCTAGAGATGAACGTACTTTGGAGCGAAAAGTGCAAATCAATCCCAGAACAGCAGCAAAGGACCTTGCGAAGACGCTGGAGGAAACAGGTACAAAAGTATCTATATCCACAGTAAAATGAGTCCTATATCGACATTAACCTGAAAGGCTGCTCAGCAAAGAAAGAAGCAACTGCTCCAAAACCGCCATAAAAAAGCCAGACTACAGTTTGCCACTGCACATGAGGACAAAGACCGTACTTTTTGGAGAAATGTCCTCTGGTCTGATGAAACAAAAATAGAACTGTTTGGCCATAATGACCATCGTTATGTTTGGAGGAAAAAGGGGGATGCTTGCAAGCCGAAGAACACCACGCCACCGTTAAGCACGGGGGTGGCAGCATCATGTTGTGGGGGTGCTTTGCTGCAGGAGGGACTGGTGCACTTCACAAAATAGATGGCATCATGAGGACGGAAAATTACGTGGAAATATTGAAGCAACATCTCAAGACATCAGTCAGGAAGTTAAAGCTTGGTCGCAAATGGGTCTTCCAAATGGACAATGACCCCAAACATACTTCCAAAGTTGTGGCAAAATGTCTTAAGGACAACAAAGTCAAGGTATTGGAGTGGCCATCACAAAGCCCTGACGTCAATCCTTTAGAAAATGTGTGGGCAGAACTGAAAAAGCGAGTGCGAGCAAGGAGGCTTACAAACCAGAAACGGGCCAAAATTCACCCAACCTATTGTGGGAAGTTTGTGGAGGGCTACCCAAAACGTTTGACCCAAGTTAAACAATTTAAAGGCAATGCTACCAAATACTAATAGAGTGTATGTAAACTTCTGACCCACTGGGAATGTGATGAAATAAATAAAAGCTGAAATATATAATTCTTTCTACTATTATTCTTACATACTTAAAATAAAGTGGTGATCCTAACTGACCTAAGACAGGTAATTCTTACTAGGATTAATTGTCAGGAATTGTGAAAAACTGAGTTTAAATGTATTTGGCTAAGGTGAATGTAAACTTCCGACTTCAACTGTACGTACGGTCACTGTTGGGACGACGTCATCAATGCACTTATTGATGAAGCCAGTGACTGATGTGGTGCACTCCTCAATGTCATCAGAAGAATCCCGGAACATATTCCAGTCTGTGCTAGCAAAACAGTCCTGTAGCTTAGCATCCGCGTCATCTGACAACTTTCTTACTGACCGAGTCACTGGTGCTTCCTGCTTTAGTTTTTGTTTGTGATCGTAGTCCGTCTATTTTATTATCGATTGATTGTACATTGGCTAATAGGACTGATGGTAAAGGTGGATTACCCTCCCGATGACGGATCCTAACAAGGCACCCGGATCTTCGTCCACGATATCTCAGTCTCTTTCTCCTGCGAATTACGGGGATGAGGGCCTTTTCGGGCGTCTGAAGTAAATCCTTCCCATCCGACTAGTTGAAGAAAAAGTATTCCTCCAGTATGGGGTGAGTAATCTCTGTCCTAATATCTAGAAGCTATTTTCGGTCATAAGACATGGTGGTAGAAACATTATGTGCAAAGAAACATACACAATAGGTTATGGGATCGTAAAACGGCAGCCAGAGAGAGAGGAGAGAGGACTGTGCCTGATTGTTTACTGCTGGGCTGAGGGAGCCGCTGCAGCTCTTTCAAACACCATCATTAGACACTAACAGCCCTAGCCACAGATCACAGCACTTCACCCACTCCACTGCCCCAGGATGAAAAGAGAGAAACAGAGATGAACAGAATATGAGAGCGATAGAGAGAGGTCGGGAAAGTGAGAAAGTCAGAATCAAAGACGAGAGAAAAAAGGGAAGAGAGGGTGTGTGGGGGTTGAACAGGATATAAGAGAGAGATGAAACAATATGAGATAAATGGAAATGTAATATAATAGAAAGAGATTAAAAAATATATATATTTCATCATTTAAATTTTTGTGTGTTCTACTGAGAGACATTAACTAACCATGCTCCAAGATGCCATTATAAAAGTGATGGTAGAGATTAGGGGTGTGAACGTTAAAATGTTTAAACAAAATTGGGATCCTTAACAAAAATAAAATAAAAAATTATAATCCCCCCAAAATTTCATTCATAGTGCAGTTATCACAAAACATATGTTCTGTGTTATAGCCTAACTAGACAATAGGTTATATCACAAAACATATGTTCTGTGTTATAGCCTAACTAGACAATAGGTTATAATGGCCTTGGGTTGTGTGATTTAAAGGCAGACTCAAAAGGTAGACTCAAAGATAGAGTACGAAGTAGATGGAGAAAATAAACAGCATAGTGGGTAAATTTCCGCCACAACTAAGAGTGGTGAAGCGCCAGGCCCTGGTGCCCTGGCTACCACGCTGTGAACAGCATGTAGCAAACCTCGTGCACATGTTCAGATACTGTGTGTGACTGTATGAGAGCAAAGTGTTGCTCACTCATCTCAATATCCTAGCCTATAGAGCCCCACAGTTGAGGTGTCATAATTTCAATCACCCACGTGGGTATATGCTCCTAAAAACCAATGAGGAGATGGGAGAGGCAGGACTTACAGCGTGTCGAGCGTCACAAATAGAACCAAGTTCTATTTTAGCGCCTGGCTACGCAGACGCTCGTTGGCGCGCGCAGGCAGCGTGGGTGCAATGATTGAATAACATGCATGTGTACATTTATTTTGCAACGCGAGCAGTGTGGTCCGTATGTAAGGCTGTAACGTAACAAAATGTGGAAAAAGTGAAGGCGTCTGAATACTTTCCGAATGCACCGTAAGACCACCGACATTTTCAGGATGATGCCATGTTGCTCGAATTGACACCAAGCATCAGACTAACTAGATGTAGGGGATGGCTAATTGCTACTGCCTTCCTGAGCTCTAGAGGAACTGTTACCCCCAGATCCAGATGCCTTGGCTGCCAGGGAGGAATTTCCACTGTCACATTTGAGTGACCCTTTTTTTTGGTAAATGGACTATTGGGTTATTCATAATGGTCATTGGCTGTAACTTTATGTGGTGCTTTTTTTTGGACCAGGTCTCTCAGTAGCAGGAAGGCGAAGGACAAAATCAAGAAAGTGCCTGGGAATTCTGAGTCAGTGGGAGAAAACTAATTCTGACTGTTTGAGTCAGAGGTTACACTCTGACTGTCATCCAAGACAGAACTGACATAACTTCCAGTTGCCAAGGTAAAAGAGAGAGGGAAGGGAGAGGAGGAAGAAGTGAGTAACCAACCAAAACCCTGAGAATATTGAGCTGAGAACATTCTTTATGACAGCAGTTCAGAAGAATGACACTCGGTAACCCTCTCAAGCATCTTCACTTCTCTAACCAATGTCTGAACCGAGTTAAAGAGACTTTCGTTTCTGACAACGCCAACATGTCTACATTTCATCAAGAACACAGGCTAGATTTAGGAGCTGTGTTGCTGTGGCTAAGTAAGTATTAATCGCCGCCTGTCTGTCTGTCGCCATGTCCCGTAGGATCTTATGTACAGGAGCTACAGTAAAATTTAGACTAACCACAGTCTTGCCCGCCATGGAACACAAGCATGTACCCCTACCCCCACAACCCTTGCCCCAAATAAACACTACTATAATGAGATGACCAAAGACAGAGATTAAGATAATGCACAAGAGGTCAGGGGGTAGTAAGAGGCATGGGGGAGGAGAGAGATTGGAGGGGGAACTGGGCACACAGAGCTGGGAGGGAGAGAAAGCTTGGGGGAGAAGGCAAGAGCGCAAGATTGGGTAAAAGTAGAGGGGAGACCTCGGGGTCTAGCCAGAGAGAAATAATGAGAGAGAAAATGAGAGGGGGAGAGAGTAAGAGCGAGACAGTGAGTGAGCACTTGGGGGGGGGGGGGGGGGAGATCAACAGCTGATAATGCCTTACAACCATCGAGAGCAGACAGATTTCACGAGCTATTTTGATAGACCTCCTTATTTTAGATCCTGCTCTGAGCGCTCATCAGGTCATTTGTTTGTTTGTTCATCCGTCAACTCAGATCTCTACTTGCCTTTCTCGTAACGGCTATGACAAAGTGTACAGACCGTGCTATGTCATGTCCGTTACACACAAACGTGTCGCTCTTTAACCCTTTTATGCTTCTGGATATTCCTAAAACGAGTGTAGTCAACTTTAAAGGCAAAAGTTACTATGTAGGATTCATGAAAATGAATTAAACACTACAAAACCCTATAAGCCTCAGTGGTACCAGAGGCATTAACATGGCCACAGCACAGAAAATAGAAACCCTATAATCCCTGTAACATTAGATAGCTATTGTTGTCTGTATCTTCCAGCTCAGCTACACAGGAAATTAAAAAACACTAGGTAAATATAAACGCGCACGCACGCACGCATTCTGCCTTTATTGCTTCCGTACTCAGCGGGTAGAGAGCTTAAGCCATTAACACACTATGGTGGTGCATGCAGCATCCACCACAGTCTACACCCCAAGGCGTACATACAGAGGCTGCAGCTGGAATGGTGCCAGAGACGACAGTGACAATTCTGTGACGGTGTTGACTCCACACTGTTACCAATAAGCTCAACACCGTGACATTTGTCCAGGCCATTATTGCCTTGACACTAGGATCTAAGGCTGCGTGTCCTTTCTAATTAAACCAATCCACTTCAACTCCTCTGCTATTGAGCTCGAGCACTAGAGAGCTGTATCTGCATTGATATAACTATTTCTGTCTCGTAATCGATATAACCTTAAAATACACTTCGAGCTTGCAATCAAGGGACAGGATGTCTCGCTTGTAGTGGTCGCTATAACATCCACTCATGGCCGCGTCTTTGACATGCTGCCCAAGGTACAGTATTCCACATGAGCGAATTTCACCCCAACCAAGACACTCTGCTACTACTTATATATGTCTCCCTGGTATTTGTCTTAAATAATACATAAAAATCTATTGTATAATACATGTAGAAAGCAGGTCATTGCACGGTGCAATCCACATTCGTAGTCCCCAAAGTACTTGAAAATGAAAAATGGAACCAACTCCAAAACTAGGTGATGTTTTTGACTTCTATAAACCCTCCAAAAAAATCCATCCATCCATTATCACATAATAGCGTAACATACCACTGTAATCTCTACCTCAATTCATTTGTCAACAGAGCAGTACATTACTTGAACGGCTGACAAAGTGTGTGCATCATGATAATCTGTAGCTCACATGACCAGAAACAGTTGGTTCACAGATGTTAGGGCAGCTGACTGTTTCCCAGCCATTCTGTGTCCTCTCAAACAGAACCTTCCACACACACGTCTGAGGTACGCTTCCCTAGTGCATTCTCCCGTCCACAGTTTTGCTGTGTGATGTACAGCAATGCTCAATCTACATACTCAATAGTCCATACTCTCTTCTAGTCACGTCTGCCAGCCTTCATATCGAATAGATAAGGGTTCAATATCAATCTATTGCTCTGTCAACAACAAACACAGAGAGGGGAAGACTCAGAGTATAATCTTTCCCTTCCGTGCCCACTATAAACTCAGGACTAACCCATATCATGAATGAGCCACTAAAATGGTTTTACCTTTCAGCAAGGCGCTTCAGTTCCACGTCGCTCTTTCTCTTCAACCTCTGTCACCGACAAGCCTCTCTGTAGAGAGATGGTGATAGAGTCCCGCTTTCTCTCTATCCCTCTCTCTCTCTGACTGCAACACACGCGATACAGTACTCGTCTACCTCCCTCTTTCTCTCACTCACTCACACACACACACACACACACACACACACACACACACACACACACACACACACACACACACACACACACACACACACACACAAACAGTCCAGCTGTGACAGTACACCCACACACACAGACACACCCTGGGCACCAGTCCAGAGTCAAAGGGCTCTGGTTTCTGACGCCCTCTTCACTGCCCTGGGACGAGACACTGATGGAGGGAGGGAGAGATGAAGAGGCAGAGTTGATGAGAGAGAGCCCGAGAGAGAGAACTTTGGGGAGAGCTTAATGCCTCACATCAGAAAAACATCCCCGTTCAAAATGGCAACATCTGGAAAAACTACTTTGAAAACAATATGAAAATCCAAAATGTAACGAGACTCAGATCAAATGAGTTGATCAATTAAAAAAAAACGTAGAAACAACAATTAAAGACCAACAAAACCCATTAGACATACCCATCACAATAACAGAGCTGAAAGAGAAAACCAAAGTGCGGTAAAGCCTGTGGGCCAGACACCATCTGCAATAAGATGAAGAAAATCTGCCTTAAGCTGCAGGAAGCCATGCTCAAGCTCTTCAACCAAGTGTTGAATGTAGGATACTTTCCAGAAATATAGAATAAAGGCATAACACCCACATTGAAAAGTAGACAAATTCTACCCTTCTAATTATTGCAGTATCTGAAAGACCAGTAATCTAGGGAAGGTTTTCTGCAGCATAATAAATATGAGAACACAGACCTTCCTCAACAAAAAGTGTTTTAAGTGCATGTCAAATTGGCTTCTTACCAAAACAAACATCTGGCCACATCTACACCCTTTATTAAAAAATATGTTTATCAGTCCACAAAGGGTAAAATATTTGCCTGTTTTATTGACTTAAAGGACTCTTCCTCAAACTCATCCAAAGTGGAGTTGGAGGAAGAACCTGTGACGTTATTAAATAATAACACAACATTGAAAATAAATGTATTGTTCAAATTGGTTAAGAAAAACATTTTATTTTTTTCACACAGTGGCGAGGGGGGTCACACAGGGCAGCAATCTGAGCCCAACACGGTTTAATATCTACAGTGGGGTGTGGAATGATTTGATCCCTTGATAAAGATGAGCAAAAAAGACTATATGCATTTAGCTGCTAAATCGTGGCCACCACAACATTACAATTGTTTATTTTTTATAATCTTCAGGATGGTAAAACATTATCAGTGCAAACTTAAACCAGATATAAAGCATGTATAAAAGATAGTGGAGCAATATATTTTGAAATAAGATCACTTTTGAGAATAATCACCCCCAATGATTTTGTTATATTTGAGTCAGTCAGATAGCATAAGAACAAGGCATAAGCCATGGGAAAATGTGTATAATTGAAGGAAATTTGCTTTGAAACTGCAATTTTTCTATCAGCCCAACGGCAAAATGTGTAGAATTTCAGGAAATTAACTTTAAAACAGCAAAATAATGTCTGAGGCCAAGAGGGCCTCTAAAACCACACCATTGGCCACTCCTAAAAGGTTTTATGAGATTGGACAACAAATTGGGAGGGACCTTAAACTGTTTCCTTATACAATCTTTCCAGCTCTGTGATATCCATCATCTGTGCCTCTTCAATTCAAACCACAGGTTTTCAATGGGGTTCAAGTCCGGAGACATTTCTCTGTGGATTTTAGGGTTATTGTCTTGCTGGAAGATTCCCTCAGCCTCCTGACAGAGGCAAACAGGTTTTTGAACTAAAATGCCCTGGTACTTGGTAAAGTTCATGATGCCATTAACCTTAACAATGGCCCCATGACCAGTGGAAGTAAAAATACAAATAAAAAAATTATGAAACTAGCATGATCATAATAACTGTGTTTCCCATTGGTAGGGTACCACTACATTCAGTCATGCCTATAAAAAAATATTTATTGACAGGTACAGAGAGCAATGGTGAGAGAGGAGGGAGAGAAAGGGAGAGTGAAAGAGAGGAGCAGAGCGATAGCGTGCTGTGAAGCTTTTAAACAACATTTGTAGCCTTGTCTCGTGTCCCTCATGTATTTATGTATACTCCCAGATTGGAGCTGTCAAATCATTCTCTCTCACACCCTCTGTCTCCAGCTGCCACACACTTATTTGCGCTCGCCTTCAAATCGCTCCCTCACCGGCATCCCGAGAACGCCCGTTATTTCTATATTTACCTACTTAGTGTCCTTTTCATATTGATCATTACTCACCGGGATGCGCGCTCCACTCCTCTCCGTGTCACGAGCCACTGTTGTTTTTGGTCATGCTACCGTTACTATAATACCACAGAGGAGGAGTACCAAAATATATAATCCCCTTTTAATGCATGGTGAGTTAGACACAACAGCTGGTGTGGAGTCACACGCCATTATATTTTGAGTGTGTGTGCGTGCGTGCTTGAAGAGGCACACAATTGTGTGCGGGGAGGGGCACACCATTATGTTTGAGTGCGTGTGTGTGTGTCGGTCTGTGCACGTGTGACAGAGAGTGAAATGTGGTGGTATGTGGTAGCATGTCAAATACAAGGTTGCAAGCCAACAGAATGGGATTTGATGCTGTACTAGTTCCTGTGCAGGAGTGCTAGCTGTCTTAACAAATTAGAGTAGAGAGGCATTTTCACAACAATGTGGCATAAGCTGGGGACACGGGACAAGACGATGAGGGGGACACCCACACACCTGTTCTCTCTAGCATGGTCACCTTGCTGCTTAGTGTGCTTCTCGTCCCTCAATGTCATACCAAAGCCATTGTGGTGGTGCTAGGTCGCAATTTCAGAATGAACAAAAAGTGCCAAAGATATTTGTTCTTCATTTAGGGTTATGGTTAGAGTAAGTGGTTAAAAGGTAGACCACAATTTTACATCATACAAAGCAGGGCGTACACTTCCTGCGTACACTAATGCTCATCCCACTTTGTGCTCCTCCTCGCAGCTTGAGGCTTGCCCACACTGGGAAAAAGCCAATATTGGCAGTCTTGGCCGATCTGAATTCTCAATTTTATTCAGGGCGGAAAACTCAATTTCTTATTGGACAAGTTCCTGTAGTACTCCCTGTTTAAGGCCATTTTCTCCCATTTGCCAAATGAACACAATCCTGTTGATGATTTCTGTAAACAGGAAGTCGCCCGGGTATGCGTGATAATGTCATCATGCGGAGTGTAACTTTAAAATCCCATGTGGTCAGAAATCTTACCGTCCTTTCTGGCATTGGACTACCTGGTAATCCCAACCAGCCCCCCTTGTGAGCTACTACTAAGCCCAAAGAGAGACAGGCAATAAAGTTGTCTCATTAAAGAGCGGAAGCCAGCTGTAATTTGTCCTTCCTATGCTTTCTTGTCCTATCTAACCCGACTGCTGCAAGTGAACCTTGCTTTACACATAAGCAGCACAAAGTACACACACACACACACACACACACACACACACACCTCAGATGATTAAATCCTCAATAAATGTCCCGGAAGGAATTGTTGGGAACCTCAGCCCATAATCCAATGTCATTTTGGGCCACTTGGCATGTAATACAGTAGTCAGTACTGTATCACAACATGCCTTTTGCTCACGAAGCATGCTAAGAGGTAATAACATTTCTTGGCATCCTTCAAAAACATAGCCAGTAGTTTTTAACAGCTTCCCTCTTATAGATACATCTAGACCATGCTAGCCTTGTCCTAGGTTTGTCTAGTCCTTGCCAATTTCTATGGTGATAATAACCATAGTCGATGCGAGACAGCGCAAACAGATCTAGGACCAGGCTAGAATCCCTTCAAAATGTTAACATTTTAGAGGTTTCTATGGTGAACCTTGTAGACCACACAACACAGATTTACTCTAGACAAGCAATTTTTATTTTAAAGATGGCTCAGACCTACCTTGGCTTCACATTTTTTATGAACGGCTGTCTTGCACTCTGCAATGAGAGAGAAAGGAGACCGTGTGAGAGTTGGTTGTGTGTGTGTGTGTGTGTACGAATTGTGTTACACTCTGTACTCACCCTCACAGAAAGCCCCAGGGATGTCGATGGTCCGTCTACACATGTCGCATGGTCGTTTCTTCCTACAGCTCTTCTCTGTGAACGCATGGGACATGGCTCCTTTACCAAGCTGTAACAGAACAGAGTAGCGTAGCATGACATACACAATGAGATGGACTGCTGCCATTTCTGTACCCAAATATACCAACTGTGTCAAATGTAATAGTACAAAAAGGTCATTGGTATACTGAGAAAATCTGGAAATATTTGTGCTCAAAACATCCAGAAGAGTCTTGCCGGTCACGGAAAATGTGACGAACAGAGACTGTGATTCAGAGTGCTTAAGTCACATATACAGGGTTGCAGGTGTGATTGCAGAATACAGTGAAAATCTAAGACTTCGAGCTCCAACAAGCAGGACAAAGTGAAACAGAATATTTTTGGGGGGTAATAAACAATAGAAATAGCACTATATACTGTACATAACTGTGGAAGTGATTAATAAATACATGTCCATTGGTGTGGAGGTAGAGTAAAGACTGTTGAGGGGGTGGGGTGGAATGACCATAGGGGAAGCAGCACCATGACCATTGAGTGGCAAAAACAAACATTTCAATAAAATGTTTTTATTTTTTTTTTTAAACATCAAAAGTGCTGAATGTTGTTGGGATGGGGCAGTGTAAAAGTCTGTTGGGGGGACTGTCCATAGTGGGAGCAGCAGGAGAAAGAATGTCCATAGGGGGGAGTAGGTAGCTGACTAGGTGGTGGCTATTAAGCAGCCTGATGGTCTGAGGGTAGAAACTATTGGACAGTCTTTCAATTTTTGCCATGATGCTCCTGTACTGCCCACATCTGAGTGATTGAAGCGGTGAGAACAGGTCATGACCTTGGCTTGGGTGGCTGGGGTCCCGGTTGATCTTCTTGGCCTTCCTGCAATGCCTGGTGTTGTAGGTGTCCTGTAGGGCAGGCAGTGTGCACCCAATGGTGCGTTCGGCTGCACATATCACCATCTGAGAGCCTTGCGGTCGGCGGCGGTGGAGTTGCCATACCAGGCTGTGATGCAGCCCGACAGTATGCTCTCGATGGTGCTCCTGTAGAACATTGAGGGCCGAATTTCTTCAGCATCCTGAGGTTGAAGAGTCGCTGCCACGCCTTCTTCACTACGGTGTCCGTGTGGTTAGCTTCTCTGAGATGTGTACACCGAGGAATTTGAAGTTACTGTCTCCATGACAGCCCCGTTGATGATATATAGTTTGATAGTGTGATAGTGGTGTGTGCTGCTATACTCACCCGTGCTTGAGGTGAATATATGTGTGTGTGTGTGTGTGTGTGTGTCTGTCTGTCAATGTCTGTCTTCACTCTTTGTGTTACAGGTTGAAGGGATGGAGGGATTCAGACTAGAGAGAGAGAGACACCACTACCATTTTCCTTAATACAGGGAGAGAGGTGGATGTTTACACAGCTGCCTAGACTGGCACAGTGCAGTACAGGCACCCTTTCAGTGGAAACCTATGCTAGACAGTCAGCACTGTCAACAGGCACCAGTGACAAACTAGAGCACCACAAAAATGTTGCTCAAATGATAATCTAATCTGTTAAATGGCAGATCAAAACCCACCGTCTGTGGCCAAAGCTTAGCAGTTACTGGCTAGAAATACGGCTTTGTTAATTTGTGGGTCGCAATATAACTTGAAAAGCTTTGTGAGTCACATCGCAAAGAATTTTGGGAGCCACTGAGCAAAGCCGAGAGGAGAGGCAGAGAGAAGAGAAGTAGAGACAAGAATGGCTTGGTTCGTTGAGAGAACATCCTTTGTCAGAAAACTAAAAATGGATGTAGGGTTTCATTCCATTGCTGCTGCTCATTTTACAAGTGGACATTTGTTCAAACAGTCTTGGTGTTGGGAGATGGATGGCTCGTCCAATAAGGAAGATCAAAACCTCCAGGAACATTGAATGGACTACATAAAAACAGCTGCTTACGCATGCATACATGCACGCACACGGGATTCAGACTCACCTGCCTACAAGATACAACAATTATTTTAAGTAACAGTCACATTTATAGAGATATTTCAATAGAAATCAAAACCTACATTCATACACAAATGTATACACACACAGTCCCCTGTGTGGCAGTAGAGGATGTAGATTTTATAGTTACAGTTAACTATAAAATCTAGTTAACTAGTTAACTATAAAATCTACATCATCTACTGCCTCAAAATCCATGCTTTTTATGCACTCTCAGAGGAGAAAAGGCATGGCAAACGTCTGAGAACATCCAAAAGCAGTGTCACCTGATTGCACGTGAACTACATTGTCATTAATCTATCCTCCCAAGAAGGGAGGGGGGAAGAGTGTGGTCTAGGTCAACAACTAACACCCAGCAACAAACACATTTACTTATTCACTCACTCCATCACACCTCTCCGTTGGCCGCCCCTCCCTCCATCCCACATTCTAAGAGGAAGCATATGTAGCTTTGCTGTGATTTAAAAGGTTGCTATAAAGTGTGTGTGTGTGTTCTATCGAAATCAATAGTTTATGTAGTCCACTGAAGCTGCCCCTGGCTTGTTTTTAACACGCAAGGATGTTAAAATAGCATGTTCAACAGCATAGTGGTCATCCTACAGACATAAAGATAGCCAAAGCACAGTGTGAAAACACATAGAATGATGTATGTGTGTCCAGACTGTTATATTTGGGTTTACTTTGCATGTTTACTAAACTGCCACTGGACTCATCAGAATGGATGGATCTGTCATTATGACTGTTTTTGTTACCGCTAACCGCTAGCATGGGAAGTGGGAGAGATGACTAATCTGTAAGTTTCACTCTTTTTCTCACTCTCTGTCTTTCACTCACTCGCTCCATACCCATCTCTGTCTCTTGTTAGATACTAGGCATACATATTTTATTATATCCTTCAGCTGGTATACTGTTATATAACTCATGATTAGGGCTGCCTCCTAGAATCAATTTGAGTTTAGCAATTCAGTGTCCATCCTTTTAAAAATAATGGTCAAATGGCAAGGGAAATTATCTGATGAATCTGGAAAAAGAAACACTGGAGAAACAACTTGAGTGGCGTACACACTATGTGAACTCGCCTACACCCTTGGCAAAGATCAGTGACTTAACTTGTTTCATTTGTAACTAATACTTTCCATCCAAGGAAAATTAGACTTCTTACATAAGACATCTAGGAAGCAATCCAGGAAGCTCAAGTGACACAAACTCAAATGAAATCAACTGTTGGGTGAAACTGGACATAAAGTTAAGTGGGATGATATACATTATATTTCACAAGCATAGCATATACAGTTGAATTTATAAGTTTACATACACCTTAGCCAAATACATTTAAACTCAGTTTCACAATTCCTGACATTTAATCCTAGTAAATAATCCCTGTTTTAGGTCAGTTAAAATAAAGTGGTGAGCCTAAGAATGTGAAATGTCAGAATAATAGTAGAGAGAAGGATTTATTTCAGCTTTTATTTCACATCACATTCCCAGCGGGTCAGAAGTTTACATGCTAACAAATACCAATTGAGTGTATTGCCTTTAAATTGTTTAACTTGGGTCAAACGTTTCTGGTAACCTTCCACAAGCTTCCCACAATAAATTGGGTGAATTTTCTCCTGACAGAGCTGGTGCAACTGAGTCAGGTTTGTAGGCCTCCTTGCTCGCACTCGCTTTTTCAGTTCTGCCCACACATTTTCTATAGGATTGAGGTCAGGGCTTTGTGATGGCCACTCCAATACCTTGACTTTGTTGTCCTTAAAACATTTTGCCAGAAAATTGGAAGTATGTTTGGGGTCATTGTCCATTTGGAAGACCCATTTGCGACCAAGCTTTAACTTCCTGACTGATGTCTTGAGATGTTGCTTCAATATATCCACATAATTATCCGTCCTCATGATGCCATCTATTTTGTGAAGTGCACCAGTCCCTCCTGCAGCAAAGCACCCCCACAACATGATGCTGCCACCCCTGTGTTTCATGGTTGGGATGAGGTTCTTCGGCTTACAAGCCTCCCCCTTTTTCCTCCAAACATAACGATGGTCATTATGGCCAAACAGTTCTATTTTTGTTTCATCAGACCAGAGGACATTTTTCCCAAAAGTACGATCTTTGTCCCCCATGTGCAGTTGCAAACCATAGTCTGGCTTTTTTATGGCGGTTTTGGAGCAGCTGCTTCTTCCTTGCTGAGCGGCCTATCAGGTTGTGTCGATATAGAAGGAGACAGAAGGCGTCTCCTTCCTGAGCGGTATGATGGCTATAGTCCCATGGTGTTTATACTTGCGTACTATTGTTTGTACAGATGAACGTGGTACCTTCAAACATTTGGAAATTGCTCCCAAGGATGAACCAGATTTGTGGAGGTCTACACTTTTTTTCTGAGGTCTTGGCTGATTTCTTTTGATTTTCCCATGATGTCAAGCAAAGAGGCACTGAGTTTGAAAGTAGGCCTTGAAATATATCCACAGGTACACCTCCAATTGACTTAAATTATGTCAATTAGCCTAATCAGAAGCTTGTAAAGCCATGACACCATTTTCTGGAATTTTCCAAGTTGTTTAAATACACAATTAACTTAGTGTATGTAAACTTCTGACCCACTGAGTTATAAGTGAAAAAATCTGTCTGTAAACAATTGTTGGAAAAATGACTTGTGTCATGCACAAAGTAGATGTCCTAACCGACTTGCCAAAACTATAGTTTGTTAACAAGAAATTTGTGGAGTGGTTGAAAAACGAGTTTTAATGATTCCAACCTAAGTGTATGTAATCTTCCGACTTCAACTGTACTGGTAGTATAGTATTCTACAATTCATATTGAAGTATGATAGCCTATAGTATAGTCTAGTGGAGTACAGTATGGTATAGTAGAAAATGTTGAATGGAGTCGAGGTCCGTGGTTACTGAAGAGTATTAGGTTAACCGTTAAGAGTACAATAATGAGGAAAACCATGTCATGTCTTCACTCGCTTTTGCAAGCAGGTAATAAGAAACTGAAACCCAGATAAATTATCCATAATAATCTAACACAGAAGTGTTTACTAGTGACGTGTGCTGCAGACATCCACACCCAAGTACAAGTTTTTCAATTAAATTGTCGAGATAAATAATAGTTGGCTGATGATGATTGCAACACAAGTCCTTACCTTAATCATCTCGCAATTTGGTCACCTTTAAAAACCTGTGCAATTATTCATATATCATTAATGACAAAATATACAGAGGAAAAGTTGGTTTTATATTCAACATTTGGACATTCGACATTAAACAGACATTTGCAAAAAGCCATTTAAAATTGTAAAAATCAATAACGTTTTCACTGATTATGACAGAATCATCAAGCTAGGTATGATTTATTCTATAAATGTCTAGCATACTTTCACAACCTTTGTTTTGAGTAAACATTAGATTGGATTTGATATAAATACTTTAAATCTATAAGATGCCATTTAAAGCAGTATAAATCAATAACTAATTCACTGTTTTTCACAGAAACATCAAACTAGGTATAATTTATTATATAAATGTCTAGCACACTTTTACAACTTTTGATTTAAGTAATAATTCCAGTTTTGATTTGATAGAGGGCATGTGGTCAAAGTTCTAACGAGTCCGTTATACCCTATTAGAAGGGGCCTGGCATAAAATTCTGCATCTTCAGTCAAATTAAATTAGATTACAGGAAAGAAATACGGGATGAAGGGGTCAGGCCTGACTAACAAAGAAGAGGTGTATGGATCAAGAGGACCAAGACAACCAAGAGGATCAACATGGACATTCCACAGTGGAGATAAGGAAAACTAAGAGTGAACCATAACATACACTACCGTTCAAAAGTTTGGGTTCACTTAAAAATATAAAATTCAAAGAAAAGCAACATTTTTGTCCATTAAAATAACATTAAATGGATCAGAAAACAGTGTAGACATTGTTAATGTTGTAAATGACTATTGTAGCTGATTTTTAATGGGATATCTACATAGGCGTACAGAGGTCCATTATCAGCAACCACCACTCCTGTTTTCCAATGGCATGTTGTGTTAGCTAATCCAAGTTTATAATTTTATAAGGCTAATTGATCATTAGAAAACCCTTTTGTAATTATGTTAGCACAGCTGAAAACTGTTGGCCCGATTAAAGAAGCAATAAAACTGTCCTACTTTAGACTAGCTGAGTATCTGGAGCATCAGCATTTGTGGGTTCGATTACAGGCTCAAAATGGCCAGAAACAAAGACCTTTCTTCTGAAAATCATCAGTCTGTCCTTGTTCTGAGAAATGAAGGCTATTCCATGCGTGAAATTGCCAAGAAACTGAAGATCTCGTACAATGTTGTGTACTACTCCCTTCACAGAACAGCGCAAACTGTCTCTAACCAAATCAAATCTTAGTTGTCACATACACATGGTTAGCAGATGTTAATGCGAGTGTAGCGAAATGCTTGTGTTTCTAGTTCCGACCATGCAGTAACATCTAACAAGTAATCTAACAATTTCACAACAACTACCTTATACACACACACACACACACACACACACAAGTGTAAAGGAATGAATAAGAATATGTACATAAAAATATATATGGATGAGCGATGGCCGAACGGCATAGGCAAGATGCAGCAGATGGTATAGAGTACAGTATATACATATGAGATGAGTAGTGTAGGGTATGTAAACATTATATAAAGTGGCATAGTTTAAAGTGACTAGTGATACATTTATTACATCCAGTTTTGAATTATTAAAGTGGCTAGAGATTAAGTCAGTACGTTGGCAGCAGCCACTCAATGTTAGTGATTGTTGTGCTTGATGATCTTTTTGGCCTTCCTGTGACATCGGGTGGTGTAGGTGTCCTGGAGAGCAGGTAGTTTGCCCCCGGTGATGCGTTGTGCAGACCTCACTACCCTGTGGAGAGCCTTACGGTTGTGGGCGGAGCAGTTGCTGTACCAGGCGGTGATACAGCCCGACAGGATGCTTTTGATTGTGCATCTGTAAAAGTTTGTGAGTGTTTTTGGTGACAAGCCGAATTTCTTCAGCCTTCTGAGGTTGAAGAGGCGCTGTTGCGCCTTCTTCACCACGCTGTCTGTGTGGGTGGACCTTTTCCGTTTGTCCGTGATGTGTACGCCGAGGAACTTAAAACTTTCCACCTTCTCCACTACTGTCCCGTCGATGTGGATAGGGGGGTGCTCCCTCTGCTGTTTCCTGAAGTCCATGATCATCTTTGTTTTGTTGACGTTGAGTGAGGTTATTTTCCTGACACCACACTCCGAGGGCCCTCACCTCCTCCCTGTAGGCCGTCTCGTCGTCGTTGGTAATCAAGCCTACCACTGTAGTGTCGTCTGCAAACTTGATGATTGAGTTGGAGGCGTGCGTGGCCACGCAGTCATGGGTGAACAGGGAGTACAGGAGAGTGCTGAGAAGGCACCCGTGGGGCCCCAGTGTTGAGGATCAGCGGGGTGGAGATGTTGTTTCCTACCCTCACCACCTGGGGGCGGCCCGTCAGGAAGTCCAGGACCCAGTTGCACAGGAAGGGGTCGAGACCCAGGGTCTATGGTGATATGATCCTTGACTAGTCTCTCAAAGCACTTCATGATGACGGAGGTGAGTGCTACGGGGCGATAGTCATTTAGCTCAGTTACCTTAGCTTTCTTGGGAACTGGAACAATGGTGGCCCTCGAAGCATGTGGGAACAGCTGACTGGGATAAGGATTGATTGAATATGTCTGTAAACACACCAGCCAGCTGGTTTGCGCATGCTCTAAGGACGCGGCTAGGGATGCTGTCTGGGCCTGCAGCCTTGTGAGGTTAACGCATTTAAATGCTTTACACACGTCAGCTGCGGTGAAGGAGAGCCTGCAGGTTTTGGTAGCGGGCCATGTCGTTGGCACTGTATTGTCCTCAAAGCAAGCAAAGAAGTTGTTTAGTTTGTCTGGGAGCAGGACATCGTGGTCCGCGAAGGGGCTGGTTTTCTATTTGTAGTCTGATTGACTGTAGACCCTGCCACATACCTCTCGTGTGTGAGCCGTTGAATTGCGACTCTACTTTGTCTCTATACTGATGTTTAGCTTGTTTGATTGCCTTGCGGAGGGAATAGCTACATGGTTTGTATTCGGTCATGTTTCCGGTCGCCTTGCCCTGATTAAAAGAAGTGGTTCGCGCTTTCAGTTTTGCACGAATGCTGCCATCAATCCACGGTTTCTGGTTGGGGAAGGTTTTAAAAGTTGCTGTGGGTACAACATCACCGATGCACTTGCTAATAAACTCGCTCACCGAATCAGCGTATTCATCAATGTTTTGTCCAACGCTATGCGGAACATATCCCAGTCCACGTGATCGAAGCAATCTTGAAGCGTGGAATCAGATTGGTCGGACCAGCGTTGAACAGACCTGAGCACGGGCGTTTCCTGTTTTAGTTTCTGTCTATAGGCTGGGAGCAACAAAATGGAGTCGTGGTCAGATTTTACGAAAGGAGGGCGGGGCAGGGCTTTGTATGCGTTGCGGAAGTTAGAGTAACAATGGTCCAGGATTTTTTACGACCGGGTAGCGCATTCGATATGCTGATAAAATTTAGGGAGTCTTGTTTTCAGATTAGCCTTGTTAAAATCCCCAGCTACAATGAATGCAGCCTCAGGATATGTTTCTAGTTTACATAGAGTCCAATGAAGTTCATTCAGGGCCATCGATGTGTCTGCTTGGAGGGGGGATATATACGGCTGTGATTATAATCGAAGAGAATTCTCTTGGTAGATAATCAGGTCGACATTTGATTGTAAGGAATTCTAGGTCAGGTGAGCAAAAGGACTTGAGTTCCTGTATGTTGTTATGATCACACCACATCTCGTTAATCATAAGGCATACCCCCCCGCCCTTCTTCTTACCAGAGAGATGTTTGTTTCTGTCGCCGCGATGTGTGAAGAAACCAGGTGGCTGTACCGACTCCGATAGCGTGTCTCGAGTGAGCCACGTTTCCGTTAAACAAAGAACGTTACAATCTCTGATGTCTCTCTGGAAGGCAACCCTTGCTCGGATTTCGTCTACCTTGTCAAGAGACTGGACATTGGTGAGTAGTACGGTCCCGTGTGGCTCATTTGGTAGAGCATGGTGTTTGAAACGCCAGGGTTGTGGGTTCGATTCCCACGGGGGACCAGTATGGAGAATTTTTTATGAAATGCATTCATTCACTACTGTAAGTCGCTCAGGATAAGAGCGTCTGCTAAATGACTAAAATGTCAAATGTAAATGTAGTAAACACGGGAGCGGTGCGCGATGTGCCCGTCTACGGAGCCTGACCAGAAGACCACTTCTTCTGACCCTCCTGCGGCGCCGTTGTTTTGGGTCGCCGGCTGAGATCCGATCCATTGTCCTGGGTGGTGGACCAAACAGAGGATCCGCTTCGGGAAAGTCGTATTCCTGGTTGTGATGTTGGTAAGTTGACGTTGCTCTTATATCTAATAGCTCCTCCCAGCTGTATGTAATACAACTTCAGATTTCCTGGGGTAACAATGTAAGAAACAATTAAAAAAAAAACGAAATACTGCATAGTTTCCTGAGAACGCGAAGTGAGGCGGCCGGAATAGAAAGAGGGGGAGGCCCCGGTGCACAATGGAGCAAGAAGACAAGTACATTAGTGTGTCTAGTTTGAGAAACAGATGCCTTAATAAGTCCTCAACTGGCAGCTTCATTAAATAGTACCCGCAAAACACCAGTCTCAACGTCAACAGTGAAGAGGCGACTCCGGGATACTGGCTTTCTAGCCATTGTTGCAAAGAAAAAGCCATGTCTGTGGTCTTTTGCCCATCTTAATCTTTACTTTTTATTGGCCAGTCTGAGATATGGCTTTTTCTTTGCAACTCTGCCTAGAAGGCCAGCATCCCGGAATCGCCTCTTCACTGTTGAAGTTGAGACTGGTGTTTTGCGGGTACTATTCAATGAAGCTGCCAGTTAAGGACTTGTGAGGCGTCTGTTTCTCAAACTAGACACTCAAATGTACTTGTCCTCTTGCTCAGTTGTGCACCGGGGCCTCCCACTCTTTCCTGTAATCGAACCCACAAATGCTGATGCTCCAGATACTCAACTAGTCTAAAGAAGGCCAGTTTTATTGCTTCTTTAATCAGAACAACAGTTTCCAGCTGTGCTAACAATTGCAAAAGGGTTTTCTAATGATCAATTAGCCTTTTAAAATGATAAACTTGGATTAGCTAACACAACATGCCATTGGAACACAGGAGTGATGGTTGCTGATAATGGGCCTCTGTACGCCTATGTAGATATCCCATTAAAAATCAGCTACAATAGTCATTTACATCATTAACAATGTCTACACTGTATTTCTGATCAATTTGATGTTATTTTAATGGACAAAAAAAACCTTTTCTTTCAAAAACAAGGACATTTCTAAGTGACCACAAACTTTTGAACCGGTAGTGTACGTATATACTGTATATATTAGCATGGGTATTGAAAGATAGAGGGTGGATGACAAAAAAAAGCAGATGGTACATGCTTTGTTTTTGTGCTAAATGTATACCTTTATGATTTGCCCCTGAACTGTACGTGAACCCCTCTGCAATCTACTGGCACTAACCATTAAAAACTAGGACTTCAACCAGGCTGTCCCTATGCTATTTGCTCTCTTTCTCTCTTAAACTGCTAACACAAAGCCTATGTGAAAATTTGGTTTTTCACAAAAGATAATAAAAAAATATATAAACTGGCCCAAATCAGCTCTACATAATTCAGCAGGGAGGTGTGCAACTACCACACATTATACCAGTGGAGAAACTACATCTACATAGGTATTACCATATCCCTTTCAATTCACATTCCTTACAGAAATAACTATTCGCAAACCTTTTAAAACATCCAGAAAGACAGTGGTCTTAGAAAGGTATTGATAGTTTAAAATACATATTTTATGTGAATGGATGTGGATGAAAGAATTCTGCCAGTGTTTTAATGTCCTAGTTTCATTATTATTATTTTTTTCATCTCCAACTCTATATATCCAAGTGAGCCTATGAGGACCTTGGGGATCAGATTGACCATTATACCCATTGATCAAACGTATAACAGACAGACACTGCTCAAAAGGAGTCGTTTGTGATATCTACACTCAGTTGCCACTTTATTAGGTTCACCACCCTATAGACGAAAATAAATTGCTCCTATATACACCAAGTCCCGTGGTCTTGGCTTGCTAGACACTAAAGCATGCAGAGAAGTATTCGGGTATTCTGTAACTGTTTGAACTTTAGAATGTGCAAAATGACAGCAGTCTGTTATGGTCTTTTGTAACTCAGAAAAGTTACAAAAATTGTACTGACTGTAATAAACTCCAACTGGACTTAAAAACTTGAACAGTCCATCTCCTTTCCCAGTTTCATCAACCATTTTGAATTCACACTGTTCCAGATGCAAAGGGGGTTGTACCTAATAAAGGGACCACTGAATCTATAGACTTTCCAGAATGAGTTCTGGGAATACGCGGGGTATTAAACATTGGCTGTAAGTGTTGAATCTATTACCTCAGGAGATGGTACTGTTCAGCTTGTCTGGGGATGACAAAGAAGGACTTCAACAAAGCCAAAATAGAAAATGATTGGAAGGGGCCTCTTTGCTGTTAAATTAGAGACGTATTAATAAATAACTGTTGTGCCTTGTAACTACTTTAAAATGTGGAACTCTTGCACTAAAAATGCAAACATTGATTTGGCATACAATTTAAGATTGTAAACATTGTACAAATTTATGTAAACATTGTCTAACTTTATATAGAACAAATTGCACTTGAAATGAACATTTCTTTAAAGTTATTGCAAATAAATGCATATTTTCACTTTTTTTCTGTGACAATCACTGAATTAGTTATTGATTTCTTCATCTTTTAATGCAACATTTTAGATTATGTATTTCTATCAAATCAAAACTGGAATTTCTACTCAAAGAAAAGGTTATAAAAGTATACTAGACATTTATAGAATAAATAATACCTAGTTTGATGATAATGTCCTAATCAGTGAAAAAGTTACTGATTTACATATCTTTAAATGGCATTTTACAGATGTTATGTATTTCTATCAAGTCAAAAGTCACATTGTTTCACAAAACAAAGGTTGTAAAAGTATACTAGACATTTATAAATCATACCTAGTATGATGATTGTGACAAACGGTGAATGAGTTATTGATTTATACCGCTTTAAATGGCATCTTAAAAATTGTATATTTCTATCAAATCAAAACTAATGTTTACTCAAAACAAAAGGCTGTAAAAGTATGCTAGACATTTATAGAATAAATCATACCTAGTTTGATGTTTCTGTGACAAACGGTGAATTAGTTATTGATTTATACCCTTTTAAATGGCATTTTATAGATGTTATGTATTTCTATCAAATCAAAACTGGAATTTGTGCTCAAAATAAAGGTTGTAAAAGTATGCTAGACATTTATAGAATAAATCATCTAATTTGATGACTCTGTGACAAACGGTGAATTAGTTATTGATTTTTACATTTGTAAATGGCGTTTGGCGAATGTCTGGCGAATGTCTGTTGAATGTCTGACTATAAAACCAACTTTACCTCAGTGTCAAATATACGTCTTGTTATTACTCATCCTCTTTCAGATCTATTCCCGACGTAGGTGGATTTAGGGCCACAACAAACCCCAGAGGATTGTTTTTACAGATTTGACTAAATCTATTGGCCAGGTCATACTAAGGGAGTGGCCAAAAACTCATGTTTGATTGGTTCATATAAATCTACATGGTCAATGTGAATAATATTACCGCATTCATTGTGTACATTTTTAAAACATAAAAAATACGATCAATTATTCACTCTATATCATCTCTGCACGTCATGTCACTGTTTTCCACAAGCCTACGAGTACAAAATATTAGACAATAGCTGCAGCTAGTGGTGAGAAAGGAGAAGAGAACCTGAGAAGCCACATTGCATACAAAACAATGTAAAGAAAACTTCTCTCTCTCATAGGATTCAAACTTTTCAATTATATTGAATGATTTGACTGCTTGCATGAGGAAGATGTATTGAATCCCCCGCAAAAGAGTACAATTAGGGCCTTTAGTAAATGTGGTTCAAATCAAATCTTACGTCACACTCGCCGAATACAACTGATGAAGACTTAAGTGAAATGCTTGCCTACGAGCCCAAAGCAACAATGCAGAGTTTTCAAATAAAATAGTAACACAAGAGGAATAAAATACACAAGAATGGAGCTCTATACAGGGAGTACCAGTACCAGATCAATGTGCAGAGATATGAGGTATTTGAGGTAGATATGTACATGAAGGCAGGGTAAAGTGACTATGCATCAGGATTGATAATAATGAGAGTAAAATAAGGAACACAGCACTCGCAACAATGAGTGTATTTATGTGTGTGTGTTAATATGTTTGTGTCGGTTTGTGTACGTATTTAGCGTATGTGAGGGTTTTGTGTGGGCATGTCAACATAGTGTGTTTGAATATTTATGCAATCAAGAGTGGCTTTAATTTAATTTAACATTTTTCTTCCACATGGAGCGAGTATTTTGTGTAGATCGTTGACACAAAAAGACTAATTCATTTTAATACCACCTTGTAACACAACATGTGGAAAAAGTGAAAGGGTGTGAATACTCTCTATAGGAACTGTACACCCCAGTTGTCCCTGTAGACTTGCATGACTGTTTGTGAAATTGCTCGATTTGAGCACCCCACCCCTTTCGTCAAACTCCAGCCAAAGGCTAGCTCATTCCCAAGGCATCTCCAACCATTACAGCCCCAAAGCACACAGCCTCTAATATGGAGATGGGAGAGGAGCGGCCGGTGCCAGTGATTCATACATAGTGGATTTCATTATTACCTTCTGGTAGATGTTTTTTTTGGTGTGTGAACAGCAAGCCAGCATCCACATCTCTCCCACACACACTTGGATATACACTGCTCAAAAAAATAAAGGGAACACTTAAACAACACAATGTAACTCCAAGTCAATCACACTTCTGTGAAATCAAACTGTCCACTTAGGAAGCAACACTGATTGACAATACACTTCACATGCTGTTGTGCAAATGGAATAGACAACAGGTGGAAATTATAGGCAATAAGCAAGACACCCCCAATAAAGGAGTGGTTCTGCAGGTGGGGACCACAGACCACTTCTCAGTCCCTATGCTTCCTGGCTGATGTTTTGGTCACTTTTGAATGCTGGCAGTGCTTTCACTCTAGTGGTAGCATTAGACAGAGTCTACAACCCACACAAGTGGCTCAGGTAGTGCAGCTCATCCAGGATGGCACATCAATGCGAGCTGTGGCAAGAAGGTTTGCTGTGTCTGTCAGCGTAGTGTCCAGAGCATGGAGGCGCTACCAGGAGACAGGCCAGTACATCAGGAGACGTGGAGGAGGCCGTAGGAGGGCAACAACCCAGCAGCAGGGCCGCTACCTCCGCCTTTGTGCAAGGAGGAGCAGGAGGAGCACTGCCAGAGCCCTGCAAAATGACCTCCAGCAGGCCACAAATGTGCATGTGTCTGCTCAAACGGTCAGAAACAGACTCCATGAGGGTGGTATGAGGGCCCGACGTCCACAGGTGGGGGTTGTGCTTACAGCCCAACACCGTGCAGGACGTTTGGCATTTGCCAGAGAACACCAAGATTGGCAAATTCGCCACTGGCGCCCTGTGCTCTTCACAGATGAAAGCAGGTTCACACTAAGCACGTGACAGACGTGACAGAGTCTGGAGACGCCGTGGAGAACGTTCTGCTGCCTGCAACATCCTCCAGCATGACCGGTTTGGCGTTGGGTCAGTCATGGTGTGGGGTGGCATTTCTTTGGGGGGCAGCACAGCCCTCCATGTGCTCACCAGAGGTAGCCTGACTGCCATTAGGTACTGAGATGAGCTCCTCAGACCCCTTGTGAGACCATATGCTGGTGCGGTTGGCTCTGGGTTCCTCCTAATGCAAGACAATGCTAGACCTCATGTGGCTGGAGTGTGTCAGCAGTTCCTGCAAGAGGAAGGCATTGATGCTATGGACTGGCCCGTCCGTTCCCCAGACCTGAATCCAATTGAGCACATCTGGGACATCATGTCTCGCTCCATCCACCAACGCCACGTTGCACCACAGACTGTCCAGGAGTTGGCGGATGATCTAGTCCAGGTCTGGTACGAGATCCCTCAGGAGACCATCCGCCACCTCATCAGGAGCATGCCCAGGCGTTGTAGGGAGGTCATACAGGCACGTGGAGGCCACACACACTACTGAGCCTCATTTTGACTTGTTTTAAGGACATTACATCAAAGTTGGATCAGCCTGTGGTGTGGTTTTCCACTTTAATTTTGAGTGTGACTCCAAATCCAGACCTCCATGGGTTGATAAATTGGATTTCCATTGATTATTTTTGTGTGATTTTGTTGTCAGCACATTCAACTATGTAAAGAAAAAAGTATTTAATAAGATTATTTCTTTCATTCAGATCTAGGATGTGTTGTTTAAGTGTTCCCTTTATTTTTTTGAGCAGTGTATATTATTGCATGCACACAAACAAACACACACACTGCAGAACACATACTACGCTACACTGTAGTCACACACCACATGCACACATAGGCCTACATAAACCTCTCCAAATACACTACCAGAGACACCCCTTCCACAAAGTGTGTGTTCTCAGTGACAGCCTGTTGCTGACGACATGCTGAAGTATGGGTCCTGGCTTTGGGTAACCCACACGGAAGGGACGGGAGCAGGTGGGGAAACCAGAGGTATGATCCTACGATGTGTATTTATATCCCCACATTCCATGAGCAGAAGAGTGACACCTCGAAAAGAGCCATGAAACTCCCAGAATAGGTACAGGAATCACAGGCGCGTGTGAATCCATCTAGTCAACAAGCACCTTATTTTTGGCTTGGGTTAAATACGCATGGCACCAACAAAAAAATTGTCAATGGCATTCAAGAGAGCAATGTGCATTGGACACAATGCAATACCTGTGGTTTGGAGTAATGCAATGTCAACTTTGCCAACAAACATGACAAATTCTTTGCATGTATAAACCCCATGCCAATGTTTCTTTCTCTAGTGCAGGGGTATACTGCTGTTTTTCTGTTCTACCTGATAATTAACTGTACCCACCTGGTGTCCCAAGTCTAAATCAGTCCCTGATTAGAGGGGAAGAATAAAAGCAAAGCAGTTCAACTGGCATCAAGGTCCAGATTTGAATTTGAGGGCTGTAGAGCATAGGCCAGGTATTGATACAAGTATTAACAGCACACACAGCTGAGCTGGTCAACTGTCACAACCATACCCTCATACCACAGTACTTTCACTGTACTGCTATCATGAAAACAAAAACAATAGAACAGCACTCACACAGACGATCAAATTCAATGATTGAATTCTGATTTATGACATAGGCCTTAATCATGTAAAGAAATCGTACATGCATGCATTTCACATTTTTGGAACAGACTAGTAAAGACACACTTGGAGCCATGTCGCAATGTGGCTGCTCCTAAATACGGCTACAGCAGACATGCAGACGACGCGACGCATAGGAGAGTAACGGACACCACTTCCTCTTCAACTTTGACCACCAGGGAACAGACATGATTAACCCCCTTCAATCCCATCCAACTATCATCCCCCGCTCTCTCTCTCGCTCTCTCTCCACTTGACCTCTAATCCTGACCGGTATATGACCCCTTCTGAAAGTGAACTAAATGGGACTCCTGACATTGCGTGCGGCGAATACTAGGGATACTTTAATGCCTTTGACTAAACACGGCAGGGCTAACATTTTTCCCTGGTGGCACTGGTGCCTCAAACTTTTTCAGTTGGTGGCACCAGCCCATGATTTGGTGGCAATCCCCCCCCAAATATGCACAGCGTCACACAAACAATTTGAGTAGGCCTAATCATTTTATAAAGTAACTACAAAGTAATTCTCAATGCTTTATTAAGAAGTGTAATAGACTACGGAGATTCAATAAATACATTTTTACATCTAACATGTCCAAGCAGAAATGCATGATTCAAATATATTTTGATAAGCAACCTAATCCAGGGTTGTCATGAATTTTGGGTTGACAATTAAAAAGGGAAAGGGGGATACCTAGTCAGTTGTACAACTGAATGCTTTCAACTGAAATGTGTCTTCCGCATTTAACCCAAGTCCTCTGAATCGGAGCTGTGCAGGGGGCTGCCTTAATCGACATTGCTCAAGGGCAGACCACCACATCAGGCCATATTAGTTATATTTTACTGTCACAATAGGGCTCCAGAATGTTCCGATTTTTTGGTTCAATAGAGATGAATTTGCTATCATCTTTATGTGCACTAATATGATATAAGCCTAATTAAATTGGTGCCAATTCACCACCTGAGGAAGTGCCAACTCCAAAACATAGTAGCTAGATCACTAACTCTAAATATAACACCTACTGCTAGTAGCCATGTATAAATCTAACAGTAAATGTAATGTCATTAAAAAAACGTTGCAATGAGGCCTAGTGCACTCTCATTGACCGATGCACATTTTCATTCTCCACATTTCTAAGCCATTTCAAATATCTTGATTGTAAAAAAGTGTGCTTTGAGCTTTTTGATCATTGAGACGTTATAAATTATACCTACAGAAAGCTGAGACCATCCTCTCTTTAGTGTGGACAAGTAGTTGCTTCCAAAGTTGTAATCCTTCCGCGAAATTGCATTTTAAAATGTTATACCATCACGAAAAACTTAGGGGAGGTTCTCTTCTGCACTGTTCAATCAATCCAGTAAATGTGGAGGAGTTAAGATGGAGAGTCGCCATTGTTAATGTCTAAAAGCAGAAGTCATGTCACAGGCTCTCTTTCCATTTTCACTGAACACTGGAACATCCGGTTGGTCAGTAGTGAGCAGAGGGTATGATTGAGGTGACCAGGTAGAATGTGCAGCTCGCACCAGACCTCTGCCAAACTAGGATCATAGTGTCTACGGTGTAGAACTGTTGTTTTCTTTAGGCCAACAGGTGTACGTACATTCAGAAAGTATTCAGACCTTCACTTTTTCCACATTATGTTACAGCCTTATTCTAAAACAGATTAAATATAGAAAAATATATTTAATCCATCTACACACAGTACCCCATAACGATAAAGCATTTACATAAGTAGAACATTTACTAAGAACTTTGGCAGCATTTACAGCCTTGAGTCTTCTTGGGTATGACGCTACAAGCTTGGCACACCTGTATTTGGGGAGTTTCTCCCATTCTTCTCTGCAGATTGTCTCAAGCTTTGTCAGGTTGGATGGGGAGTGTCACTGCATAGCTATTTTCAGGTCTCTCCAGAGATGTTTGATCTTGTTCAAGTCCGGGTTCTGGCTGGGCCAGCTCTAGGAAGAGTCTTGGTGATTCCAAACTTCTTCCATTTAAGAATGATGGAGGCCACTGTTTTTGGGGACCTTCAATGCTGCAGCATGTTTGGTACCCTTCCCTAGATCTGTGCCTTGACACAATCCTGTCTTGGAGCTCTACGTACAATTCCTTCGACCTCATGGCTTGGTTTTCGCTCTGATATGCACTGTCAACTCTGGGACCTAATTGAATTTACCACAGGTGGACACCCATCAAGTTGTAGAAACAGCTCAAGGATGATCAATGGAAAACAGGGTGCACCTGAGCTGAATTTTAAGTCTCATAGCAAAGGGTCTGAATACTTATGTAAATAAGATATGTTTTATATTTCTAATACACTAGCAACATTTCTAAAAACCTGTTTTCGCTTTGTCATTATGGTGTATTGTGTGTAGATTGAGGAAATGTTTTTATTTAATCCATTTTAGAATAAGGCAACTTAACAAAATGTGGAAAAAGTCAAGGGGCCTGAATACTTTTGCGAACGCACTCTAGGTTTTTGTTCCAGCCCAGAACTAACACTATCCGATTCAACTAATCAGGGTGTTGATTGAGGACCATGATAAGTTAGATCAAGTGTGGTATCCATGGGCTGGAACAAACAAACTATTGCACACACTCCTAGCCTCCAGGATCTGACTTTGAGACCACTGATTTTAATTTCAATCCAAATCATTTGAGTGCGTTTCTGTTATATCGCACATCATGACACTATCCACATGCCCCATTTCCATAGGGTAGGTTGCAGTTGACACCTTATGGGCTGAGACTCCGGGTCCTGGCTAGAAATATTGGTTTTGTTTACATATGATGGGTCACAAGACAACTCCAAAAAGCAGTAGGCGTGTCACTCACGTTACAATCAATCGAGAACTTGAAGTTTTGTACTTTTTATTCATCCCCAAAATATTGTCTCCTGAGGGGATATATATCAGCAGACGCCAAAAACAACTAACAGTATTGTATGCATACATCTTTGGATGAGTGGCCCCAGCATGAATAGAACCCACAACCCTGACGTATGTACCATGCTCTACCAACTGAGCCACAGAAGGGTTACACTTTTAGAGTGTTGCAGACAGAGATGTCAACAAGTGCCTTGCTTACCTCAGCCAGCTGTAGGATTTCAACGGGGATATTGTGGACTGCTACTTTCGGGGATCCCTCAGGTTCCGGGGCACGTCTCTTTCTGCTGCAATGCTGGATACTGTGAATGCACCCCATTGATCCTCTGGTTCTGTCTTCCCCTTTTTCAGATTTTATCCACAAGTCAGTTATCCGGATATCCCAAGGACCTGCTTTCCTTCTCTTACTCCTTAGGCTCCCCTCGTTTTTTCAATAGGGAATCACTCTTTTCCTCCTTTTCACACTGTACAGGGAAGCTGGGTCCTTCCTTTGACACCCCAAAACCCCTTTCCTCCCGTGAGCCCTCACACCCCTGTCCCAAGTTGATCTTTCTCACTCTACTCAGCCAGGACTGGAACCGCCACAACATTCACTCAGTCCAGCCTCCCGTCTTTCCTTCACCACACGTCTCTCCCTCTTCTTTCAAAAAGCACAGGGCCCGCTCTCTCGCACCCTCCTGCCGTCGCTCTTGCACCCTTCTTTCTTCTGTCAGCCTGTACACACAGCCTGTACTTTTACACCATTCTCTCTCCCTCACTAGCTGCTGTCCCTTCCCAGCATGCACAGACCCTCCACTCTCTGCACTTATACTCTTCTCTGGTTGCCCTCTTTCTCCCCTTTCGGCCTTCAAAGAAACACCCTTCTCTCTCATTCCCCCTCTCCTCTTACAACCCTCTCACTAGCTGTTCACCCTGCCAGCCTGCTGCACAAACACTACACTCTTCCCCTCTCTCTCATTTCTCCACTCCCTCTCTCCCCCCCTTTCCACACAGCTGTTAAGGTCAGGCTGACTTCAGGCCCTTCCCTTTTCTTGCCGTGTTCAGCCTCTCTCCCTCTTTTCCTCCATCGTTCCCCCCGAGATTAGAAGGCCCACCCTGTCGACCCACCGGACTCTGCAACTTAGCACATGAGGGGAGGGCATACACAGTGCAATGGTTCTATCCTACTATGTTTCCTCTCCTTCCCCTCATGTGAGGTACTATCTAGTTGCTTACCCATGACAAGCCAAAACCTTGTTCACCAACCCAGCAACTCTGCATGAGGAGAGAAGACACACACTTTGCCTTAACATCCCTCTCAACTGAAAACAATAATAGGCTCTGTTCCTTTAGATCTGTGTAGAGTAACATGGGGATTTAGGACCTCCTCGGAGAGCCAGCTGGTATTCCGCCAAGCCATCAGGAATAACACCCCACAGCAGAGCAGGAGAACAAACACAGTTAACACACTATCAGCCCCCCCCACCACACACACACACACACACACACACACACAGGCATCTGCTGCAGTAGAGAACTACTCAAACTGTGAGATACACAAACAGACTAGTCTCAAATTAGCCCAATAAACACACGTACATACACACAGCCACGCAGGGTACGGAGCAACAAGAGGCTGAAATACAAATTATTGCATCCGACTGCAAGAGAACACACACACACCTCCCCCCTGGAGTGATGATACACGCACACAACCTATTGCCTGTCAGCATTCCTGAGGTAAAACATAAACACGCTGAAGGTTGTTTTTAGCAGAGGGGTCTGGGACCCTCCTGTCACCATCGAGACAGGCCAGAGGGAAGGGGACGGGGACACAGCAGGACCCTCCACACCTGCCACCAAGAGTCCTGTACCCAGCAGGGGGTGAAGAGTGTTCTCGACAAAAGAAAAATCAAACGGTCTATGTTCAGGACCACACCTGAGGGGTAGCCAGCTAATTTGGATAAGTAACCAGAGGGGTATTCTACGAATCAGGTTTAAGGAGCTAGTGAGGTAACTTTGGTCAACTTGAGTTCAACTTGGGATAACCAGTCATACAAATGTGGTTCACTTTTTAGTCAGGTAAATTTTTATGGCAACAAATCCTTCAGAACTAACCTGCTCCCGAGCAGACTAAGGCAACACTAACTAAATTTATTCTGAGTCTGACCCGCAAGTTGAGAACAAATGAAATCAGATTCCCTCCCTCTCGCAAAGATTGCATCACTATCCCCTTCATTTCAGGAAGACCGATTAAATATTTGATTAATAAAATGTTGTTTGTTTATTTATTAAAATGTTTAAAATACCTATTACATTATTTAGTAATAACAGAATGCATTTGAAACTTCATACAGGTAACACTTAACAATATTCTCTAGGAGCAGTAGTGTCTGGGCTAGAATCTATTGTAGGTTCGCTTAAGTTGAATTTGACACAGGCACAAGGGTTGTATTAAAACGGCACATTTTTGCATAGACAAATTCATCAACACAACTACAGTATAATAACACAGTAAAAAATTGTCTCAGTCCTAAATTGAAAAGGATCAGTGTGTGTGTTCAGTTTGTAGGCCTACTACCCGGGTAGTGCGCATGTGCATGTTGGAGCTATTATGTATACGAGATTGATCCAATTAATAAGTGTGTCCTCAATGAGATGGATTGAAGAAGCAAATACATGCTAGCTCAATGGCTTTTCTCAGTTACCATGTAACTGTAGTAGAAAACAAGCTACGTAACTCACCGGTTTCCACGTGGATTTTGACCAAAAAAGAAATCTTGAAACACTGTTCTTGACAAACACACCATCTTGAAACAAAACCAATCTTGAAAACAAATAAAACTTGGTTTCTCACTCAAGGGCTGATAAATTATATAATATACAATACTATAGCGCCTTCTAGGGGAATTACAATGTATTGAATAAGGAAAAACCCAAATTCTATACTGGTGTAAATTGTACTACACGTCTTAAGTTGGATTCAACTGGCTTATGTTGGGGGAATGCGTAAACTCAAGGGCTTGGGAGAAAGCTTTGTCTAAACCGTTTAGAATAGAATTCATAACAAAGAGTAAGGGGTTACCGAGGGATACGTGAGTCAGCTCTTCGAGAGGATTCATCTCAGCATGGTCATCTTCTGGAGTAGGGTTGACTCTTGCTCGAGGAATTTCATGGACAATGATGATTGTCGGGTAGCTGATCTGTTTCTGAGCAGACTGAGGGTTGTAGTACTCCACCTCTTCGTCATTTCCACATTGTTGTTCTACTCATCTTCCTCTTCAGATACTGGACTTTGCTGAGGAGTTGTTAGTTTGGGTCTCTGTTCGAGGTCTTGGTCCTCTTCAACTTGAGCAGACGGCGCAAGGAATCCACAGAGCAAGATCATCGCAGTGAAGCTTCATCTCCACCCACAGCTTTTCATACCAGACCTGCTGGCTTTCTGTCCTACTCCTATCCGCATGAACTGGTCCTGACCCCAACTGCAGTCGCGCAATGTTATTTTAGGGCGTATGTGAATTTTTTTTTTTTAAATAGTCCGGGAGGCCATTTGATGGATTCTTCAGCAGTCTTATGGCTTGGGGGTAGAAGCTGTTAAGGAGCCTTTTGAACCTAGACTTGGCACTCCGGTACAGCTTGCCGTGAGGTAGCAGAGAGAACAGTCTATGACTAGGGTAACTCTTCTTTTACAATTTTTTGGGCCTTCCTCTGACACCACCTAGTATATTGATCCTTGATGTCAGGACGCTTGGCCCCAGTGATGTACTGGGCTGTACGCACTACCCTCTGTAGCGCCTTTAGATCGGATGCTGAGCAGTTGCCATAACAGGCGGTGATGCAACCGGTCAGGATGCTCTCGATGGTGCAGCTGTAGAACTTTGAGGATCTGGGGACCCATGCCAAATATTTTCAGTCTCTTAAGGGGGAAAAGGTGTTGTCGTGCCGTCTTCACGACTGTCTTGGAGTGTAATCATATCTATAGCCAAGCATAGGCTATAGCCTAGTCTATTTAATTGAGACTATACACGCACCTGATCTCGCACATATGGCGACAACTTGAAGCAACAAGAATGATGAGAGCGGACACTTGCACTTTCTCTTAGGCTATGTCCTATATGCAAGACGTAGCACATCTTTTAGGACGACGATTTGCAGGCAGAAACAAATAAATGGGTAATCAATATGTATTGAAAATGAAAAGGTGAAATGATCGCTCACCATGGTAGCCTGTGCACATTGCGGATTTTTCTTACAATGATGATCACATTTTCTAAATGCACCTCGACTCCATTACCAATATTTACTTCTTTCCATTCAAAATATTTACTTAGGGACACTGTAGCCAACTATAGTCTAATCATATTTAATTCCATTTCCTTGGAAAGGTAACTACCACGTGACTCTCCACCCACGCAAAGGCAGCCCACATTATTTCATTGAGACTACACATATACCAGGCACACTTGATCTTGCATGCCCAACTAGGAGAGGTAGGCTACTTAACTTGAAGCAGCTAATTCTGTGTGTGTGAATAATGCGCCAAAGAGCTGCTTTTAATACAATATGTAGACTAAGGCATACAACGCAATTGACTGCTTGAGACCGAACTCTCGCAGCCTGTTCAAGACACGCATCAGCTGTTCTTGATATTCTTTGAGCGTGTCTGAGAACACAATGAGGTTGTCAAGGAACACAAGGACTTCGTTCGGGTTCAGGCTGCCCATCTATACACTGAACAAAAACAAACGCAACAATTAACGATTTTATTGAAATCAGTAAATTGAAATTACTTAATTAGGCCCTATTCATGGACTTCACAACTGGGCAGGGGCGCAGCCATTGGTGGACATAGGCTTACCCACTTGGGAGCCAGGCCAACCCCCTGGGGAGCCAGGCCCAGCCAATCAGAATGAGTTTTCCCCCACAAAAAGGGCTTTATTACAGACAGAAATACTCAGTTTCATCAGCTGTCTGGGTGGCTGGTCTCAGACAATCCCGCAGGTGAAGAAGCCGGAAGTGGAGGTCCTGGGCTGGCATGGTTACACGTGGTCTGCGGTTGTGAGGCCGGTTGGAAGTACAGCCAAATTCTATAAAATGACATTTGAGGCAGCTTATGGTAAAGAAATTAACATAAAATGCTCAGGCAACAGCTCTGGTGGACATTCCTGCAGTGAGCATGCCAATTGCACGCTCCCTCAACGTGAGACATCTGTGGCATTGCGGTGTGACAAAAAGGCACATTTTAGAGTGGCCTTTTATTGTCCCCAGCACAAAGTGCACCATGGCAAAGGAGAAATGCTCACTAACAGGGTTGTAAACAAATGTGTATAACATTTGAGAAATAAGCTTTTTATGCGTATGGAACCTTTCTGGGAACTTTTACTTCAGCTCATGAAACATGGAATCAACACCTTACATGTTGCGTTTCTATATTTCTTCAGTATACTTCTCCACGACATGCTGAAAAGTGCTGGGTGCATTTGTGACTCCTTGAGGCATCTGGTTGAACCCCCAGAATCCCATTGATGTGAAAAGCAGCGTTTGTCTTGCTCCTCCATTTCAACTTGATAGTGTCCCAACTGCAAGTCCATGACAGAGAATCACTTCGAGCCTGTCAGAGCCGATAAGGCTTCCTCTATGTTTAGTAAGGTGTATACATCTGATGGTCTGGTTGTTCAACCTGTAGTTGATGTCAGAGCTCTTTCAGGTGAAGTCGTACGGCTTGGTAGTCAGACGGATGGATCTGGCTCTCTGCTTGAAGTTGGATTGGAGAGACCAATGCGGATGCCTGACTGCAGTTGTGTGACTATAGTCAAGGTCACCCATGGCAAACACTTCAAGGATAGAGCTCAGCTTGCTTGTCGAAAGTGATGGTGCTCTCAGAACCTGTCAGATTCAGTGTTGCACTCAGCAGTGGTATTGGCAGTGTGAGATACTGTTGTTGAGCTTTGTTTCTGGATGTTGACAGTGAGGCGAGGGACGAGGGGATGGAGAGTTCTGCAATTTGGCAGTTTGCTGGCACTGATGTCATGAGCAGTCTCGTTCTTGAGTAGGATTGGTACTTTAAACAAATTACATTCTTGGACTTGACAGGATGTAGTTACAGAAGAACAGACCACCTGGCATGAGTGGGAGGCTCCACCAGCAGCGGGTACTTTTCTTCTGTGCTGCTGGAACAGTGACACTCTTCTTGCATTGCAATTTGACTTTCCCCACTTTGCTGTTGTCTTGCATCTTCTGTACAGGCTATTGAGTGGAGTGTAAGGGCTCGTCTCTGGCTTGCTACGAGCTCTGCCATCTTTGTCGGCTGTACATGCTTGTACAGGATGTTGGGATGACTAGGGCTAATGTGTTCACAGTCTCGGTTTTTCCAGGGATGTTCTCGGGAAAGAGGATGTTGACCTCGACGTAGCCTAGGTAGGGCACAGCTTGACCTCCAGCACCAACCTCTGATGATGTCCAGGGAGAGAATAGGCTGGGATGGAAAGTATTCATCATGGAAGGACTTAGTGAATGTTGTCACTTGTAAGCATGAATTGAGAAGGGAATTGCTCTGGTTTCCATCGATAATTACGACAGCCGTTCATCTTGGTCCTACTAAGCTAATGAATTTGTCAGTGTTGTCAGCCTCGGTATGCCCCTCTACTAAAACCTTGTCCCGTTTAAGCTCGTAGCTCACAGCTTCTTTCCATCTTCAAATCAGCCACCTGCCTCCTCACGATCTCAGTCTCAGAGACGTAGGCTTACAAAACTTCTGAACCGGGTCTGTAGTGACGCCTCTAGCACTGTGATGCTGTGCCTTACACGGAACCCAAACCAGCTGCGCGCGTGCACCATCGTGCATAAATGTATTTTGTCCCCCCACACCAAACGCGATCACGACGCGCAGGTTAAAATATCAAAACAAATTCTGAACCAATTACATTAATTTGGGGACAGGTCGAAAAGCATTAAACATTTATGGCAATTTAGCTAGCTAGCTTGCACTTGCTAGCTAATTTATCCTATTTCGCTAACTTGCTGCTGCTAGCTAATTTGACCTGGGATATAAAAATCGAGTTGTTTTACCTGATATGCACAAGGTCCTCTACTCCGACAATTAATCCACACATAAAACGGTCAACTGAATTGTTTCTAGTCATCTCTCCTCCTGCTAGGCTTTTTCTTCTCTTGACTTTATATTGCAATTGGCAACTTTCATAAATTAGGTGCATTACCGCCACTGACCTCGTTCGTCTTTCAGTCACCCACGTCGGTATAACCAATGAGGAGATGGCACATGGGTAGCTGCTTCTATAAACACGAGATGGGAGAGGCAGGACTTGAGGTGCGATCTGCGTCACAAATAGAACTGACTTCTATTTTAGCCCTTGGCAACGCAGACACTTGTTGGCGCGCGCGAGCAGTGTGGGTGCAATAATTTTATAAAATAGATTTCTACATTTATTTTTTAGTCAGCCTGTTAGACCGATGCGCCACTTGGGAGGTGTCCTATTCCATTCTTAACTGTACGAGGAGCTCTGCAAAGTCGGGGGGTGTCTCCGTCTTGATGTCCAGCCGCAGACTAATGAGGAGTGGTCCCATCAGCCTTGTGTGAACCGTTTCACTAGCTCAGGGTCAGCATCAGCCCCTTTCACTTCCGTTCTCTTCACAGCAGCACTGAGGAGTATCTGCAGCCTCTGTAGGTGTTCAGATGCCCTCTCACCTGAGTTCTGGTGGGTGTTCAGGAATCTGGTATAGATTTCATTGCTGTCCTCCACGAGGCCATAAGCTGACTCCAGTAGCTTCAAATAGGCTCTTGGGGATGCAGAGGCAAGCTGCCTTACCATGTCTGAGGCTGGGGGAAGCAGAATCTCCAGGACCCTCCTCTGCTGTAGATATTTAGAGGTGCAATCTTGTAACATCCGTTTGACATGACACCATGTTTCATAGTCAGATTCACCTGGGGCCTTTGGGTACTTTGCCTGAGAAGGAACGTAGCCATTTGAGTTGGTTCCGTGTTATGGAGGTGTTCTTCATGACATGCTTTACCACAATGCGTTGGACTTCAGGTGTGTTGATGACATAATGCAGCTGCACATCAGTCCTTGTTAGGGTTGATCACCACCTACCGTGGACTTCATGTCTGAATGAGGAGGTAGCTGGAATGGGGTGGTCTGTGTTCGATCATACCTCTTCTCAGCAGATCATTTCAGTAAGGGTGTGTCGCCATCATCAGAGTGGACACGGTCATTGTCAGATGTACTTAGTCATAAGAGGTAACTAGGGGCTGGTCAGTGGGCTGTAACTCTACCCATACTGCTTGTAAATAAATAGAATTTCAATGTCTGAAATATGTCTGTGCCAAACCCCAAAACACCAGCAAAATATGTGCTCTGCTTTCAATTATCCTGGCTAGCTCACCACAAAAATGATGTAACACTTATCACACTATGCTCTAGGAGCAGTAGCGTCTGGGCTAGAATCTATCGTAGGTGACTTTGAAAATTTGACAGGCACAAGGGTCGTATTAAAAATGATAAAAAATGTCACATTTATTACAGACAAATTAATCACTGCACAAATATAAACACAGTAAAAATGGTCTCTGTCCCAAATAGAAAAGTATCAGTGTGTGTTCAGTTTGTAGGCCTACTACCCGGGTTGTGCGTGTGTGTGAGTGCAGGTTGGAGCGCTTATCTGTATCCAAGATTGATCCAATGAAGAAGCACACCCTCAATGCGATGGATTGAAGAAGCAAATACATTGGTGCAGCCTGCATGCGCCAGTCGAGTCAAAATGGGTCGTTGGTGGTTAGTTCGCCATTCTTCTTTGAGATCACTGAATCACCTTCGTTCTAGTCTTAGAATCAACCAATAAAAACATAACAAATCTGCAGAGAGCAGCACAGGATCTCAGTTAGAATCTCATAGTGGTAAAACTTCTCAATTCAATACAAACATTACAATGACTGCCATTGACTTCTGTACAGTACTGTTGCAACCAGTTATCAAGTAAATGCTAAAGTAAAGAGCTTAGCACAACATTTACATACAATAGCATCTCAATTTAAAACATTTATATTTTAAATTCACAACAGGAATAATAGTATCTCTAATTTAAACACCATTTCAATAAAATTAGGTTACAGTTCCATGAGCGAGAAAAAATGCCAATACATTCTAGAATGATCACTCAAGAGCTAGCCCCATCAGCAATACAAGTAGCTAGACATAATTAACACTTCATTCATATGAGCTAAAAACTTAAATACAGTTTCTCATTTACACATCTAACTACAATTGGTTTTTAGTTACAAAACACTAACAAGACAATAATATAAAATTAACAAGACAATAATATAATTATTCAACAAAACCCTGCTAATGACATGCTAGTGCAATGGCTTTTCTCAGTTATCATGCTAGTAGAAAAGAAGCTAGGTAACTCACCGGAGTACATGATTTTGACAAAATTAATTCATCTTGAAACACTGTTCTTGATAAGCCCACTCCGTCTTGAAACAAAATCTTGAAAAGGAATATCACTCAAAACACTATATATAATTCGGTTTCGCTCTGGTTAACTCTATGGTTCATCACTCTTGCTAGCTCGTGATGGTATCTGACTGGCGCGGTTTCTCACTCACGGCCTGATTGAACGTTCTATGATCATCTACAATACTAAAGCGCCCTCTAGGGGAATTACAATATTTTGACTAAGGAAAAACAAAAATTTAACACCGGTGTAAATTGTGGGTTACAACACAGTAAAACTTTTGTATGGAGAAATACAATTATTATTACTACTATGTTCAAATTAGTTTATTGATAGGAGTTGGAAAAAACGGGTTAATGCATTGATAAGCACACCAAAGATGGCATTAACTTCAAGTAATAAAATAAAAAGACGGTACTTCTAAAAACCTATTTCACACCATAGCCTGCTTTATTAGCGATATAACTTTTCCTTCATTTTGATTTCGGCACAAATGAAAAATGTGGCACTGACTTGCCCATGGATTGATGTTTCAGCATTGTATACATTTAGAGTTCAGTGTTCGCTAGCCACGTGCGACATATGCATGCCCAGTTATCCACCGTCTTACTACGAATGAAGACAGCTGGAACGTGAAGCTAACTGAAGCTTTAGAAAACCCTGAGTAGATCCAGCTGTTTTCATAATATAGGATGCCCCTCAGAAATGTTAAATGTTCTGGTTAATATATTATTTTAATAGCTAAAGAAATGCGTTTTTCGTTTGTTGAATTTATTAGACCATGTCAACTTCAACCTTATCTTCCAAAAAAATAAGTTATTTCAAAAGATTTAGGCAAATTACCTGTCCAACTCCTTGCTTTGTAGTATACAAAAAAAGTGACACAATGGTTTGTGAGAAATTTCTAACACAATTCCCGACATTATACATGACAATCATCTGTTCTACATAATGTATATCGTTTTAACTGTGGCACAATGCAAACTATGACATCTGATTAGTGTTGATTAATGACAATGTAGCGCAGTTTCGCGGCCCTCCACAAGGTTCCGAGCAAAGCGCCACCCAACCGCCCACAATTATAAATACATCTATCTATCTATCAACAAATGTTGTGCCATGGGGCAGTTTTGAAGCTAATCTCATGCCATGTTACACATTTTGCCATGAACCCGAGAGAAAATGTTGCCGTTTTAGAGTTCACAGACTTATTGATAGTAGGGGGAAAAGTTGAGATCGTCTAACATTTGGCTTAGAATTTACATTTGAACTATATACACTGCTCAAAAAAATAAAGGGAACACTTAAACAACACAATGTAACTCCAAGTCAATCACACTTCTGTGAAATCAAACTGTCCACTTAGGAAGCAACACTGATTGACAATACATTTCACATGCTGTTGTGCAAATGGTATAGACAACAGGTGGAATTTATAGGCAATTAGCAAGACACCCCCAATAAAGGAGTGGTTCTGCAGGTGGGGACCACAGACCACTTCTCAGTTCCTATGCTTCCTGGCTGATGTTTTGGTCACTTTTGAATGCTGGCGGTGCTTTCACTCTAGTGGTAGCATGAGACGGAGTCTACAACCCACACAAGTGGCTCAGGTAGTGCAGCTCATCCAGGATGGCACATCAATGCGAGCTGTGGCAAGAAGGTTTGCTGTGTCTGTCAGCGTAGTGTCCAGAGCATGGAGGCACTACCAGGAGACAGGCCAGTACATCAGGAGACGTGGAGGAGGCCGTAGGAGAGCAACAACCCAGCAGCAGGACCGCTTCCTCCGCCTTTGTGCAAGGAGGAGCAGGAGGAGCACTGCCAGAGCCCTGCAAAATGACCTCCAGCAGGCCACAAATGTGCATGCGTCTGCTCAAATGGTCAGAAACAGACTCCATGAGGGTGGTATGAGGGCCCGACGTCCACAGATGGGGGTTGGGCTTATAGCCCAACACCGTGCAGGACGTTTGGCATTTGCCAGACAACACCAAGATTGGCAAATTCGCCACTGGCGTCCTGTGCTCTTCACAGATGAAAGCAGGTTCACACTGAGCACGTGACAGTCTGGAGACGTCGTGGAGAACGTTCTGCTGCCTGCAACATCCTCCAGCATGACCGGTTTGGCGGTGGGTCAGTCATGGTGTGGGGTGGCATTTCTTTGGGGGGGCCGCACAGCCCTCCATGTGCTTGCCAGAGGTAGCCTGACAGCCATTAGGTACCGAGATGAGATCCTCAGACCCCTTGTGAGACCATATGCTGGTGCGGTTGGCCCTGGATTCCTCCTAATGCAAGACAATGCTAGACCTCATGTGGCTGGAGTGTGTCAGCAGTTCCTGCAAGAGGAAGGCATTGATGCTATGGACTGGCCCGCCCGTTCCCCAGACCTGAATCCAATTGAGCACATCTGGGACATCATGTCTCGCTCCATCCACCAATACCACGTTGCACCACAGACTGTCCAGGAGTTGGCAGATGCTTTAGTCCAGGTCTGGGAGGAGATCCCTCAGGAGACCATCCGCCACCTCATCAGGAGCATGCCCAGGCGTTGTAGGGAGGTCATACAGGCACGTGGAGGCCACACACACTACTGAGCCTCATTTTGACTTGTTTTAAGGACATTACATCAAAGTTAGATCAGCCTGTAGTGTGGTTTTCCACTTTAATTTTGAGTGTGACTCCAAATCCAGACCTCCATGGGTTGATAAATTGGATTTCCATTGATTATTTGTGTGATTTTGTTGTCAGCACATTCAACTAAGTAAAGAAAAAAGTATTTAATAAGATTATTTCATTCATTCAGATCTAGGATGTGTTCCCTTTATTTTTTTGAGCAGTGTATTTTGATTGGTGATACTTAGTGCGATTGGTGATACTTTGGTCTATGTAA